>NW_027206800.1:0-315546 GCF_032191515.1 Phaenicophaeus curvirostris | reverse complement strand
TTGACTGCAAGCTGCAGATTCCCTCCTAACAGCAAGCTTTAGGATAGGGTACTGAATTGTAACTTACTTTCGCCTAATAATGCGATTTTGGCAAAGAGAGTATCTCCCGCAGGGAAGCTGCTACCATCAAATGTTTGCCCTCATTAGACTCCCCTCTGGAAGCGCTTTCACTGCAAGCTGCAGATTCCCTCCTAACAGCAAGCTTTAGGATAGTGTACTGAATTGTAACTTAACTGCGGCTAATAAGGCGATTTTGGGAAAGAGAATATCTCCCGCAGGGAAGCTGCTACCATCAAATGTTTGCCCTCATTAGACTCCCCTCTGGAAGCGCTTTCACTGCAAGCTGCAGATTCCCTCCTAACAGCAAGCTTTAGGATAGGGTACTGAATTGTAACTTAACTGCGGCTAATAAGGCGATTTTGGCAAAGAGAATATCTCCCGCAGAGAAGCTGCTACCATCAAATGTTTGCCCTCATTAGACTCCCCTTTGGAAGCGCTTTCACTGCAAGCTGCAGATTCCCTCCTAACAGCAAGCTTTAGGATAGTGTACTGAATTGTAACTTAACTGCGGCTAATAAGGCGATTTTGGGAAAGAGAATATCTCCCGCAGGGAAGCTGCTACCATCAAATGTTTGCCCTCATTAGACTCCCCTCTGGAAGCGCTTTCACTGCAAGCTGCAGATTCCCTCCTAACAGCAAGCTTTAGGATAGGGTACTAAATTGTAACTTAATTGCAGCTAATAAGGCGATTTTGGCAAAGAGAATATCTGCCGCAGGGAAGCTGCTACCATCAAATGTTTGCCCTCATTAGACTCCCCTCTGGAAGCGCTTTCACTGCAAGCTGCAGATTCCCTCCTAACAGCAAGCTTTAGGATAGGGTACTGAATTGTAACTTACTTTCGCCTAATAATGCGATTTTAGGAAAGAGAGTATCTCCCGCAGGGAAGCTGCTACCATCAAATGTTTGCCCTCATTAGACTCTCCTCTGGAAGCGCTTTCACTGCAAGCTGCAGATTCCCTCCTAACGGCAAGCTTTAGGATAGGGTACTGAATTGTAACTTACTTTCGCCTAATAATGGAATTTCGCAAAGAGACTATCTCCCTCTGGGAAGCTGCTACCATCAAATGTTTGCCCTCATTAGACTCCCCTCTGGAAGCGCTTTCACTGCAAGCTGCAGATTCCCTCCTAACAGCAAGCTTTAGGATAGGGTACTGAATTGTAACTTAACTGCGGCTTATAAGGCGATTGGGAAAGAGAATATCTCCCGCAGGAAAGCTGCTACCATCAAATGTTTGCCCTCATTAGACTCCCCTCTGGAAGCGCTTTGACTGCAAGCTGCAGATTCCCTCCTAACAGCAAGCTTTAGGATAGGGTACTGAATTGTAACTTACTTTCGCCTAATAAGGCGATTTTGGCAAAGAGAGTATCTCCCGCAGGGAAGCTGCTACCATCAAATGTTTGCCCTTTTTAGACTCCCCTCTGGAAGCGCTTTCACTGCAAGCTGCAGATTCCCTCCTAACAGCAAGCTTTAGGATAGGGTACTGAATTGTAACTTAACTGCAGCTAATAAGGCGATTTTGGCAAAGAGAATATCTCCCGCAGGGAAGCTGCTACCATCAAATATTTGCCCTCATTAGACTCCCCTCTGGAAGCGCTTTCACTGCAAGCTGCAGATTCCCTCCTAACAGCAAGCTTTAGCATAGGGTACTGAATTGTAACTTAACTGCGGCTAATAAGGCGATTTTGGCAAAGAGAATATCTCCCGTAGGGAAGCTGCTACCATCAAATGTTTGCCCTCATTAGACTCCCCTCTGGAAGCGCTTTCACTGCAAGCTGCAGATTCCCTCCTAACAGCAAGCTTTAGGATAGGGTACTGAATTGTACCTTACTTTCGCCTAATAATGCGATTTTGTCAAAGAGACTATCTCCCGCAGGGAAGCTGCTACCATCAAATATTTGCCCTCATTAGACTCTCCTCTGGAAGCGCTTTCACTGCAAGCTGCAGATTCCCTCCTAACAGCTAGCTTTAGGATAGCGTACTGAATTGTAACTTACTTTCGCCTAATAATGCGATTTTGGAAAAGAGAGTATCTCCCGCAGGGAAGCTGCTACCATCAAATGTTTGCCCTCATTAGACTCCCCTCTGGAAGCGCTTTCACTGCAAGCTGCAGATTCCCTCCTAACAGCAAGCTTTAGGATAGGGTCCTGAATTGTAACTTACTTTCGCCTAATAATGCGATTTTGGAAAAGAGAGTATCTCCCGCAGGGAAGCTGCTACCATCAAATGTTTGCCCTCATTAGACTACCCTCTGGAAGCGCTTTCACTGCAAGCTGCAGATTCCCTCCTAACTTCAAGCTTTAGGATAGTGTACTGAATTGTAACTTAACTGCGGCTAATAAGGCGATTTTGGCAAAGAGAATATCTCCCGCAGGGAAGCTGCTACCATCAAATGTTTGCCCTCATTAGACTCCCCTCTGGAAGCGCTTTCACTGCAAGCTGCAGATTCCCTCCTAACAGCAAGCTTTAGGATAGGGTACTGAATTGTAACTTAACTGCGGCTAATAAGGCGATTTTGGCAAAGAGAATATCTCCCGCAGGGAAGCTGCTACCATCAAATGTTTGCCCTCATTAGACTCCCCTTTGGAAGCGCTTTCACTGCAAGCTGCAGATTCCCTCCTAACAGCAAGCTTTAGGATAGGGTACTGAATTGTAACTTAACTGCGGCTAATAAGGCGATTTTGGCAAAGAGAATATCTCCCGCAGGGAAGCTGCTACCATCAAATGTTTGCCCTCATTAGACTCCCCTCTGGAAGCGCTTTCACTGCAAGCTGCAGATTCCCTCCTAACAGCAAGCTTTAGGATAGGGTACTGAATTGTAACTTAACTGCGGCTAATAAGGCGATTGGGAAAGAGAATATCTCCCGCAGGGAAGCTGCTACCATCAAATGTTTGCCCTCATTAGACTCCCCTCTGGATGCGCTTTCACTGCAAGCTGCAGATTCCCTCCTAACAGCAAGCTTTAGGATAGGGTACTGAATTGTAACTTACTTTCGCCTAATAATGCGATTTTGGCAAAGAGACTATCTACCGCAGGGAAGCTGCTACCATCAAATGTTTGCCCTCATTAGACTCCCCTCTGGAAGCGCTTTCACTGCAAGCTGCAGATTCCCTCCTAACAGCAAGCTTTAGGATAGTGTACTGAATTGTAACTTAACTGCGGCTAATAAGGCGATATTGGGAAAGAGAATATCTCCCGCAGGGAAGCTGCTACCATCAAATGTTTGCCCTCATTAGACTCCCCTCTGGAAGCGCTTTCACTGCAAGCTGCAGATTCCCTCCTAACAGCAAGCTTTAGGATAGGGTACTAAATTGTAACTTAACTGCAGCTAATAAGGCGATTTTGGCAAAGAGAATATCTCCCGCAGGGAAGCTGCTACCATCAAATGTTTGCCCTCATTAGACTCCCCTCTGGAAGTGCTTTCACTGCAAGCTGCAGATTCCCTCCTAACAGCAAGCTTTAGGATAGGGTACTGAATTGTAACTTACTTTCGACTAATAATGCGATTTTAGGAAAGAGACTATCTCCCGCAGGGAAGCTGCTACCATCAAATGTTTGCCCTCATTAGACTCTCCTCTGGAAGGGCTTTCACTGCAAGCTGCAGATTCCCTCCTAACGGCAAGCTTTAGGATAGGGTACTGAATTGTAACTTACTTTCGCCTAATAATGGAATTTCGCAAAGAGACTATCTCCCTCTGGGAAGCTGCTACCATCAAATCTTTGCCCTCATTAGACTCCCCTCTGGAAGCGCTTTCACTGCAAGCTGCAGATTCCCTCCTAACAGCAAGCTTTAGGATAGGGTACTGAATTGTAACTTAGTTTCGCCTAATAATGCGATTTTGGCAAAGAGAGTATCTCCCGCAGGGAAGCTGCTACCATCAAATGTTTGCCCTCATTAGACTCCCCTCTGGAAGCGCTTTCACTGCAAGCTGCAGATTCCCTCCTAACTTCAAGCTTTAGGATAGTGTACTGGTTTGTAACTTAACTGCGGCTAATAAGGCGATTTTGGGAAAGAGAATATCTCCCGCAGGGAAGCTGCTACCATCAAATGTTTGCCCTCATTAGACTCCCCTCTGGAAGCGCTTTCACTGCAAGCTGCAGATTCCCTCCTAACAGCAAGCTTTAGGAGAGGGTACTGAATTGTAACTTAACTGCAGCTAATAAGGCGATTTTGGCAAAGAGAATATCTCCCGCAGGGAAGCTGCTACCATCAAATGTTTGCCCTCATTAGACTCCCCTCTGGAAGCGCTTTCACTGCAAGCTGCAGATTCCCTCCTAACAGCAAGCTTTAGGATAGGGTACTGAATTGTAACTTAACTGCGGCTAATAAGGCGATTTTGGCAAAGAGAATATCTCCCGCAGAGAAGCTGCTACCATCAAATGTTTGCCCTCATTAGACTCCCCTCTGGAAGCGCTTTCACTGCAAGCTGCAGATTCCCTCCTAACAGCAAGCTTTAGGATAGGGTACTGAATTGTAACTTAACTGCGGCTAATAAGGCGATTTTGGCAAAGAGAATATCTCCCGCAGGGAAGCTGCTACCATCAAATGTTTGCCCTCATTAGACTCCCCTCTGGAAGCGCTTTCACTGCAAGCTGCAGATTCCCTCCTAACAGCAAGCTTTAGGATAGGGTACTGAATTGTAACTTAACTGCGGCTAATAAGGCGATTGGGAAAGAGAATATCTCCCGCAGGGAATCTGCTACCATCAAATGTTTGCCCTCATTAGACTCCCCTCTGGAAGCGCTTTCACTGCAAGCTGCAGATTCCCTCCTAACAGCAAGCTTTAGGATAGGGTACTGAATTGTATCTTACTTTCGCCTAATAATGCGATTTTGGCAAAGAGAGTATCTCCCGCAGGGAAGCTGCTACCATCAAATGTTTGCCCTCATTAGACTCCCCTCTGGAAGCGCTTTCACTGCAAGCTGCAGATTCCCTCCTAACAGCAAGCTTTAGGATAGTGTACTGAATTGTAACTTAACTGCGGCTAATAAGGCGATTTTGGGAAAGAGAATATCTCCCGCAGGGAAGCTGCTACCATCAAATGTTTGCCCTCATTAGACTCCCCTCTGGAAGCGCTTTCACTGCAAGCTGCAGATTCCCTCCTAACAGCAAGCTTTAGGATAGGGTACTAAATTGTAACTTAACTGCAGCTAATAAGGCGATTTTGGCAAAGAGAATATCTCCCGCAGGGAAGCTGCTACCATCAAATGTTTGCCCTCATTAGACTCCCCTCTGGAAGCGCTTTCACTGCAAGCTGCAGATTCCCTCCTAACAGCAAGCTTTAGGATAGGGTACTGAATTGTAACTTACTTTCGCCTAATAATGCGATTTTAGGAAAGAGACTATCTCCCGCAGGGAAGCTGCTACCATCAAATGTTTGCCCTCATTAGACTCTCCTCTGGAAGGGCTTTCACTGCAAGCTGCAGATTCCCTCCTAACGGCAAGCTTTAGGATAGGGTACTGAATTGTAACTTACTTTCGCCTAATAATGGAATTTCGCAAAGAGACTATCTCCCTCTGGGAAGCTGCTACCATCAAATGTTTGCCCTCATTAGACTCCCCTCTGGAAGCGCTTTCACTGCAAGCTGCAGATTCCCTCCTAACGGCAAGCTTTAGGATAGGGTCCTGAATTGTAACTTACTTTCGCCTAATAATGCGATTTTAGGAAAGAGACTATCTCCCGCAGGGAAGCTGCTACCATCAAATGTTTGCCCTCATTAGACTCTCCTCTGGAAGGGCTTTCACTGCAAGCTGCAGATTCCCTCCTAACGGCAAGCTTTAGGATAGGGTACTGAATTGTAACTTACTTTCGCCTAATAATGGAATTTCGCAAAGAGACTATCTCCCTCTGGGAAGCTGCTACCATCAAATGTTTGCCCTCATTAGACTCCCCTCTGGAAGCGCTTTCACTGCAAGCTGCAGATTCCCTCCTAACAGCAAGCTTTAGGATAGGGTACTGAATTGTAACTTAACTGCGGCTAATAAGGCGATTGGGAAAGAGAATATCTCCTGCAGGGAAGCTGCTACCATCAAATGTTTGCCCTCATTAGACTCCCCTCTGGAAGCGCTTTCACTGCAAGCTGCAGATTCCCTCCTAACAGCAAGCTTTAGGATAGTGTACTGAATTGTAACTTAACTGCGGCTAATAAGGCGATTTTGGGAAAGAGAATATCTCCCGCAGGGAAGCTGCTACCATCAAATGTTTGCCCTCATTAGACTCCCCTCTGGAAGCGCTTTCACTGCAAGCTGCAGATTCCCTCCTAACAGCAAGCTTTAGGATAGGGAACTGAATTGTAACTTAACTGCGGCTAATAAGGCGATTTTGGCAAAGAGAATATCTCCCGCAGGGAAGCTGCGACCATCAAATATTTGCCCTCATTAGACTCCCCTCTGGAAGCGCTTTCACTGCAAGCTGCAGATTCCCTCCTAACAGCAAGCTTTAGGATAGGGTACTGAATTGTAACTTAACTGCGGCTAATAAGGCGATTTTGGCAAAGAGAATATCTCCCGTAGGGAAGCTGCTACCATCAAATGTTTGCCCTCACTAGACTCCCCTCTGGAAGCGCTTTCACTGCAAGCTGCATATTCCCTCCTAACAGCAAGCTTTAGGATAGGGTACTGAATTGTACCTTACTTTCGCATAATAATGCGATTTTGTCAAAGAGACTATCTCCCGCAGGGAAGCTGCTACCATCAAATATTTGCCCTCATTAGACTCTCCTCTGGAAGCACTTTCACTGCAAGCTGCAGATTCCCTCCTAACAGCAAGCTTTAGGATAGCGTACTGAATTGTAACTTACTTTCACCTAATAATGCGATTTTGGAAAAGAGAGTATCTCCCGCAGGGAAGCTGCTACCATCAAATGTTTGCCCTCATTAGACTCCCCTCTGGAAGCGCTTTCACTGCAAGCTGCAGATTCCCTCCTAACAGCAAGCTTTAGGATAGGGTACTGAATTGTAACTTACTTTCGCCTAATAATGCGATTTTAGGAAAGAGACTATCTCCCGCAGGGAAGCTGCTACCATCAAATGTTTGCCCTCATTAGACTCTCCTCTGGAAGGGCTTTCACTGCAAGCTGCAGATTCCCTCCTAACGGCAAGCTTTAGGATAGGGTACAGAATTGTAACTTACTTTCGCCTAATAATGGAATTTCGCAAAGAGACTATCTCCCTCTGGGAAGCTGCTACCATCAAATGTTTGCCCTCATTAGACTCCCCTCTGGAAGCGCTTTCACTGCAAGCTGCAGATTCCCTCCTAACGGCAAGCTTTAGGATAGGGTACTGAATTGTAACTTACTTTCGCCTAATAATGCGATTTTAGGAAAGAGACTATCTCCCGCAGGGAAGCTGCTACCATCAAATGTTTGCCCTCATTAGACTCTCCTCTGGAAGGGCTTTCACTGCAAGCTGCAGATTCCCTCCTAACGGCAAGCTTTAGGATAGGGTACTGAATTGTAACTTACTTTCGCCTAATAATGGAATTTCGCAAAGAGACTATCTCCCTCTGGGAAGCTGCTACCATCAAATGTTTGCCCTCATTAGACTCCCCTCTGGAA
The DNA here is from genome assembly GCF_032191515.1 of Phaenicophaeus curvirostris. Classification (NCBI taxonomy): domain Eukaryota; kingdom Metazoa; phylum Chordata; class Aves; order Cuculiformes; family Cuculidae; genus Phaenicophaeus; species Phaenicophaeus curvirostris. Next base: position 307,929 of record NW_027206800.1, on the reverse strand, counting down.
GCGCTTTCACTGCAAGCTGCAGATTCCCTCCTAACAGCAAGCTTTAGGATAGGGTACTGAATTGTAACTTAACTGCGGCTAATAAGGCGATTGGGAAAGAGAATATCTCCTGCAGGGAAGCTGCTACCATCAAATGTTTGCCCTCATTAGACTCCCCTCTGGAAGCGCTTTCACTGCAAGCTGCAGATTCCCTCCTAACAGCAAGCTTTAGGATAGTGTACTGAATTGTAACTTAACTGCGGCTAATAAGGCGATATTGGGAAAGAGAATATCTCCCGCAGGGAAGCTGCTACCATCAAATGTTTGCCCTCATTAGACTCCCCTCTGGAAGCGCTTTCACTGCAAGCTGCAGATTCCCTCCTAACAGCAAGCTTTAGGATAGGGAACTGAATTGTATCTTAACTGCAGCTAATAAGGCGATTGTGGCAAAGAGAATATCTCCCGCAGGGAAGCTGCTACCATCAAATATTTGCCCTCATTAGACTCCCCTCTGGAAGCGCTTTCACTGCAAGCTGCAGATTCCCTCCTAACAGCAAGCTTTAGGATAGGGTACTGAATTGTAACTTAACTGCGGCTAATAAGGCGATTTTGGCAAAGAGAATATCTCCCGTAGGGAAGCTGCTACCATCAAATGTTTGCCCTCACTAGACTCCCCTCTGGAAGCGCTTTCACTGCAAGCTGCAGATTCCCTCCTAACAGCAAGCTTTAGGATAGTGTACTGAATTGTAACTTAACTGCGGCTAATAATGCTATTTTGGCAAAGAGACTATCTCCCGCAGGGAAGCTGCTACCATCAAATGTTTGCCCTCGTTAGACTCCCCTCTGGAAGCGCTTTCACTGCAAGCTGCAGATTCCCTCCTAACAGCAAGCTTTAGGATAGGGTACTGAATTGTAACTTACTTTCGCCTAATAATGCGATTATGGCAAAGAGAGTATCTCCCGCAGGGAAGCTGCTACCATCAAATGTTTGCCCTCATTAGACTCCCCTCTGGAAGCGTTTTCACTGCAAGCTGCAGATTCCCTCCTAACAGCAAGCTTTAGGATAGGGTACTGAATTGTAACTTAACTGCGGCTCATAATGCGATTTTGGCAAAGAGAGTATCTCCCGCAGGGAAGCTGCTACCATCAAATGTTTGCCCTCATTAGACTCCCCTCTGGAAGCGCTTTCACTGCAAGCTGCAGATTCCCTCCTAACAGCAAGCTTTAGGATAGTGTACTGAATTGTAACTTAACTGCGGCTAATAAGGCGATTTTGGCAAAGAGAATATCTCCCGCAGGGAAGGTGCTACCATCAAATGTTTGCCCTCTTTAGACTCCCCTCTGGAAGCGCTTTCACTGCAAGCTGCAGATTCCCTCCTAACAGCAAGCTTTAGGATAGGGTACTGAATTGTAACTTAAATGCGGCTAATAAGGCGATTGGGAAAGAGAATATCTCCCGCCGGGAAGCTGCTACCATCAAATGTTTGCCCTCATTAGACTCCCCTCTGGAAGCGCTTTGACTGCAAGCTGCAGATTCCCTCCTAACAGCAAGCTTTAGGATAGGGTACTGAATTGTAACTTACTTTCGCCTAATAATGCGATTTTGGCAAAGAGAGTATCTCCCGCAGGGAAGCTGCTACCATCAAATGTTTGCCCTCATTAGACTCCCCTCTGGAAGCGCTTTCACTGCAAGCTGCAGATTCCCTCCTAACAGCAAGCTTTAGGATAGGGTACTGAATTGTAACTTAACTGCGGCTAATAAGGCGATTTTGGCAAAGAGAATATCTCCCGCAGGGAAGCTGATACCATCAAATGTTTGCCCTCATTAGACTCCCCTCTGGAAGCGCTTTCACTGCAAGCTGCAGATTCCCTCCTAACAGCAAGCTTTAGGATAGGGTACTGAATTGTAACTTACTTTCGCCTAATAATGCGATTTTGGAAAAGAGACTATCTCCCGCAGGGAAGTTGCTACCATCAAATGTTTGCCCTCATTAGACTCCCCTCTGGAAGCGCTTTCACTGCAAGCTGCAGATTCCCTCCTAACAGCAAGCTTTAGGATAGGGTACTGAATTGTATCTTACTTTCGCCTAATAATGCGATTTTGGAAAAGAGAGTATCTCCCGCAGGGAAGCTGCTAACATCAAATGTTTGCCGTCATTAGACTCCCCTCTGGAAGCGCTTTCTCTGCAAGCTGCAGATTCCCTCCTAACAGCAAGCTTTAGGATAGGGTACTGAATTATAACTTAACTGTGGCTAAAAATGCGATTATGGAAAAGAGAGTATCTCCCGCAGGGAAGCTGCTACCATCAAATGTTTGCCCTCATTAGACTCCCCTCAAGAAGCGCTTTAACTGCAATCTGCAGATTCCCTCCTAACGGCTAGCTTTAGGATAGGGTACTGAATTGTAACTTAACTGCGGCTAAACAGGCGATTTTAGCAAAGAGAGTATCTCCCGCAGGGAAGCTGCTACCATCAAATGTTTGCCCTCATTAGACTCCCCTCTGGAAGCGCTTTCACTGCAAGCTGCAGATTCCCTCCTAACAGCAAGCTTTAGGATAGGGTACTGAATTGTAACTTAAGTGCGGATAATAATGCGAATATGTCAAAGAGAGTATCTCCCGCAGGGAAGCTGCTACCATCAAATGTTTGCCCTCATTAGACTCCCCTCTGGAAGCGCTTTCACTGCAAGCTGCAGATTCCCTCCTATCAGCAAGCTTTAGGAAAGGGTTCTGAATTGTAACTTACTTTCGCCTAATAATGGAATTTCGCAAAGAGACTATCTCCCTCTGGGAAGCTGCTACCATCAAATGTTTGCCCTCATTAGACTCCCCTCTGGAAGCGCTTTCACTGCAAGCTGCAGATTCCCTCCTAACAGCAAGCTTTAGGATAGTGTACTGAATTGTAACTTAACTGCGGCTAATAAGGCGATTTTGGGAAAGAGAATATCTCCCGCAGGGAAGCTGCTACCATCAAATGTTTGCCCTCATTAGACTCCCCTCTGGAAGCGCTTTCACTGCAAGCTGCAGATTCCCTCCTAACAGCAAGCTTTAGGATAGGGTACTGAATTGTAACTTACTTTCGCCTAATAATGCGATTTTAGGAAAGAGACTATCTCCCGCAGGGAAGCTGCTACCATCAAATGTTTGCCCTCATTAGACTCTCCTCTGGAAGGGCTTTCACTGCAAGCTGCAGATTCCCTCCTAACGGCAAGCTTTAGGATAGGGTACTGAATTGTAACTTACTTTCGCCTAATAATGCGATTTTGGCAAAGAGAGTATCTCCCGCAGGTAAGCTGCTACCATCAAATGTTTGCCCTCATTAGACTCCCCTCTGGAAGCGCTTTCACTGCAAGCTGCAGATTCCCTCCTAACAGCAAGCTTTAGTATAGGGTACTGAATTGTAACTTAACTGCGGCTAATAAGGCGATTTTGGGAAAGAGAATATCTCCCGCAGGGAAGCTGCTACCATCAAATGTTTGCCCTCATTAGACTCCCCTCTGGAAACGCTTTCACTGCAAGCTGCAGATTCCCTCCTAACAGCAAGCTTTAGGATAGGGTACTGAATTGTAACTTAACTGCAGCTAATAAGGCGATTTTGGCAAAGAGAATATCTCCCGCAGGGAAGCTGCTACCATCAAATATTTGCCCTCATTAGACTCCCCTCTGGAAGCGCTTTCACTGCAAGCTGCAGATTCCCTCCTAACAGCAAGCTTTAGGATAGGGTACTGAATTGTAACTTAACTGCGGCTAATAAGGAGATTTTGGCAAAGAGAATATCTCCCGTAGGGAAGCTGCTACCATCAAATGTTTGCCCTCATTAGACTCCCCTCTGGAAGCGCTTTCACTGCAAGCTGCATATTCCCTCCTAACAGCAAGCTTTAGGATAGGGTACTGAATTGTAACTTACTTTCGCCTAATAATGCGATTTTGGAAAAGAGAGTATCTCCCGCAGGGAAGCTGCTACCATCAAATGTTTGCCCTCATTAGACTCCCCTCTGGAAACGCTTTCACTGCAAGCTGCAGATTCCCTCCTAACAGCAAGCTTTAGGATAGGGTACTGAATTGTAACTTAACTGCAGCTAATAAGGCGATTTTGGCAAAGAGAATATCTCCCGCAGGGAAGCTGCTACCATCAAATATTTGCCCTCATTAGACTCCCCTCTGGAAGCGCTTTCACTGCAAGCTGCAGATTCCCTCCTAACAGCAAGCTTTAGGATAGGGTACTGAATTGTAACTTACTTTCGCCTAATAATGCGATTTTGTCAAAGAGACTATCTCCCGCAGGGAAGCTGCTACCATCAAATATTTGCCCTCATTAGACTCTCCTCTGGAAGCGCTTTCACTGCAAGCTGCAGATTCCCTCCTAACAGCAAGCTTTAGGATAGCGTACTGAATTGTAACTTACTTTCGCCTAATAATGCGATTTTGGAAAAGAGAGTATCTCCCGCAGGGAAGCTGCTACCATCAAATGTTTGCCCTCATTAGACTCCCCTCTGGAAGCGCTTTCACTGCAAGCTGCAGATTCCCTCCTAACAGCAAGCTTTAGGATAGGGTACTGAATTGTAACTTACTTTCGCCTAATAATGCGATTTTGGCAAAGAGACTATCTCCCGCAGGGAAGCTGCTACCATCAAATGTTTGCCCTCATTAGACTCCCCTCTGGAAGCGCTTTCACTGCAAGCTGCAGATTCCCTCCTAACTTCAAGCTTTAGGATAGTGTCCTGAATTGTAACTTAACTGCAGCTAATAAGGCGATTTTGGCAAAGAGAATATCTCCCGCAGGGAAGCTGCTACCATCAAATGTTTGCCCTCATTAGACTCCCCTCTGGAAGCGCTTTCACTGCAAGCTGCAGATTCCCTCCTAACAGCAAGCTTTAGGATAGTGTACTGAATTGTAACTTAACTGCAGCTAATAAGGCGATTTTGGCAAAGAGAATATCTCCCGCAGGGAAACTGCTACCATCAAATGTTTGCCCTCATTAGACTCCCCTCTGGAAGCGCTTTCACTGCAAGCTGCAGATTCCCTCCTAACAGCAAGCTTTAGGATAGGGTACTGAATTGTAACTTAACTGCGGCTAATAAGGCGATTTTGGCAAAGAGAATATCTCCCGCAGAGAAGCTGCTACCATCAAATGTTTGCCCTCATTAGACTCCCCTCTGGAAGCGCTTTCACTGCAAGCTGCAGATTCCCTCCTAACAGCAAGCTTTAGGATAGGGTACTGAATTGTAACTTACCTGCGGCTAATAAGGCGATTTTGGCAAAGAGAATATCTCCCGCAGGGAAGGTGCTACCATCAAATGTTTGCCCTCATTAGACTCCCCTCTGGAAGCGCTTTCACTGCAAGCTGCAGATTCCCTCCTAACAGCAAGCTTTAGGATAGGGTACTGAATTGTAACTTAACTGCGGCTAATAAGGCGATTGGGAAAGAGAATATCTCCCACAGGGAAGCTGCTACCATCAAATGTTTGCCCTCATTAGACTCCCCTCTGGAAGCGCTTTCACTGCAAGCTGCAGATTCCCTCCTAACAGCAAGCTTTAGGATAGGGTACTGAATTGTAACTTACTTTCGCCTAATAATGCGATTTTGGCAAAGAGAGTATCTCCCGCAGGGAAGCTGCTACCATCAAATGTTTGCCCTCATTAGACTCCCCTCTGGAAGCGCTTTGACTGCAAGCTGCAGATTCCCTCCTAACAGCAAGCTTTAGGATAGGGTACTGAATTGTAACTTACTTTCGCCTAATAATGCGATTTTGGCAAAGAGAGTATCTCCCGCAGGGAAGCTGCTACCATCAAATGTTTGCCCTCATTAGACTCCCCTCTGGAAACGCTTTCACTGCAAGCTGCAGATTCCCTCCTAACAGCAAGCTTTAGGATAGTGTACTGAATTGTAACTTAACTGCGGCTAATAAGGTGATTTTGGGAAAGAGAATATCTCCCGCAGGGAAGCTGCTACCATCAAATGTTTGCCCTCATTAGACTCACCTCTGGAAGTGCTTTGACTGCAAGCTGCAGATTCCCTCCTAACAGCAAGCTTTAGGATAGGGTACTGAATTGTAACTTAACTGCAGCTAATAAGGCGATTTTGGCAATGAGAATATCTCCCGCAGGGAATCTGCTACCATCAAATGTTTGCCCTCATTAGACTCCCCTCTGGAAGCGCTTTCACTGCAAGCTGCAGATTCCCTCCTAACAGCAAGCTTTTGGATAGGGTACTGAATTGTATCTTAACTGCGGCTAATAAGGCGATTTTGGCAAAGAGAATATCTCCCGTAGGGAAGCTGCTACCATCAAATGTTTGCCCTCATTAGACTCCCCTCTGGAAGCGCTTTCACTGCAAGCTGCAGATTCCCTCCTAACAGCAAGCTTTAGGATAGGGTACTGAATTGTAACTTACTTTCGCCTAATAATGCGATTTTGTCAAAGAGACTATCTCCCGCAGGGAAGCTGCTACCATCAAATATTTGCCCTCATTAGACTCCCGTCTGGAAGCGCTTTCACTGCAAGCTGCAGATTCCCTCCTAACAGCTAGCTTTAGGATAGGGTACTGAATTGTAACTTACTTTCGCCTAATAATGGGATTTTGGCAAAGAGATTATCTCCCGTAGGGAAGCTGCTACCATCAAATGTTTGCCCTCATTAGACTCCCCTCTGGAAGCGCTTTCACTGCAAGCTGCAGATTCCCTCCTAACAGCAAGCTTTAGGATAGGGTACTGAATTGTAACTTAAATGCGGGTAATTAAGGCGATTTTGGCAAAGAGAATATCTCCCGCAGGGAAGCTGCTACCATCAAATATTTGCCCTCATTAGACTCCCCTCTGGAAGCGCTTTCACTGCAAGCTGCAGATTCCCTCCTAACAGCAAGCTTTAGGATAGGGTACTGAATTGTAACTTACTTTCGCCTAATAATGCGATTTTGGAAAAGAGAGTATCTCCCGCAGGGAAGCTGCTACCATCAAATGTTTGCCCTCGTTAGACTCCCCTCTGGAAGCGCTTTCACTGCAAGCTGCAGATTCCCTCCTAACAGCAAGCTTTAGGATAGGGTACTGAATTTTATCTTAACTGCGGCTAATAATGCGATTTTGGCAAAGAGAATATCTCCCGCAGGGAAGCTGCTACCATCAAATATTTGCCCGCATTAGACTCCCCTCTGGAAGCGCTTTCAACTGCAAGCTGCAGATTCCCTCCTAACAGCAAGCTTTAGGATAATGTACTGAATTGTAACTTACTTTCGCCTAATAATGCGATTTTTGCAAAGAGAGTATCTCCCGCAGGGAAGCTGCTACCATCAAATGTTTGCCCTCATTATACTCCCCTCTGGAAGCGCTTTGACTGCAAGCTGCAGATTCCCTCCTAACAGCAAGCTTTAGGATAGGGTACTGAATTGTAACTTAAATGCGGCTAATAAGGCGATTATTGCAAAGAGAATATCTCCCGCAGGGAAGCTGCTACCATCAAATATTTGCCCTCATTAGACTCCCCTCTGGAAGCGCGTTCACTGCAAGCTGCAGATTCCCTCCTAACAGCAAGCTTTAGGATAGGGTACTGAATTGTAACTTACTTTCGCCTAATAATGCGATTATGGAAAAGAGAGTATCTCCCGCAGGGAAGCTGCTACCATCAAATGTTTGCCCTCGTTAGACTCCCCTCTGGAAGTGCTTTCACTGCAAGCTGCAGATTCCCTCCTAACAGCAAGCTTTAGGATAGGGTACTGAATTGTAACTTAACTGCGGATTATAAGGCGATTATGGCAAAGAGAGTATCTCCCGCAGGGAAGCTGCTACCATCAAATGTTTGCCCTCGTTAGACTACCCTCTGGAAGCGCATTCACTTCAAGCTGCAGATTCCCTCCTAACAGCAAGCTTTAGGATAGGGTACTGAATTGTAACTTACTTTCTCCTAATAATGCGATTTTGGCAAAGAGAGTGTCTCCCGCAGGGAAGATGCTACCATCAAATGTTTGCCCTCATTAGACTCCCCTCTGGAAGCGCTTTCACTGCAAGCTGCAGATTCCCTCCTAACAGCAAGCTTTAGGATAGGGTACTGAATTGTAACTTACTTTCGCCTAATAATGCGATTTTGGCAAAGAGAGTATCTCCCGCAGGGAAGCTGCTACCATCAAATGTTTGCCCTCATTAGACTCCCCTCTGGAAGCGCTTTCACTGCAAGCTGCAGATTCCCTCCTAACAGCAAGTTTTAGGATAGGGTACTGAATTGTAACTTAACTGCGGCTAAAAAGGCGATTTTGGGAAAGAGAATATCTCCCTCAGGGAAGCTGCTAACATCAAATGTTTGCCCTCGTTAGACTCCCCTCTGGAAGCGCTTTCACTGCAAGCTGCAGATTCCCTCCTAACAGCAAGCTTTAGGATAGGGTACTGAATTGTAACTTACTTTCGCATAATAATGCGATTTTGGCAAAGAGATTATCTCCCGCAGGGAAGCTGCTACCATCAAATGTTTGCCCTCATTAGACTCCCCTCTGGAAGCGCTTTGACTGCAAGCTGCAGATTCCCTCCTAACAGCAAGCTTTAGGATAGGGTACTGAATTGTATCTTAACTGCGGCTAATAAGGCGGTTATGGCAAAGAGAATATCTCCCGCAGGGAAGCTGCTACCATCAAATGTTTGCCTTCATTAGACTCCCCTCTGGAAGCGCTTTCACTGCAAGCTGCAGATTCCCTCCTAACAGCAAGCTTTAGGATAGGGTACTGAATTGTAACTTACTTTCGCCTAATAATGCGATTTTGGCAAAGAGAGTATCTCCCGCAGGGAAGCTGCTACCATCAAATGTTTGCCCTCATTAGACTCCCCTCTGGAAGCGCTTTCACTGCAAGCTGCAGATTCCCTCCTAACAGCAAGCTTTAGGATAGGGTACTGAATTGTAACTTAACTGCAGCTAATAAGGCGATTTTGGCAAAGAGAATATCTCCCGCAGGGAAGCTGCTACCATCAAATGTTTGCCTTCATTAGACTCCCCTCTGGAAGCGCTTTCACTGCAAGCTGCAGATTCCCTCCTAACAGCAAGCTTTAGGATAGGGTACTGAATTGTAACTTACTTTCGCCTAATAATGCGATTTTGGCAAAGAGAGTATCTCCCGCAGGGAAGCTGCTACCATCAAATGTTTGCCCTCATTAGACTCCCCTCTGGAAGCGCTTTCACTGCAAGGTGCAGATTCCCTCCTAACAGCAATCTTTAGGATAGGGTACTGAATTGTAACTTAACTGCAGCTAATAAGGCGATTTTGGCAAAGAGAATATCTCCCGCAGGGAAGCTGCTACCATCAAATATTTGCCCTCATTAGACTCCCCTCTGGAAGCGCTTTCACTGCAAGCTGCAGATTCCCTCCTAACAGCAAGCTTTAGGATAGGGTACTGAATTGTAACTTACTTTCGCCTAATAATGCGATTTTGTCAAAGAGACTATCTCCCGCAGGGAAGCTGCTACCATCAAATATTTGCCCTCATTAGACTCTCCTCTGGAAGCGCTTTCACTGCAAGCTGCAGATTCCCTCCTAACAGCAAGCTTTAGGATAGCGTACTGAATTGTAACTTACTTTCGCCTAATAATGCGATTTTGGAAAAGAGAGTATCTCCCGCAGGGAAGCTGCTACCATCAAATGTTTGCCCTCATTAGACTCCCCTCTGGAAGCGCTTTCACTGCAAGCTGCAGATTCCCTCCTAACAGCAAGCTTTAGGATAGGGTACTGAATTGTAACTTACTTTCGCCTAATAATGCGATTTTGGCAAAGAGACTATCTCCCGCAGGGAAGCTGCTACCATCAAATGTTTGCCCTCATTAGACTCCCCTCTGGAAGCGCTTTCACTGCAAGCTGCAGATTCCCTCCTAACTTCAAGCTTTAGGATAGTGTCCTGAATTGTAACTTAACTGCAGCTAATAAGGCGATTTTGGCAAAGAGAATATCTCCCGCAGGGAAGCTGCTACCATCAAATGTTTGCCCTCATTAGACTCCCCTCTGGAAGCGCTTTCACTGCAAGCTGCAGATTCCCTCCTAACAGCAAGCTTTAGGATAGTGTACTGAATTGTAACTTAACTGCAGCTAATAAGGCGATTTTGGCAAAGAGAATATCTCCCGCAGGGAAACTGCTACCATCAAATGTTTGCCCTCATTAGACTCCCCTCTGGAAGCGCTTTCACTGCAAGCTGCAGATTCCCTCCTAACAGCAAGCTTTAGGATAGGGTACTGAATTGTAACTTAACTGCGGCTAATAAGGCGATTTTGGCAAAGAGAATATCTCCCGCAGAGAAGCTGCTACCATCAAATGTTTGCCCTCATTAGACTCCCCTCTGGAAGCGCTTTCACTGCAAGCTGCAGATTCCCTCCTAACAGCAAGCTTTAGGATAGGGTACTGAATTGTAACTTACCTGCGGCTAATAAGGCGATTTTGGCAAAGAGAATATCTCCCGCAGGGAAGGTGCTACCATCAAATGTTTGCCCTCATTAGACTCCCCTCTGGAAGCGCTTTCACTGCAAGCTGCAGATTCCCTCCTAACAGCAAGCTTTAGGATAGGGTACTGAATTGTAACTTAACTGCGGCTAATAAGGCGATTGGGAAAGAGAATATCTCCCACAGGGAAGCTGCTACCATCAAATGTTTGCCCTCATTAGACTCCCCTCTGGAAGCGCTTTCACTGCAAGCTGCAGATTCCCTCCTAACAGCAAGCTTTAGGATAGGGTACTGAATTGTAACTTACTTTCGCCTAATAATGCGATTTTGGCAAAGAGAGTATCTCCCGCAGGGAAGCTGCTACCATCAAATGTTTGCCCTCATTAGACTCCCCTCTGGAAGCGCTTTCACTGCAAGCTGCAGATTCCCTCCTAACAGCAAGCTTTAGGATAGGGTACTGAATTGTAACTTAACTGCGGCTAATAATGCGATTGTGGCAAAGAGAATATCTCCCGCAGGGAAGCTGCTACCATCAAATGTTTCCCCTCATTAGACTCCCCTCTGGAAGCGCTTTCACTGCAAGCTGCAGATTCCCTCCTAACAGCAAGCTTTAGGATAGGGTACTGAATTGTAACTTAACTGCGGCTAATAAGGCGATTTTGGCAAAGAGAATATCTCCCGCAGGGAAGCTGCTACCATCAAATGTTTGCCCTCATTAGACTCCCCTCTGGAAGCGCTTTGACTGCAAGCTGCAGATTCCCTCCTAACAGCAAGCTTTAGGATAGGGTACTGAATTGTAACTTACTTTCGCCTAATAATGCGATTTTGGCAAAGAGAGTATCTCCCGCAGGGAAGCTGCTACCATCAAATGTTTGCCCTCATTAGACTCCCCTCTGGAAACGCTTTCACTGCAAGCTGCAGATTCCCTCCTAACAGCAAGCTTTAGGATAGTGTACTGAATTGTAACTTAACTGCGGCTAATAAGGTGATTTTGGGAAAGAGAATATCTCCCGCAGGGAAGCTGCTACCATCAAATGTTTGCCCTCATTAGACTCCCCTCTGGAAGTGCTTTGACTGCAAGCTGCAGATTCCCTCCTAACAGCAAGCTTTAGGATAGGGTACTGAATTGTAACTTAACTGCAGCTAATAAGGCGATTTTGGCAATGAGAATATCTCCCGCAGGGAATCTGCTACCATCAAATGTTTGCCCTCATTAGACTCCCCTCTGGAAGCGCTTTCACTGCAAGCTGCAGATTCCCTCCTAACAGCAAGCTTTTGGATAGGGTACTGAATTGTATCTTAACTGCGGCTAATAAGGCGATTTTGGCAAAGAGAATATCTCCCGTAGGGAAGCTGCTACCATCAAATGTTTGCCCTCATTAGACTCCCCTCTGGAAGCGCTTTCACTGCAAGCTGCAGATTCCCTCCTAACAGCAAGCTTTAGGATAGGGTACTGAATTGTAACTTACTTTCGCCTAATAATGCGATTTTGTCAAAGAGAGTATCTCCCGCAGGGAAGCTGCTACCATCAAATATTTGCCCTCATTAGACTCCCGTCTGGAAGCGCTTTCACTGCAAGCTGCAGATTCCCTCCTAACAGCTAGCTTTAGGATAGGGTACTGAATTGTAACTTACTTTCGCCTAATAATGGGATTTTGGCAAAGAGATTATCTCCCGTAGGGAAGCTGCTACCATCAAATGTTTGCCCTCATTAGACTCCCCTCTGGAAGCGCTTTCACTGCAAGCTGCAGATTCCCTCCTAACAGCAAGCTTTAGGATAGGGTACTGAATTGTAACTTAAATGCGGGTAATTAAGGCGATTTTGGCAAAGAGACTATCTCCCGCAGGGAAGCTGCTACCATCAAATATTTGCCCTCATTAGACTCCCCTCTGGAAGCGCTTTCACTGCAAGCTGCAGATTCCCTCCTAACAGCAAGCTTTAGGATAGGGTACTGAATTGTAACTTACTTTCGCCTAATAATGCGATTTTGGAAAAGAGAGTATCTCCCGCAGGGAAGCTGCTACCATCAAATGTTTGCCCTCGTTAGACTCCCCTCTGGAAGCGCTTTCACTGCAAGCTGCAGATTCCCTCCTAACAGCAAGCTTTAGGATAGGGTACTGAATTTTATCTTAACTGCGGCTAATAATGCGATTTTGGCAAAGAGAATATCTCCCGCAGGGAAGCTGCTACCATCAAATATTTGCCCGCATTAGACTCCCCTCTGGAAGCGCTTTCAACTGCAAGCTGCAGATTCCCTCCTAACAGCAAGCTTTAGGATAATGTACTGAATTGTAACTTACTTTCGCCTAATAATGCGATTTTTGCAAAGAGAGTATCTCCCGCAGGGAAGCTGCTACCATCAAATGTTTGCCCTCATTATACTCCCCTCTGGAAGCGCTTTGACTGCAAGCTGCAGATTCCCTCCTAACAGCAAGCTTTAGGATAGGGTACTGAATTGTAACTTAAATGCGGCTAATAAGGCGATTATTGCAAAGAGAATATCTCCCGCAGGGAAGCTGCTACCATCAAATATTTGCCCTCATTAGACTCCCCTCTGGAAGCGCGTTCACTGCAAGCTGCAGATTCCCTCCTAACAGCAAGCTTTAGGATAGGGTACTGAATTGTAACTTACTTTCGCCTAATAATGCGATTTTGGAAAAGAGAGTATCTCCCGCAGGGAAGCTGCTACCATCAAATGTTTGCCCTCGTTAAACTCCCCTCTGGAAGTGCTTTCACTGCAAGCTGCAGATTCCCTCCTAACAGCAAGCTTTAGGATAGGGTACTGAATTGTAACTTAACTGCGGATTATAAGGCGATTATGGCAAAGAGAGTATCTCCCGCAGGGAAGCTGCTACCATCAAATGTTTGCCCTCGTTAGACTACCCTCTGGAAGCGCATTCACTTCAAGCTGCAGATTCCCTCCTAACAGCAAGCTTTAGGATAGGGTACTGAATTGTAACTTACTTTCTCCTAATAATGCGATTTTGGCAAAGAGAGTGTCTCCCGCAGGGAAGATGCTACCATCAAATGTTTGCCCTCATTAGACTCCCCTCTGGAAGCGCTTTCACTGCAAGCTGCAGATTCCCTCCTAACAGCAAGCTTTAGGATAGGGTACTGAATTGTAACTTACTTTCGCCTAATAATGCGATTTTGGCAAAGAGAGTATCTCCCGCAGGGAAGCTGCTACCATCAAATGTTTGCCCTCATTAGACTCCCCTCTGGAAGCGCTTTCACTGCAAGCTGCAGATTCCCTCCTAACAGCAAGTTTTAGGATAGGGTACTGAATTGTAACTTAACTGCGGCTAAAAAGGCGATTTTGGGAAAGAGAATATCTCCCTCAGGGAAGCTGCTAACATCAAATGTTTGCCCTCGTTAGACTCCCCTCTGGAAGCGCTTTCACTGCAAGCTGCAGATTCCCTCCTAACAGCAAGCTTTAGGATAGGGTACTGAATTGTAACTTACTTTCGCATAATAATGCGATTTTGGCAAAGAGATTATCTCCCGCAGGGAAGCTGCTACCATCAAATGTTTGCCCTCATTAGACTCCCCTCTGGAAGCGCTTTGACTGCAAGCTGCAGATTCCCTCCTAACAGCAAGCTTTAGGATAGGGTACTGAATTGTATCTTAACTGCGGCTAATAAGGCGGTTATGGCAAAGAGAATATCTCCCGCAGGGAAGCTGCTACCATCAAATGTTTGCCTTCATTAGACTCCCCTCTGGAAGCGCTTTCACTGCAAGCTGCAGATTCCCTCCTAACAGCAAGCTTTAGGATAGGGTACTGAATTGTAACTTACTTTCGCCTAATAATGCGATTTTGGCAAAGAGAGTATCTCCCGCAGGGAAGCTGCTACCATCAAATGTTTGCCCTCATTAGACTCCCCTCTGGAAGCGCTTTCACTGCAAGGTGCAGATTCCCTCCTAACAGCAAGCTTTAGGATAGGGTACTGAATTGTAACTTAACTGCGGCTAATAAGGCGATTTTGGGAAAGAGACTATCTCCCGCAGGGAAGCTGCTACCATCAAATGTTTGCCCTCATTAGACTCCCCTCTGGAAGCGCTTTCACTGCAAGCTGCAGATTCCCTCCTAACAGCAAGCTTTAGGATAGGGTACTGAATTGTAACTTAACTGCGGCTTATAAGGCGATTTTGGCAAAGAGAATATCTCCCGTAGGGAAGCTGCTACCATCAAATGTTTGCCCTCATTAGACTCCCCTCTGGAAGTGCTTTCACTGCAAGCTGCAGATTCCCTCCTAACAGCAAGCTTTAGGATAGGGTACTGAATTGTAACTTACTTTCGCCTAATAATGCGATTTTGGCAAAGAGAGTATCTCCCGCAGGGAACTGCTACCATCAAATATTTGCCCTCATTAGACTCTCCTCTGGAAGCGCTTTCACTGCAAGCTGCAGATTCCCTCCTAACAGCTAGCTTTAGGATAGGGTACTGAATTGTAACTTACTTTCGCCTAATAATGCGATTTTGGAAAAGAGAGTATCTCCCGCAGGGAAGCTGCTACCATCAAATATTTGCCCTCATTAGACTCCCCTTTGGAAGCGCTTTCACTGCAAGCTGCAGATTCCCTCCTAACAGCAAGCTTTAGGATAATGTACTGAATTGTAACTTACTTTCGCCTAATAATGCGATTTTTGCAAAGAGAGTATCTCCCGCAGGGAAGCTGCTACCATCAAATGTTTGCCCTCGTTAGACTCCCCTCTGGAAGCGCTTTGACTGCAAGCTGCAGATTCCCTCCTAACAGCAAGCTTTAGGATAGGGTACTGAATTGTATCTTAACTGCGGCTAATAAGGCGGTTATGGCAAAGAGAATATCTCCCGCAGGGAAGCTGCTACCATCAAATGTTTGCCTTCATTAGACTCCCCTCTGGAAGCGCTTTGACTGCAAGCTGCAGATTCCCTCCTAACAGCAAGCTTTAGGATAGGGTACTGAATTGTAACTTACTTTCGCCTAATAATGCGATTTTGGAAAAGAGAGTATCTCCCGCAGGGAAGCTGCTACCATCAAATGTTTGCCCTCATTAGACTCCCCTCTGGAAGCGCTTTCACTGCAAGCTGCAGATTCCCTCCTAACAGCAAGCTTTAGGATAGGGTACTGAATTGTAACTTAACTGCGGCTTATAAGGCGATTTTGGCAAAGAGAATATCTCCCGTAGGGAAGCTGCTACCATCAAATGTTTGCCCTCATTAGACTCCCCTCTGGAAGCGCTTTCACTGCAAGCTGCAGATTCCCTCTTAACAGCAGGCTTTAGCATAGGGTACTGAATTGTAACTTACTTTCGCCTAATAATGCGATATTGTCAAAGAGACTATCTCCCGCAGGGAAGCTGCTACCATCAAATATTTGCCCTCATTAGACTCCCCTCTGGAAGCGCTTTCACTGCAAGCTGCAGATTCCCTCCTAACAGCAAGCTTTAGGATAGGGTACTGAATTGTAACTTACTTTCGCCTAATAATGCGATTTTGGAAAAGAGACTATCTCCCGCAGGGAAGCTGCTACCATCAAACGTTTGCCCTTGTTAGACTCCCCTCTGGAAGCGCTTTCACTGCAAGCTGCAGATTCCCTCCTAACAGCAAGCTTTAGGATAGGGTACTGAATTGTAACTTACTTTCGCCTAATAATGCGATTTTGGAAAAGAGAGTATCTCCCGCAGGGAAGCTGCTACCATCAAATGTTTGCCCTCATTATACTCCCCTCTGGAAGCGCTTTGACTGCAAGCTGCAGATTCCCTCCTAACAGCAAGCTTTAGGATAATGTACTGAATTGTAACTTACTTTCGCCTAATAATGCGATTTTGGAAAAGAGAGTATCTCCCGCAGGGAAGCTGCTACCATCAAATGTTTGCCCTCGTTAGACTCCCCTCTGGAAGCGCTTTCACTGCAAGCTGCAGATTCCCTCCTAACAGCAAGCTTTAGGATAGTGTACTGAATTGTAACTTACTTTCGCCTAATAATGCGATTTTGGCAAAGAGACTATCTCCCGCAGGGAAGCTGCTACCATCAAACGTTAGCCCTCGTTAGACTCCCCTCTGGAATCGCTTTCACTGCAAGCTGCAGATTCCCTCCTAACAGCAAGCTTTAGGATAGGGTACTGAATTGTAACTTACTTTCGCCTAATAATGCGATTTTTGAAAAGAGAGTATCTCCCGCAGGGAAGCTGCTACCATCAAATGTTTGCCCTCGTTAGACTCCCCTCTGGAAGTGCTTTCACTGCAAGCTGCAGATTCCCTCCTAACAGCAAGCTTTAGGATAGTGTACTGAATTGTAACTTAACTGCGGCTAATAAGGCGATTTTGGGAAAGAGAATATCTCCCGCAGGGAAGCTGCTACCATCAAATGTTTGCCCTCATTAGACTCCCCTCTGGAAGCGCTTTGACTGCAAGCTGCATATTCCCTCCTAACAGAAAGCTTTAGGATAGGGTACTGAATTGTAACTTAACTGCAGCTAATAAGGCGATTATGGCAAAGAGAATATCTCCCGCAGGGAAGCTGCTACCATCAAATATTTGCCCTCATTAGACTCCCCTCTGGAAGCGCTTTCACTGCAAGCTGCAGATTCCCTCCTAACAGCAAGCTTTAGGATAGGGTACTGAATTGTAACTTAACTGCGGCTTATAAGGCGATTTTGGCAAAGAGAATATCTCCCGTAGGGAAGCTGCTACCATCAAATGTTTGCCCTCATTAGACTCCCCTCTGGAAGCACTTTCACTGCAAGCTGCAGATTCCCTCCTAACAGCAAGCTTTAGGATAGGGTACTGAATTGTAACTTACTTTCGCCTAATAATGCGATATTGTCAAAGAGACTATCTCCCGCAGGGAAGCTGCTACCATCAAATATTTGCCCTCATTAGACTCCCCTCTGGAAGCGCTTTCACTGCAAGCTGCAGATTCCCTCCTAACAGCAACCTTTAGGATAGGGTACTGAATTGTAACTTACTTTCGCCTAATAATGCGATTTTGGAAAAGAGAGTATCTCCCGCAGGGAAGCTGCTACCATCAAATATTTGCCCTCATTAGACTCCCCTCGGGAAGCGCTTTCACTGCAAGCTGCAGATTCCCTCCTAACAGCAAGCTTTAGGATAATATACTGAATTGTAACTTACTTTCGCCTAATAATGCGATTTTTGCAAAGAGAGTATCTCCCGCAGGGAAGCTGCTACCATCAAATGTTTGCCCTCGTTAGACTCCCCTCTGGAAGCGCTTTGACTGCAAGCTGCAGATTCCCTCCTAACAGCAAGCTTTAGGATAGGGTACTGAATTGTATCTTAACTGCGGCTAATAAGGCGGTTATGGCAAAGAGAATATCTCCCGCAGGGAAGCTGCTACCATCAAATGTTTGCCTTCATTAGACTCCCCTCTGGAAGCGCTTTCACTGCAAGCTGCAGATTCCCTCCTAACAGCAAGCTTTAGGATAGGGTACTGAATTGTAACTTACTTTCGCCTAATAATGCGATTTTGGAAAAGAGACTATCTCCCGCAGGGAAGCTGCTACCATCAAATGTTTGCCCTCATTAGACTCCCCTCTGGAAGCGCTTTCACTGCAAGCTGCAGATTCCCTCCTAACAGCAATTTTAGGATAGGGTACTGAATTGTAACTTACTTTCGCCTAATAATGCGATTTTGGCAAAGAGAGTATCTCCCGCAGGGAAGCTGCTACCATCAAATGTTTGCCCTCATTATACTCCCCTCTGGAAGCGCTTTGACTGCAAGCTGCAGATTCCCTCCTAACAGCAAGCTTTAGGATAGGGTACTTAATTGTAACTTACTTTCGCCTAATAATGCGATTTTGGAAAAGAGAGTATCTCCCGCAGGGAAGCTGCTACCATCAAATGTTTGCCCTCGTTAGACTCCCCTCTGGAAGTGCTTTCACTGCAAGCTGCAGATTCCCTCCTAACAGCAAGCTTTAGGATAGTGTACTGAATTGTAACTTACTTTCGCCTAATAATGCGATTTTGGCAAAGAGACTATCTCCCGCAGGGAAGCTGCTACCATCAAACGTTAGCCCTCGTTAGACTCCCCTCTGGAATCGCTTTCACTGCAAGCTGCAGATTCCCTCCTAACAGCAAGCTTTAGGATAGGGTACTGAATTGTAACTTACTTTCGCCTAATAATGCGATTTTGGCAAAGAGAATATCTCCCGCAGGGAAGCTGCTACCATCAAATATTTGCCCTCATTAGACTCCCCTCTGGAAGCGCTTTCACTGCAAGCTGCAGATTCCCTCCTAACAGCAAGCTTTAGGATAATGTACTGAATTGTAACTTACTTTCGCCTAATAATGCGATTTTTGCAAAGAGAGTATCTCCCGCAGGGAAGCTGCTACCATCAAATGTTTGCCCTCATTATACTCCCCTCTGGAAGCGCTTTGACTGCAAGCTGCAGATTCCCTCCTAACAGCAAGCTTTAGGATAGGGTACTGAATTGTAACTTAAATGCGGCTAATAAGGCGATTTTTGCAAAGAGAATATCTCCCGCAGGGAAGCTGCTACCATCAAATATTTGCCCTCATTAGACTCCCCTCTGGAAGCGCGTTCACTGCAAGCTGCAGATTCCCTCCTAACAGCAATTTTAGGATAGGGTACTGAATTGTAACTTACTTTCGCCTAATAATGCGATTTTGGAAAAGAGAGTATCTCCCGCAGGGAAGCTGCTACCATCAAATGTTTGCCCTCGTTAGACTCCCCTCTGGAAGTGCTTTCACTGCAAGCTGCAGATTCCCTCCTAACAGCAAGCTTTAGGATAGTGTACTGAATTGTAACTTAACTGCGGCTAATAAGGCGATTTTGGGAAAGAGAATATCTCCCGCAGGGAAGCTGCTACCATCAAATGTTTGCCCTCATTAGACTCCCCTCTGGAAGCGCTTTGACTGCAAGCTGCATATTCCCTCCTAACAGAAAGCTTTAGGATAGGGTACTGAATTGTAACTTAACTGCAGCTAATAAGGCGATTATGGCAAAGAGAATATCTCCCGCAGGGAAGCTGCTACCATCAAATATTTGCCCTCATTAGACTCCCCTCTGGAAGCGCTTTCACTGCAAGCTGCAGATTCCCTCCTAACAGCAAGCTTTAGGATAGGGTACTGAATTGTAACTTAACTGCGGCTTATAAGGCGATTTTGGCAAAGAGAATATCTCCCGTAGGGAAGCTGCTACCATCAAATGTTTGCCCTCATTAGACTCCCCTCTGGAAGCACTTTCACTGCAAGCTGCAGATTCCCTCCTAACAGCAAGCTTTAGGATAGGGTACTGAATTGTAACTTACTTTCGCCTAATAATGCGATATTGTCAAAGAGACTATCTCCCGCAGGGAAGCTGCTACCATCAAATATTTGCCCTCATTAGACTCCCCTCTGGAAGCGCTTTCACTGCAAGCTGCAGATTCCCTCCTAACAGCTAGCTTTAGGATAGGGTACTGAATTGTAACTTACTTTCGCCTAATAATGCGATTTTGGCAAAGAGATTATCTCCCGCAGGGAAGCTGCTACCATCAAATGTTTGCCCTCATTAGACTCCCCTCTGGAAGCGCTTTCACTGCAAGCTGCAGATTCCCTCCTAACAGCAACCTTTAGGATAGGGTACTGAATTGTAACTTACTTTCGCCTAATAATGCGATTTTGGAAAAGAGAGTATCTCCCGCAGGGAAGCTGCTACCATCAAATATTTGCCCTCATTAGACTCCCCTTTGGAAGCGCTTTCACTGCAAGCTGCAGATTCCCTCCTAACAGCAAGCTTTAGGATAATGTACTGAATTGTAACTTACTTTCGCCTAATAATGCGATTTTTGCAAAGAGAGTATCTCCCGCAGGGAAGCTGCTACCATCAAATGTTTGCCCTCGTTAGACTCCCCTCTGGAAGCGCTTTGACTGCAAGCTGCAGATTCCCTCCTAACAGCAAGCTTTAGGATAGGGTACTGAATTGTATCTTAACTGCGGCTAATAAGGCGGTTATGGCAAAGAGAATATCTCCCGCAGGGAAGCTGCTACCATCAAATGTTTGCCTTCATTAGACTCCCCTCTGGAAGCGCTTTCACTGCAAGCTGCAGATTCCCTCCTAACAGCAAGCTTTAGGATAGGGTACTGAATTGTAACTTACTTTCGCCTAATAATGCGATTTTGGCAAAGAGAGTATCTCCCGCAGGGAAGCTGCTACCATCAAATGTTTGCCCTCATTAGACTCCCCTCTGGAAGCGCTTTCACTGCAAGCTGCAGATTCCCTCCTAACAGCAAGCTTTAGCATAGGGTACTGAATTGTATCTTAACTGCGGCTAATAATGCGATTTTGGCAAAGAGAGTATCTCCCGCAGGGAAGCTGCTACCATCAAATGTTTGCCCTCATTAGACTCCCCTCTGGAAGCGCTTTCACTGCAAGCTGCAGATTCCCTCCTAACAGCAAGCTTTAGGATAGGGTACTGAATTGTAACTTACTTTCGCCTAATAATGCGATTTTGGCAAAGAGAGTATCTCCCGCAGGGAAGCTGCTACCATCAAATGTTTGCCCTCGTTAGACTCCCCTCTGGAAGCGCTTTCACTTCAAGCTGCAGATTCCCTCCTAACAGCAAGCTTTAGGATAGGGTACTGAATTGTAACTTACTTTCGCCTAATAATGCGATTATGGAAAAGAGACTGTCTCCCGCAGGAAAGCTGCTACCATCAAATGTTTGCCCTCATTAGACTCCCCTCTGGAAGCGCTTTCACTGCAAGCTGCAGATTCCCTCCTAACAGCAAGCTTTATGATAGGGTACTGAATTGTAACTTACTTTCGCCTAATAAGGCGTTTTTAGCAAAGAGAGTATCTCTCACAGGGAAGCTGCTACCATCAAATGTTTGCCCTCGTTATACTCCCCTCTGGAAGCGCTTTCACTGCAAGCTGCAGATTCCCTCCTAACAGCAAGCTTTAGGATAGGGTGCTGAATTGTATCTTACTTTCGCCTAATAAGGCGTTTTTAGCAAAGAGAGTATCTCCCACAGGGAAGCTGCTACCATCAAATGTTAGCCCTCGTTAGACTCCCCTCTGGAAGCGCTTTCACTGCAAGCTGCAGATTCCCTCCTAACAGCAAGCTTTAGGATAGGGTACTGAATTGTAACTTACTTTCGCCTAATAATGCGATTTTGGCAAAGAGAGTATCTCCCACAGGGAAGCTGCTACCATCAAATGCTGGCTCTCGTTAGATTCCTCTCTTGAAGCACTTTCACTGCAAGCTGCAGATTCCCTCCTAACAGCAAGCTTTAGGATAGGGTACTGAATTGTAACTTACTTTCGCCTAATAATGCGATTTTGGCAAAGAGAGTATCTCCCACAGGGAAGCTGCTACCATCAAGTGTTTGCCCTCATTAGACTCCCCTCTGGAAGCGCTTTCACTGCAAGCTGCAGATTCCCTCCTAACAGCAAGCTTTAGGATAGGGTACTGAATTGTATCTTAAATGCAGCTAATAATGCGATTTTGGCAAAGAGAGTATCTCCCGCAGGGAAGCTGCTACCATGAAATGTTTGCCCTCATTAGACTCCCCTCTGGAAGCGCTTTCACTGCAAGCTGCGGATTCCCTCCTAACAGCAAGCTTTAGGATAGGGTACTGAATTGTAACTTATTTTCGCCTAATAATGCGATTTTGGCAAAGAGAGTATCTCCCGCAGGGAAGCTGCTACCATCAAATGTTTGCCCTCGTTAGACTCCCCTCTGGAAGCGCTTTCACTGCAAGCTGCAGATTCCCTCCTAACAGCAAGCTTTATGATAGTGTACTGAATTGTATCTTACTTTCGCCTAATAATGCGATTTTGTAAAAGAGACTATCTCCCACAGGGAAGCTGCTACCATCAAATGCTGGCTCTCGTTAGATTCCTCTCTTGAAGCACTTTCACTGCAAGCTGCAGATTCCCTCCTAACAGCAAGCTTTAGGATAGGGTAATGAATTGTAACTTACTTTCGCCTAATAATGCGATTTCGGCAAAGAGAGTATCTCCCGCAGGGAAGCTGCTACCATCAAATGTTTGCCCTCATTAGACTCCCCTCTGGAAGCGCTTTCTCTGCAAGCTGCAGATTCCCTCCTAACAGCAATCTTTAGGATAGGGTACTGAATTGTAACCTAACTGCGGCTAATAAGGCGATATTGGAAAAGAGAGTATCTCCCGCAGGGAAGCTGCTACCATCAAATGTTTGCCCTCATTAGACTCCCCTCTGGAAGCGCTTTCACTGCAAGCTGCAGTTTCCCTCCTAACAGCAAGCTTTAGGATAGGGTAATGAATTGTAACTTACTTTCGCCTAATAATGCGATTTCGGCAAAGAGAGTATCTCCCGCAGGGAAGCTGCTACCATCAAATGTTTGCCCTCGTTAGACTCCCCTCTGGAAGTGCTTTCTCTGCAAGCTGCAGATTCCCTCCTAACAGCAATCTTTAGGATAGGGTACTGAATTGTAACCTAACTGCGGCTAATAAGGCGATATTGGAAAAGAGAGTATCTCCCGCAGGGAAGCTGCTACCATCAAATGTTTGCCCTCATTAGACTCCCCTCTGGAAGCGCTTTCACTGCAAGCTGCAGTTTCCCTCCTAACAGCAAGCTTTAGGATACTGTACTGAATTGTAACTTACTTACGCCTAATAATGCGATTTTGGCAAAGAGAGTATCTCCCGCAGGAATGCTGCTACCATCAAATGCTTCCCCTCATTAGACACCCCTCTGGAAGCGCTTTCACTGCAAGCTGCAGATTCCCTCCTAACAGCAAGCTTTAGGATAGGGTACTGAATTGTAACTCACTTTCGCCTAATAATGCGATTATGGCAAAGAGAGTATCTCCCACAGGGAAGCTGTTACCATCAAACGTTTGCCCTCGTTAGACTCCCCTATGGAAGCGCTTTCACTGCAAGCTGCAGATTCCCTCCTAACAGCAAGCTTTAGGATAGGGTACTGAATTGTAACTTACTTTCGCCTAATAAGGCGTTTATATCAAAGAGAGTATCTCCCACAGGGAAGCTGCTACCATCAAATGTTTGCCCTCGTTAGACTCCCCTCTGGAAGCGCTTTCACTGCAAGCTGCAGATTCCCTCCTAACAGCAAGCTTTAGGATAGGGTACTGAATTGTAACTTACTTTCGCCTAATAATGCGATTTTGGCAAAGAGAGTATCTCCCGCAGGGAAGCTGCTACCATCAAATGTTTGCCCTCATTAGACTCCCCTCTGGAAGCGCTTTCTCTGCAAGCTGCAGATTCCCTCCTAACAGCAAGCTTTAGGATAGGGTACAGAATTGTAACTTACTTTCGCCTAATAATGCGATTTTGGCAAAGAGACTATCTCCCGCAGGGAAGCTGCTACCATCAAATGTTTGCCCTCGTTAGACTACCCTCTGGAAGCGCTTTCTCTGCAAGCTGCAGATTCCCTCCTAACAGCAAGCTTTAGGATAGGGTACTGAATTGTATCTTAACTGCGGCTAATAAGGCGATTTATTTCAAAGAAATTATCTCCCGCAGGGAAGCTGCTACCATCAAATGCTTTCCCTCATTAGACTCCCCTCTGGAAGCGCTTTCACTGCAAGCTGCAGATTCCCTCCTAACAGCAAGCTTTAGGATAGGGTACTGAATTGTAACTTACTTTCGCCTAATAATGCGATTTTGGAAAAGAGACAATCTCCCGCAGGAAAGCTGCTACCATCAAATGTTTGCCCTCATTAGACTCCCCTCTGGAAGCGCTTTCACTGCAAGCTGCAGATTCCCTCCTAACAGCAAGCTGTAGGATAGGGTACTTAATTGTAACGTACTTTCGCCTAATAATGCGATTTTGGAAAAGAGAGTATCTCCCGCAGGGAAGCTGCTACCATCAAATGTTTGCCCTCATTAGACTCCCCTCTGGAAGCGCTTTCTCTGCAAGCTGCAGATTCCCTCCTAACAGCAAGCTTTAGGATAGGGTACTGAATTGTAACTTACTTTCGCCTAATAATGCGTTTTTAGCAAAGAGAGTATCTCCCGCAGGGAAGCTGCTACCATCAAATGTTTGCCCTCATTAGACTCCCCTCTGGAAGCACTTTCACTGCAAGGTGCAGATTCCCTCATAACAGCAAGCTTTAGGATAGGGTACTGAACTGTAACTTAACTGCGGCTAATAATGTGATTTTGGCAAAGAGAGTATCTCCCGCAGGGAAGCTGCTACCATCAAATGTTTGCCCTCGTTAGACTCCCCTCTGGAAGCGCTTTCACTGCAAGCTGCAGATTCCCTCCTAACAGCAAGCTTTAGAATAGGGTACTGAATTGTATCTTACTTTCGCCTAATAATGCGATTTTGGAAAAGAGAGTATCTCCCGCAGGGAAGCTGCTACCATCAAATGTTTGCCCTCATTAGACTCCCCTCTGGAAGCGCTTTCACTGCAAGCTGCAGATTCCCTCATAACAGCTAGCTTTAGGATAGGGTGCTGATTTGTATCTTACTTTCACCTAATAATGCGATTTTGGCAAAGAGAGTATCTCCCGCAGGAAAGCTGCTACCATCAAATGTTTGCCCTCGTTAGACTCCCCTCTGGAAGCGCTTTCACTGCAAGCTGCAGATTCCCTCCTAACAGCAAGCTTTAGGATAAGGTACTGAATTGTAACTTACTTTCGCCTAATAAGGCGTTTTAAGCAAAGAGAGTATCTCCCACAGGGAAGCTGCTACCATCAAATGTTTGCCCTCGTTAGACTCCCCTCTGGAAGCGCTTTCACTGCAAGCTGCAGATTCCCTCCTAACAGCAAGCTTTAGGATAGGGTACTGAATTGTAACTTAACTGCGGCTCATAAGGCGATTTTGGCAAAGAGAGTATCTCCCGCAGGAAAGCTGCTACCATCAAATGTTTGCCCTCATTAGACTCCCCTCTGGAAGTGCTTTCTCTGCAAGCTGCAGATTCCCTCCTAACAGCAAGCTTTAGGATAGGGTACTGAATTGTAACTTACTTTCGCCTAATAATGCGATTTTGGCAAAGAGAGTATCTCCCGCAGGGAAGCTGCTACCATCAAATGTTTGCCCTCATTAGACTCCCCTCTGGAAGCGCTTTCACTGCAAGCTGCAGATTCCCTCCTAACAGCAAGCTTTAGGATAGGGTACTGAATTGTAACTTACTTTCGACTAATAATAAGATTTTGGAAAAGAGAGTATCTCCCGCAGGGAAGCTGCTACCATCAAATGTTTGCCCTCGTTAGACTCCCCTCTGGAAGCGCTTTCACTGCAAGCTGCAGATTCCCTCCTAACAGCAAGCTTTAGCATAGTGTACTGAATTGTATCTTAACTGCGGCTAATAATGCGATTTTGGCAAAGAGAGTATCTCCCGCAGGGAAGCTGCTACCATCAAATGTTTTCCCTCATTAGACTCCCCTATGGAAGCGCTTTCACTGCAAGCTGCAGATTCCCTCCTAACAGCAAGCTTTAGGATAGGGTACTGAATTGTAACTTACTTTCGCATAATAAGGTGTTTATATCAAAGAGAGTATCTCCCACAGGGAAGCTGCTACCATCAAATGTTTGCCCTCGTTAGACTCCCCTCTGGAAGCGCTTTCACTGCAAGCTGCAGATTCCCTCCTAACAGCACGCTTTAGGAGAGTGTACTGAATTGTAACTTACTTTCGCCTAATAATGCGATTTTGTAAAAGAGACTATCTCCCACAGGGAAGCTGCTACCATCAAATGTTAGCTCTCGTTACATTCCTCTCTTGAAGCACTTTCACTGCAAGCTGCAGATTCCCTCCTAACAGCAAGCTTTAGGATAGGGTACTGAATTGTAACTTACTTTCGCCTAATAATGCGATTTTGTCAAAGAGAGTATCTCCCACAAGGAAGCTGCTACCATCAAGTGTTTGCCCTCATTAGACTCTCCTCTGGAAGCGCTTTGACTGCAAGCTGCAGATTCCCTCCTAACAGCAAGCTTTAGGATAGTGTACTGAATTGTAACTTACTTTCGACTAATAATGCGATTTTGACAAAGACAGTATCTCCCGCAGGGAAGCTGCTACCATCAAATGTTTTCCCTCATTAGACTCCCCTCTGGAAGCGCTTTCACTGCAAGCTGCAGATTCCCTCCTAACAGCAAGTTTATGATAGGGTACTGAATTGTAACTTAACTGCGGCTAATAATGCGATTTTGGAAAAAAGAGTATCTCCCGCAGGGAAGCTGCTACCATCAAATGTTTGCCCTCGTTAGACTCCCCTCTGGAAGCGCTTTCACTGCAAGCTGCAGATTCCCTCCTAACAGCAAGCTTTAGGATAGGGTACTGAATTGTAACTTACTTTCGCCTAATAATGCGATTTTGGCAAAGAGAGTGTCTCCCGCAGGGAAGCTGCTACCATCAAATGTTTTCCCTCGTTAGACTCCCCTCTGGAAGCGCTTTCACTGCAAGCTGCAAATTCCCTCCTAACAGCAAGCTTTAGGATAGGGCACTGAATTGTAACTTACTTTCGCCTAATAGTGCGATTACGGCAAAGAGAGTATCTCCCGCAGGGAAGCTGCTACCATCAAATGTTTGCCCTCATTAGACTCCCCTCTGGAAGCGCTTTCACTGCAAGCTCCAGATTCCCTCCTAACAGCAAGCTTTAGGATAGGGTACTGAATTGTAACTTACTTTCGCCTAATAAGGCGTTTTTAGAAAAGAGAGTATCTCCCACAGGGAAGCTGCTACCATCAAATGTTTGACCTCGTTAGACTCCCCTCTGGAAGCGCTTTCACTGCAAGCTGCAGATTCCCTCCTAACAGCAAGCTTTAGGATAGGGTACTGAATTGTAACTTACTTTCGCCTAATAATGCGATTTTGGCAAAGAGAGTATCTCCCACAGGGAAGCTGCTACCATCAAATGCTGGCTCTCGTTAGATTCCTCTCTTGAAGCACTTTCACTGCAAGCTGCAGATTCCCTCCTAACAGCAAGCTTTAGGATAGGGTACTGAATTGTAACTTACTTTCGCCTAATAATGCGATTTTGGCAAAGAGAGTATCTCCCGCAAGGAAGCTGCTACCATCAAGTGTTTGCCCTCATTAGACTCCCCTCTGGAAGCGCTTTCACTGCAAGCTGCAGATTCCCTCCTAACAGCAAGCTTTAGGATAGGGTACTGAATTGTATCTTAAATGCAGCTAATAATGCGATTTTGGCAAAGAGTGTATCTCCCGCAGGGAAGCTGCTACCATCAAATGTTTGCCCTCATTAGACTCCCCTCTGGAAGCGCTTTCACTGCAAGCTGCAGATGCCCTCCTAACAGCAAGCTTTAGGATAGGGTACTGAATTGTAACTTATTTTCGCCTAATAATGAGATTTTGGCAAAGAGAGTATCTCCCGCAGGGAAGCTGCTACCATCAAATGTTTACCCTCATTAGACTCCCCTCTGGAAGCGCTTTCACTGCAAGCTGCAGATTCCCTCCTAACAGCAAGCTTTAGGATAGTGTACTGAATTGTAACTTACTTACGCCTAATAATGCGATTTTGGCAAAGAGAGTATCTCCCGCAGGAATGCTGCTACCATCAAATGCTTCCCCTCATTAGACTCCCCTCTGGAAGCGCTTTCACTGCAAGCTGCAGATTCCCTCCTAACAGCAAGCTTTAGGATAGTGTACTGAATTGTAACTCACTTTCGCCTAATAATGCGATTATGGCAAAGAGAGTATCTCCCACAGGGAAGCTGTTACCATCAAACGTTTGCCCTCGTTAGACTCCCCTATGGAAGCGCTTTCACTGCAAGCTGCAGATTCCCTCCTAACAGCAAGCTTTAGGATAGGGTACTGAATTGTAACTTACTTTCGCCTAATAAGGCGTTTATATCAAAGAGAGTATCTCCCACAGGGAAGCTGCTACCATCAAATGTTGGCTCTCGTTAGATTCCTCTCTTGAAGCACTTTCACTGCAAGCTGCAGATTCCCTCCTAACAGCAAGCTTTAGGATAGGGTACTGAATTGTATCTTAACTGCGGCTAATAATGCGATTTTGGCAAAGAGAGTATCTCCCGCAGGGAAGCTGCTACCATCAAATGTTTGCCCTCATTAGACTCCCCTCTGGAAGCGCTTTCACTGCAAGCTCCAGATTCCCTCCTAACAGCAAGCTTTAGCATAGGGTACTGAATTGTATCTTAACTGCGGCTAATAAGGCGATTTTGGCAAAGAGAGTATCTCCCGCAGGGAAGCTGCTAACATCAAATGTTTTCCCTCATTAGACTCCCCTCTGGAAGCACTTTCACTGCAAGCTGCAGATTCCCTCCTAACAGCAAGTTTATGATAGGGTACTGAATTGTAACTTAACTGCGGCTAACAATGCGATTTTGGAAAAGAGATTATCTCCCGCAGGAATGCTGCTACCATCAAATGCTTCCCCTCATTAGACTCCCCTCTGGAAGCGCTTTCACTGCAAGCTGCAGATTCCCTCCTAACAGCAAGCTTTAGGATAGTATACTGAATTGTAACTTACTTTCGCCTAATAATGCGATTATTTAAAAGAGACTATCTCCCACAGGGAAGCTGCTACCATCAAATGTTGGCTCTCGTTAGATTCCTCTCTTGAAGCGCTTTCACTGCAAGCTGCAGATTCCCTCCTAACAGCAAGCTTTAGAATAGGGTACTGAATTGTAACTTACTTTCGCCTAATAATGCGATATTTGCAAAGAGAATATCTCCCGCAGGGAAGCTGCTACCATCAAATGTTTGCCCTCATTAGACTCCCCTCTGGAAGCGCTTTCACTGCAAGCTGCAGATTCCCTCCTAACAGCAAGCTTTAGGATAGGGTACTGAATTGTAACTTACTTTCGCCTAATAAGGCGTTTATATCAAAGAGAGTATCTCCCACAGGGAAGCTGCTACCATCAAATGTTTGCCCTCGTTAGACTCCCCTCTGGAAGCGCTTTCACTGCAAGCTGCAGATTCCCTCCTAACAGCAAGCTTTAGGATAGTATACTGAATTGTAACTTACTTTCGCCTAATAATGCGATTATTTAAAAGAGACTATCTCCCACAGGGAAGCTGCTACCATCAAATGTTGGCTCTCGTTAGATTCCTCTCTTGAAGCACTTTCACTGCAAGCTGCAGATTCCCTCCTAACAGCAAGCTTTAGGATAGGGTACTGAATTGTAACTTACTTTCGCCTAAAAATGCGATTTTGGCAAAGAGAGTATCTCCCGCAGGGAAGCTGCTACCATCAAATGTTTGCCCTCATTAGACTCCCCTCTGGAAGCGCTTTCACTGCAAGCTCCAGATTCCCTCCTAACAGCAAGCTTTAGCATAGGATACTGAATTGTATCTTAACTGCGGCTAATAAGGCGATTTTGGCAAAGAGAGTATCTCCCGCAGGAATGCTGCTACCATCAAATGCTTCCCCTCATTAGACTCCCCTCTGGAAGCGCTTTCACTGCAAGCTGCAGATTCCCTCCTAACAGCAAGCTTTAGGATAGGGTACTGAATTGTATCTTAACTGCGGCTAATTATGCAAAATTGGAAAACAGATTATCTCCCGCAGGGAAGCTGCTACCATCAAATGCTGGCTCTCGTTATATTCCTCTCTTGAAGCACTTTCACTGCAAGCTGCAGATTCCCTCCTAACAGCAAGCTTTAGGATAGGGTACTGAATTGTAACTTACTTTTGCCTAATAATGCGATTTTGGCAAAGAGAGTATCTCCTGCAAGGAAGCTGCTACCATCAAGTGTTGACGCTCATTAGACTCCCCTCTGGAAGCGCTTTCACTGCAAGCTGCAGATTCCCTCCTAACAGCAAGCTTTAGGATAGTGTACTGAATTGTAACTTACTTACGCCTAATAAAGCGATTATGGGAAAGAGAGTATCTCCCGCAGGGAAGCTGCTACCATCAAATGTTTGCCCTCATTAGACTCCCCTCTGGAAGCGCTTTCACTGCAAGCTGCAGATTCCCTCCTAACAGCAAGCTTTAGGATAGAGTACTGAATTGAATCTTACTTTCGCATAATAATGCGATTTTGGCAAAGAGAGTATCTCCCGCAGGGAAGCTGCTACCATCAAATGTTTGCCCTCATTAGACTCCCCTCTGGAAGCGCTTTCACTGCAAGCTGCAGATTCCCTCCTAACAGCAAGCTTTAGGATAATGTACTGAATTGTAACTTACTTACGCCTAATAATGCGATTTTGGCAAAGACAGTATCTCCCGCAGGGAAGCTGCTACCATCAAATGTTTGCCCTCATTAGACTCCCCTCTGGAAGCGCTTTCACTGCAAGCTGCAGATTCCCTCCTAACAGCAAGCTTTAGGATAGGGTACTGAATTATAACTTATCTGCGGCTAATAAGGCGATTTTGTAAAAGAGACTATCTCCCGCAGGGAAGCTGCTACCATCAAATGTTTGCCCTCATTAGAATCCCCTCTGGAAGCGCTTTCACTGCAAGCTGCAGATTCCCTCCTAACAGCAAGCTTTAGGATAGGGTACTGAATTGTAACTTACTTTCGCCTAATAATGCGATTTTGGCAAAGAGAGTATCTCCCGCAGGGAAGCTGCTACCATCAAATGTTTGCCCTCGTTAGACTCCCCTCTGGAAGCGCTTTCACTGCAAGCTGCAGATTCCCTCCTAACAGCAAGCTTTAGGATAGAGTACTGAATTGAATCTTACTTTCGCATAATAATGCGATTTTTGCAAAGAGAGTATCTCCCGCAGGGAAGCTGCTACCATCAAATGTTTGCCCTCATTAGACTCCCCTCTGGAAGCGCTTTCACTGCAAGCTGCAGATTCCCTCCTAACAGCAAGCTTTAGGATAGTGTACTGAATTGTAACTTACTTTCGCCTAATAATGCGATTTTGGCAAAGAGAGTATCTCCCGCAGGGAAGCTGCTACCATCAAATGTTTGCCCTCATTAGACTCCCCTCTGGAAGCGCTTTCACTGCAAGCTGCAGATTCCCTCCTAACATCAAGCTTTAGGATAGGGTACTGAATTATATCTTATCTGTGGCTAATAAGGCGATTTTGTAAAAGAGACTATCTCCCGCAGGGAAGCTGCTACCATCAAATGTTTGCCCTCATTAGACTCCCCTCTGGAAGCGCTTTCACTGCAAGCTGCAGATTCCCTCCTAACAGCAATCTTTAGGATAGGGTACTGAATTGTAACTTACTTTCGCCTAATAATGCGATTTTAGCAAAGAGACTTTCTCCCGCAGGGAAGCTGCTACCATCAAATGTTTGCCCTCATTAGACTCCCCTCTGGAAGCGCTTTCACTGCAAGCTGCAGATTCCCTCCTAACAGCAAGCTTTAGGATAGGGTCCTGAATTGTATCTTACTTTCGCCTAATAATGCGATTTTGGCAAAGAGAGTATGTCCCGCAGGGAAGCTGCTACCATCAAATGTTTGCCCTCGTTAGACTCCCCTCTGGAAGCGCTTTCACTGCAAGCTGCAGATTCCCTCCTAACAGCAAGCTTTAGGATAGGGTACTGAATTGTAACTTACTTTCGCCTAATAATGCATTTTTGGCAAAGAGAGTGTCTCCCGCAGGGAAGCTGCTACCATCAAATGTTTGCCCTCATTAGACTCCCCTCTGGAAGCGCTTTCACTGCAAGCTGCAGATTCCCTCCTAACAGCAAGCTTTAGGATAGGGTACTGAATTGTATCTTACTTTCGCATAATAATGCGTTTTTAGCAAAGAGAGTATCTCCCGCAGGGAAGCTGCTACCATCAAATGTTTGCCCTCATTAGACTCCCCTCTGGAAGCGCTTTCTCTGCAAGCTGCAGATTCCCTCCTAACAGCAAGCTTTAGGATAGGGTACTGAATTGTAACTTACTTTTGCCTAATAATGCGTTTTTATCAAAGAGAGTATCTCCCGCAGGGAAGCTGCTACCATCAAATGTTTGCCCTCATTAGACTCCCCTCTGGAAGCGCTTTCACTGCAAGCTGCAGATTCCCTCCTAACAGCAAGATTTAGGATAGTGTACTGAATTGTATCTTACTTTCGCCTAATAAAGCGATTTTGGCAAAGAGAGTATCTCCCGCAGGGAAGCTGCTACCATCAAATGTTTGCCCTCGTTAGACTCCCCTCTGGAAGCGCTTTCACTGCAAGCTGCAGATTCCCTCCTAACAGCAAGCTTTAGGATAGGGTACTGAATTGTAACTTACTTTCGCCTAATAATGCGATTTTGGCAAAGAGACTATCTCCCGCAGGGAAGCTGCTACCATCAAATGTTTGCCCTCATTAGACTCCCCTCTGGAAGCGCTTTCACTGCAAGCTGCAGATTCCTTCCTAACAGCAAGCTTTAGGATAGGGTACTGAATTGTAACTTACTTTCGCCTAATAATGCGATTTTGGCAAAGAGACTATCTCCCGCAGGGAAGCTGTTACCATCAAACGTTTGCCCTCATTAGACTCCCCTCTGGAAGCGCTTTCACTGCAAGCTGCAGATTCCCTCCTAACAGCAAGCTTTAGGATAGGGTACTGAATTGTAACTTCACTGCGTCTAATAAGCCGATTTTGGCAAAGAGACTATCTCCCGCAGGGAAGCTGCTACCATCAAATGTTTGCCCTCATTACACTCCCCTCTGGAAGCGCTTTCACTGCAAGCTGCAGATTCCCTCCTAACAGCAAGCTTTAGGATAGGGTACTGAATCGTAACTTACTTTCGCCTAATAATGCGATTTTGGCAAAGAGAGTATCTCCCGCAGGGAAGCTGCTACCATCAAATGTTTGCCCTCATTAGACTCCCCTCTGGAAGCGCTTTCACTGCAAGCTGCAGATTCCTTCCTAACAGCAAGCTTTAGGATAGGGTACTGAATTGTAACTTACTTTCGCCTAATAATGCGATTTTGGCAAAGAGAGTATCTCCCGCAGGGAAGCTGCTACCATCAAATGTTTGCCCTCGTTAGACTCCCCTCTGGAAGCGCTTTCACTGCAAGCTGCAGATTCCCTCCTAACAGCAAGCTTTAGGATAGGGTACTGAATTGTAACTTACTTTCGCCTAATAATGCGATTATAGCAAAGAGAGTATCTCCCGCAGGGAAGCTGCTACCATCAAATGTTTGCCCTCGTTAGACTCCCCTCTGGAAGCGCTTTCACTGCAAGCTGCAGATTCCCTCCTAACAGCAAGCTTTAGGATAGGGTACTGAATTGTAACTTACTTTCGCCTAATAATGCGATTTTGGCAAAGAGAGTATCTCCCGCAGGGAAGCTTCTACCATCAAATGTTTGCCCTCATTAAACTCCCCTCTGGAAGCACTTTGACTGCAAGCTGCAGATTCCCTCCTAACAGCAAGCTTTAGGATAGGGTACTGAATTGTAACTTAATTGCAGCTAAAAAGGCGATTTTGGCAAAGAGACTATCTCCCGCAGGGAAGCTGCTACCATCACATGTTTGCCCTCATTAGACTCCCCTCTGGAAGCGCTTTCACTGCAAGCTGCAGATTCCCTCCTAACAGCAAGCTTTAGGATAGGATACTGAATTGTAACTTACTTTCGCCTAATAATGCGATTTTGGCAAAGAGAGTATCTCCCGCAGGGAAGCTGCTACCATCAAATGTTTGCCCTCATTAGACTCCCCTCTGGAAGCGCTTTCACTGCAAGCTGCAGATTCCCTCCTAACAGCAAGCTTTAGGATAGGGTACTGAATTGTAACTTAACTGCGGCTAATAAGGCGATTTTGGCAAAGAGAGTATCTCCCGCAGGGAGCTGCTACCATCAAATGTTTGCCCTCATTAGACTCCCCTCTGGAATCGCTTTCACTGCAAGCTGCAGATTCCCTCCTAACAGCAAGCTTTAGGATAGGGTACTGAATTGTAACTTACTTTCGCCTAATAATGCGATTTTGGCAAAGAGAGTATCTCCCGCAGGGAAGCTGCTACCATCAAATGTTTGCCCTCATTAGACTCCCCTCTGGAAGCGCTTTCACTGCAAGCTGCAGATTCCCTCCTAACAGCAAGCTTTAGGATAGGGTACTGAATTGTAACTTACTTTCGCCTAATAATGCGATTTTGGCAAAGAGAGTATCTCCGGCAGGGAAGCTGCTACCATCAAATGTTTGCCCTCATTAGACTCCCCTCTGGAAGCGCTTTCACTGCAAGCTACAGATTCCCTCCTAACAGCAAGCTTTAGGATAGGGTACTGAATTGTAACTTAAGTGCGGCTAATAAGGCGATTTTAGCAAAGAGAATATCTCCCGCAGGGAAGCTGTTACCATCAAATGTTTGTCCTCATTAGACTCCCCTCTGGAAGCGCTTTCACTGCAAGCTGCAGATTCCCTCCTAACAGCAAGCTTTAGGATAGGGTACTGAATTGTAACTTACTTTCGCCTAATAATGCGATTTTGGCAAAGAGAGTATCTCCCGCAGGGAAGCTGCTACCATCAAATCTTTGCCCTCATTAGACTCCCCTCTGGAAGCGCTTTCACTGCAAGCTGCAGATTCCTTCCTAACAGCAAGCTTTAGGATAGGGTACTGAAATGTAACTTACTTTCGCCTAATAATGCGATTTTGGCAAAGAGACTTTCTCCCGCAGGGAAGCTGTTACCATCAAACGTTTGCCCTCATTAGACTCCCCTCTGGAAGCGCTTTCACTGCAAGCTGCAGATTCCCTCCTAACAGCAAGCTTTAGGATAGGGTACTGAATTGTAACTTACTTTCGCCTAATAATGCGATTTTGGCAAAGAGACTTTCTCCCGCAGGGAAGCTGTTACCATCAAACGTTTGCCCTCATTAGACTCCCCTCTGGAAGCGCTTTCACTGCAAGCTGCAGATTCCCTCCTAACAGCAAGCTTTAGGATAGGGTACTGAATTGTAACTTAACTGCGGCTAAAAAGGCGATTTTGGCAAAGAGACTATCTCCCGCAGGGAAGCTGCTACCATCAAATGTTTGCCCTCATTAGACTCCCCTCTGGAAGCGCTTTCACTGCAAGCTGCAGATTCCTTCCTAACAGCAAGCTTTAGGATAGGGTACTGAATTGTAACTTACTTTCGCCTAATAATGCGATTTTGGCAAAGAGAGTATCTCCCGCAGGGAAGCTGCTACCATCAAATATTTGCCCTCATTAGACTCCCCTCTGGAAGCGCTTTCACTGCAAGCTGCAGATTCCCTCCTAACAGCAAGCTTTAGGATAGGGTACTGAATTGTAAGTTACTTTCGCCTAATAATGCGATTTTGGCAAAGAGATTATCTCCCGCAGGGAAGCTGCTACCATCAAATGTTTGCCCTCATTAGACTCCCCTCTGGAAGCGCTTTCACTGCAAGCTGCAGATTCCCTCCTAACAGCAATCTTTAGGATAGGGTACTGAATTGTATCTTACTTTCGCCTAATAATGCGATTTTGGCAAAGAGACTATAACTCGCAGGGAAGCTGCTGCCACAAAATGTTTGCCCTCATTAGACTCCCCTCTGGAAGCGCTTTCACTGCAAGCTGCAGATTCCCTCCTAACAGCAAGCTTTAGGATAGGGTACTGAATTGTATCTTTCTGTCGCCTAATAATGCGATTTTTGCAAAGAGACTGTCTCCCGCAGGGAAGCTTTTACCATCAAACGTTTGCCCTCATTAGACTCCCCTCTGGAAGCGCTTTCACTGCAAGCTGCAGATTCCCTCCTAACAGCAAGCTTTAGGATAGGGTACTGAATTGTAACTTAACTGCGGCTCATAAGGCGATTTTGGCAAAGAGAGTATCTCCCGCAGGGAAGCTGCTACCATCAAATGTTTGCCCTCATTAGACTCCCCTCTGGAAGCGCTTTCACTGCAAGCTGCAGATTCCTTCCTAACAGCAAGCTTTCGGATAGGGTACTGAATTGTAACTTACTTTCGCCTAATAATGCGATTTTGGCAAAGAGAGTATCTCCCGCAGGGAAGCTGCTACCATCAAATGTTTGCCCTCATTAGACTCCCCTCTGGAAGCGCTTTCACTGCAAGCTGCAGATTCCCTCCTAACAGCAAGCTTTAGGATAGGGTACTGAATTGTATCTTACTTTCGCCTAATAATGCGATTTTGGCAAAGAGAATATCTCCCGCAGGGAAGCTGCTACCATAAAATATTTGCCCTCATTAGACTCCCCTCTGGAAGCGCTTTCACTGCAAGCTGCAGATTCCCTCCTAACAGCAATCTTTAGGATAGGGTACTGAATTGTAACTTACTTTCGCCTAGTAATGAGATTTTGGCAAAGAGAGTATCTCCCACAGGGAAGCTGCTACCATCAAATGTTTGCCCTCGTTAGACTCCCCTCTTGAAGCGCTTTCACTGCAAGCTGCAGATTCCCTCCTAACAGCAAGCTTTAGGATAGGGTACTTAATTGTAACTTAACTGCGGCTAATAAGGCGATTTTGTCAAAGAGACTATCTCCCGCAGGGAAGCTGCTACCATCAAATGTTTGCCCTCATTAGACTCCCCTCTGGAAGCGCTTTCACTGCAAGCTGCAGATTCCTTCCTAACAGCAAGCTTTAGGACAGGGTACTGAATTGTATCTTACTTTCGCCTAATAATGCGATTTTGGCAAAGAGAGTATCTCCCGCAGGGAAGCTGCTACCATCACATGTTTGCCCTCATTAGACTCCCCTCTGGAAGCGCTTTCACTGCAAGCTGCAGATTCCCTCCTAACAGCAAGCTTTAGGATAGGGTACTGAATTGTAACTTACTTTAGCCTAATAGTGCGATTTTGGCAAAGAGAGTATCTCCCGCGGGGAAGCTGCTACCATCAAATATTTGCCCTCATTAGACTCCCCTCTGGAAGCGCTTTCACTGCAAGCTGCAGATTCCCTCCTAACAGCAAGCTTTAGGATAGGGTACTGAATTGTAACTTACTTTCGCCTAATAATGCGATTTTGACAAAGAGAGTATCTCCCGCAGGGAAGCTGCTACCATCAAATGTTTGCCCTCGTTAGACTCCCCTCTGGAAGCGCTTTCACTGCAAGCTGCAGATTCCCTCCTAACAGCAAGCTTTAGGATAGGGTACTGAATTGTAACTTACTTTCGCCTAAAAATGCGATTTTGGCAAAGAGAGTATCTCCCGCAGGGAAGCTGCTACCATCAAATCTTTGCCCTCATTAGACTCCCCTCTGGAAGCGCTTTCACTGCAAGCTGCAGATTCCCTCCTAACAGCAAGCTTTAGGATAGGGTACTGAATTGTATCTTAACTGCAGCTAATAATGCGAATTTGTCAAAGAGAATATCTCCCGCAGGGAAGCTGCTACCATCAAATGTTTGCCCTCGTTAGACTCCCCTCTGGAAGCGCTTTCACTGCAAGCTGCAGATTCCCTCCTAACAGCAAGCTTTAGCATAGGGTACTGAATTGTAACTTACTGTCGCCTAATAATGCGATTTTGGCAAA
Organism: Phaenicophaeus curvirostris; assembly: GCF_032191515.1. NCBI lineage: Eukaryota > Metazoa > Chordata > Aves > Cuculiformes > Cuculidae > Phaenicophaeus > Phaenicophaeus curvirostris. The sequence continues at coordinate 270,323 of NW_027206800.1, read as the reverse complement.
GAGACTGTCTCCCGCAGGGAAGCTGTTACCAACAAACGTTTGCCCTCATTAGACTCCCCTCTGGAAGCGCTTTCACTGCAAGCTGCAGATTCCCTCCTAACAGCAAGCTTTAGGATAGGGTACTGAATTGTAACTTAACTGCGGCTAATAAGGCGATTATGGCAAAGAGAATATCTCCCGCAGGGAAGCTGCTACCATAAAATGTTTGCCCTCATTAGACTCCCCTCTGGAAGCGCTTTCACTGCAAGCTGTAGATTCCCTCCTAACAGCAAGCTTTAGGATAGGGTACTGAATTGTAACTTACTTTCGCCTAATAATGCGATTTTGGCAAAGAGAGTATCTCCCGCAGGGAAGCTGCTACCATCAAATGTTTGCCTTCGTTAGACTCCCCTCTGGAAGCGCTTTCACTGCAAGCTGCAGATTCCCTCCTAACAGCAAGCTTTAGGATAGGGTACTGAATTGTAACTTACTTTCGCCTAATAATGCGATTTTTGCAAAGAGACTATTACTCGCAGGGAAGCTTCTGCCACCAAATGTTTGCCCTCATTAGACTCCCCTCTGGAAGCGCTTTCACTGCAAGCTGCAGATTCCCTCCTAACAGCAAGCTTTAGGATAGGGTACTGAATTGTATCTTACTTTCGCCTAATAATGCGATTTTGGCAAAGAGAGTATCTCCCGCAGGGAAGCTGCTACCATCAAATCTTTGCCCTCATTAGACTCCCCTCTGGAAGCGCTTTCACTGCAAGCTGCAGATTCCCTCCTAACAGCAAGCTTTAGGATAGGGTACTGAATTGTAACTTAAATGCAGCTAAAAAGGCGATTTTGGCAAAGAGAATATCTCCCGCAGGGAAGCTGCTACCATCAAATGTTTGCCCTCATTAGACTCCCCTCTGGAAGCGCTTTCACTGCAAGCTGTAGATTCCCTCCTAACAGCAAGCTTTAGGATAGGGTACTGAATTGTAACTTACTTTCGCCTAATAATGCGATTTTGGCAAAGAGAGTATCTCCCGCAGGGAAGCTGCTACCATCAAATGTTTGCCTTCGTTAGACTCCCCTCTGGAAGCGCTTTCACTGCAAGCTGCAGATTCACTCCTAACAGCAAGCTTTAGGATAGGGTACTGAATTGTAACTTACTTTCGCCTAATAATGCGATTTTGGCAAAGAGACTATAACTCGCAGGGAAGCTGCTGCCACCAAATGTTTGCCCTCATTAGAGTACCCTCTGGAAGCGCTTTCACTGCAAGCTGCAGATTCCCTCCTAACAGCAAGCTTTAGGATAGGGTACTGAATTGTAACTTACTTTCGTCTAATAATGCGATTTTGGCAAAGAGACTATCTCCCGCAGGGAAGCTGCTACCATCAAATGTTTGCCCTCATTAGACTCCCCTCTGGAAGCGCTTTCACTGCAAGCTGCAGATTCCTTCCTAACAGCAAGCTTTAGGATAGGGTACTGAATTGTATCTTACTTTCGCCTAATAATGCGATTTTGGCAAAGAGAGTATCTCCCGCAGGGAAGCTGCTACCATCAAATGTTTGCCCTCGTTAGACTCCCCTCTGGAAGCGCTTTCACTGCAAGCTGCAGATTCCCTCCTAACAGCAAGCTTTAGGATAGGGTCCTGAATTGTAACTTAACTGCAGCTAATAAGGCGATTTTGGGAAAGAGAATATCTCCCGCAGGGAAGCTGCTACCATCAAATGTTTGCCCTCATTAGACTCCCCTCTGGAATCGCTTTCACTGCAAGCTGCAGATTCCCTCCTAACAGCAAGCTTTAGGATAGGGTACTGAATTGTAACTTAACTGCGGCTAATACTGCGATTTTGGCAAAGAGAGTATCTCCCGCAGGGAAGCTGCTACCATCAAATGTTTGCCCTCATTAGACTCCCCTCTGGAAGCGCTTTCACTGCAAGCTGCAGATTCCCTCCTAACAGCAAGCTTTAGGATAGGGTACTGAATTGTAACTTACTTTCGCCTAATAATGCGATTTTGGCAAAGAGAGTATCTCCCGCAGGGCAGCTGCTACCATCAAATGTTTGCCCTCATTAGACTCCCCTCTGGAAGCGCTTTCACTGCAAGCTGCAGATTCCCTCCTAACAGCAAGCTTTAGGATAGGGTACTGAATTGTAACTTACTTTCGCCTAATAATGCGATTATGGCAAAGAGAGTATCTCCCGCAGGGAAGCTGCTACCATCAAATGTTTGCCCTCATTAGACTCCCCTCTGGAAGCGCTTTCACTGCAAGCTTCAGATTCCCTCCTAACAGCAAGCTTTAGGATAATGTACTGAATTGTAACTTACTTTCGCCTAATAATGCGATTATAGCAAAGAGAGTATCTCCGGCAGGGAAGCTGCTACCATCAAATGTTTGCCCTCATTAGACTCCCCTCTGGAAGCGCTTTCACTGCAAGCTGCAGATTCCCTCCTAACAGCAAGCTTTAGGATAGGGTACTGAATTGTAACTTAACTGCGGCTAATAAGGCGATATTGGAAAAGAGAGTATCTCCCGCAGGGAAGCTGCTACCATCAAAAGTTTGCCCTCATTAGACTCCCCTCTGGAAGCGCTTTCACTGCAAGCTGCAGATTCCCTCCTAACAGCAAGTTTATGATAGGGTACGGAATTGTAACTTACTTTCGCCTAATAAGGCGAGTTTCGAAAAGAGTATCTCCTGCAGGGAAGCTGATACTATCAAATGTTTGCCCTCGTTAGACTCCCCTCTGGAAGCACTTTCACTGCAAGCTGCAGATTCCCTCCTAACAGCAAGCTTTAGGATAGGGTACTGAATTGTAACTTACTTACGCCTAATAAGGCGATTTTGGCAAAGAGAGTATCTCCCGCAGGGAAGCTGCTACCATCAAATGTTTGCCCTCATTAGACTCCCCTCTGGAAGCGCTTTCACTGCAAGCTGCAGATTCCCTCCTAACAGCAAGCTTTAGGATAGGGTACTGAATTGTAACTTAGTTTCGGCAAATAAGGCGATATTGGAAAAGAGAGTATCTCCCGCAGGGAAGCTGCTACCATCAAATATTTGCCCTCATTAGACTCTTCTGTGGAAGCGCTTTCACTGCAAGCTGCAGATTCCCTCCTAACAGCAAGCTTTAGGATAGGGTACTGAATGGTAACTTACTTTCGCCTAATAATACGATTTTGGAAAAGAGAGTATCTCCCGCAGGGAAGCTGCTACCATCAAATGTTTGCCCTCATTAGACTCCCCTCTGGAAGCGCTTTCACTGCAAGCTGCAGATTCCCTCCTAACAGCAAGTTTATGATAGGGTACGGAATTTTAACTTACTTTCGCCTAATAAGGCGAGTTTCGAAAAGAGTATCTCCTGCAGGGAAGCTGATACTATCAAATGTTTGCCCTCGTTAGACTCCCCTCTGGAAGCACTTTCACTGCAAGCTGCAGATTCCCTCCTAACAGCAAGCTTTAGGATAGGGTACTGAATTGTAACTTACTTACGCCTAATAAGGCGATTTTGGCAAAGAGAGTATCTCCCGCAGGGAAGCTGCTACCATCAAATGTTTGCCCTCATTAGACTCCCCTCTGGAAGCGCTTTCACTGCAAGCTGCAGATTCCCTCCTAACAGCAAGCTTTAGGGTAGGGTACTGAATTGTAACTTAGTTTCGGCAAATAAGGCGATATTGGAAAAGAGAGTATCTCCCGCAGGGAAGCTGCTACCATCAAATATTTGCCCTCATTAGACTCTTCTGTGGAAGCGCTTTCACTGCAAGCTGCAGATTCCCTCCTAACAGCAAGCTTTAGGATAGGGTACTGAATGGTAACTTACTTTCGCCTAATAATACGATTTTGGAAAAGAGAGTATCTCCCGCAGGGAAGCTGCTACCATCAAATGTTTGCCCTCATTAGACTCCCCTCTGGAAGCGCTTTCACTGCAAGCTGCAGATTCCCTCCTAACAGCAAGATTTAGGATAGGGCACTGAATTGTAACTTAACTGCGGCTAATAATGCGATTTTTTCAAAGAGAGTATCTCCCGCAGGGAAGCTGCTACCATCAAATGTTTGCCCTCATTAGACTCCCCTCTGGAAGCACTTTCACTGCAAGCTGCAGATTCCCTCCTAACAGCAAGCTTTAGGATAGGGTACTGAATTGTAACTTAGTTTCGGCTAATAAGGCGATATTGGCAAAGAGAGTATCTCCCGCAGGGAAGCTGCTACCATCAAATATTTGCCCTCATTAGACTCTCCTCTGGAAGCGCTTTCACTGCAAGCTGCAGATTCCCTCCTAACAGCTAGCTTTAGGATAGGGTACTGAATTGTATCTTACTTTCGCCTAATAATGCGATTTTGGAAAAGAGAGTATCTCCCGCAGGGAAGCTGCTACCATCAAATGTTTTCCCTCATTAGACTCCCCTCTGTAAGCGCTTTCACTGCAAGCTGCAGATTCCCTCCTAACAGCAAGCTTTAGGATAGGGTACTGAATTGTAACTTACTTTCGCCTAATAATGCGATTTTGGCAAAGAGAGTATCTCCCGCAGGGAAGCTGCTACCATCAAATGTTTGCCCTCATTAGACTCCCCTCTGGAAGCGCTTTCACTGCAAGCTGCAGATTCCCTCCTAACAGCAAGCTTTAGGATAGGGTAATGAATTGTAACTTAACTGCGGCTAATAAGGCGATTTTGGCAAAGAGAGTATCTCCCGCAGGGAAGCTGCTACCATCAAATGTTTGCCCTCATTAGACTCCCCTCTGGAAGCGCTTTCACTGCAAGCTGCAGATTCCCTCCTAACAGCAAGCTTTAGGATAGGGTACTGAATTGTAACTTACTTTCGCCTAATAATGCGATTTTGGCAAAGAGAGTATCTCCCGCAGGGAAACTGCTACCATCAAATGTTTGCCCTCATTAGACTCCCCTCTGGAAGCACTTTGACTGCAAGCTGCAGATTCCCTCCTAACAGCAAGATTTAGGATAGGGTACTGAATTGTAACTTAACTGCGGCTAATAAGGCGCTTTTGGGAAAGAGAATATCTCCCGCAGGGAAGCTGCTACCATCAAATGTTTGCCCTCATTAGACTCCCCTCTGGAAGCGCTTTCACTGCAAGCTGCAGATTCCCTCCTAACAGCAAGCTTTAGTTTAGGGTACTGAATTGTATCTTACTTTCGCCTAATAATGCGATTTTGGCAAAGAGAGTATCTCCCACAGGGAAGCTGCTACCATCAAATGTTTGCCCTCGTTAGACTCCCCTCTGGAAGCGCTTTCACTGCAAGCTGCAGATTCCCTCCTAACAGCAAGCTTTAGGATAGGGTACTGAATTGTAACTTACTTTCGCCTAATAGTGCGATTTTGGCAAAGAGAGTATCTCCCGCAGGGATGCTGCTACCATCAAATATTTGCCCTCATTAGACTCCCCTCTGAAAGCGCTTTCACTGCAAGCTGCAGATTCCCTCCTAACAGCAATCTTTAGGATAGGGTACTGAATTGTAACTTACTTTCGCCTAATAATGCGATTTTGACAAAGAGAGTATCTCCCGCAGGGAAGCTGCTACCATCAAATGTTTGCCCTCGTTAGACTCCCCTCTGGAAGCGCTTTCACTGCAAGCTGCAGATTCCCTCCTAACAGCAAGCTTTAGGATAGGGTACTGAATTGTAACTTACTTTCGCCTAAAAATGCGATTTTGGCAAAGAGAGTATCTCCCGCAGGGAAGCTGCTACCATCAAATCTTTGCCCTCATTAGACTCCCCTCTGGAAGCGCTTTCACTGCAAGCTGCAGATTCCCTCCTAACAGCAAGCTTTAGGATAGGGTACTGAATTGTATCTTAACTGCAGCTAATAATGCGAATTTGGCAAAGAGAATATCTCCCGCAGGGAAGCTGCTACCATCAAATATTTGCCCTCATTAGACTCCCCTCTGGAAGCGCTTTCACTGCAAGCTGCAGATTCCCTCCTAACAGCAAGCTTTAGGATAGGGTACTGAATTGTAACTTACTTTCGCCTAGTAATGAGATTTTGGCAAAGAGACTATCTCCCGCAGGGAAGCTGCTACCATCAAATGTTTGCCCTCGTTAGACTCCCCTCTGGAAGCGCTTTCACTGCAAGCTGCAGATTCCCTCCTAACAGCAAGCTTTAGGATAGGGTACTGAATTGTAACTTACTGTCGCCTAATAATGCGATTTTGGCAAAGAGACTGTCTCCCGCAGGGAAGCTGTTACCATCAAATGTTTGCCCTCATTAGACTCCCCTCTGGAAGCGCTTTCACTGCAAGCTGCAGATTCCCTCCTAACAGCAAGCTTTCGGATAGGGTACTGAATTGTAACTTAACTGCGGCTCATAAGGCGATTTTGGCAAAGAGACTATCTCCGCAGGGAAGCTGCTACCATCAAATGTTTGCCCTCATTAGACTCCCCTCTGGAAGCGCTTTCACTGCAAGCTGCAGATTCCTTCCTAACAGCAAGCTTTCGGATAGTGTACTGAATTGTAACTTACTTTCGCCTAATAATGCGATTTTGGCAAAGAGACTATTACTCGCAGGGAAGCTGCTGCCACCAAATGTTTGCCCTCATTAGACTCCCCTCTGGAAGCGCTTTCACTGCAAGCTGCAGATTCCCTCCTAACAGCAAGCTTTAGGATAGGGTACTGAATTGTAACTTACTTTCGCCTAATAATGCGATTTTGTCAAAGACAGTATCTCCCGCAGGGAAGCTGCTACCATCAAATGTTTGCCCTCATTAGACTCCCCTCTGGAAGCGCTTTCACTGCAAGCTGCAGATTCCCTCCTAACAGCAAGCTTTAGGATAGGGTACTGAATTGTAACTTACTTTCGCCTAATAATGCGATTTTGGCAAAGAGAGTATCTCCCGCAGGGAAGCTGCTACCATCAAATCTTTGCCCTCATTAGACTCCCCTCTGGAAGCGCTTTCACTGCAAGCTGCAGATTCCCTCCTAACAGCAAGCTTTAGGATAGGGTACTGAATTGTAACTTAAATGCAGCTAAAAAGGCGATTTTGGCAAAGAGAATATCTCCCGCAGGGAAGCTGCTACCATCAAATGTTTGCCCTCATTAGACTCCCCTCTGGAAGCGCTTTCACTGCAAGCTGTAGATTCCCTCCTAACAGCAAGTTTTAGGATAGGGTACTGAATTGTAACTTACTTTCGCCTAATAATGCGATTTTGGCAAAGAGAGTATCTCCCACAGGGAAGCTGCTACCATCAAATGTTTGCCCTCGTTAGACTCCCCTCTGGAAGCGCTTTCACTGCAAGCTGCAGATTCCCTCCTAACAGCAAGATTTAGGATAGGGTACTGAATTGTAACTTAACTGCGGCTAATAAGGCGCTTTTGGGAAAGAGAATATCTCCCGCAGGGAAGCTGCTACCATCAAATGTTTGCCCTCATTAGACTCCCCTCTGGACGCGCTTTCACTGCAAGCTGCAGATTCCCTCCTAACAGCAAGCTTTAGTTTAGGGTACTGAATTGTATCTTACTTTCGCCTAATAATGCGATTTTGGCAAAGAGAGTATCTCCCACAGGGAAGCTGCTACCATCAAATGATTGCCCTCGTTAGACTCCCCTCTGGAAGCGCTTTCACTGCAAGCTGCAGATTCCCTCCTAACAGCAAGCTTTAGGATAGGGTACTGAATTGTAACTTACTTTAGCCTAATAGTGCGATTTTGGCAAAGAGAGTATCTCCCGCAGGGATGCTGCTACCATCAAATATTTGCCCTCATTAGACTCCCCTCTGGAAGCGCTTTCACTGCAAGCTGCAGATTCCCTCCTAACAGCAATCTTTAGGATAGGGTACTGAATTGTAACTTACTTTCGCCTAATAATGCGATTTTTACAAAGAGAGTATCTCCCGCAGGGAAGCTGCTACCATCAAATGTTTGCCCTCGTTAGACTCCCCTCTGGAAGCGCTTTCACTGCAAGCTGCAGATTCCCTCCTAACAGCAAGCTTTAGGATAGGGTACTGAATTGTAACTTACTTTCGCCTAAAAATGCGATTTTGGCAAAGAGAGTATCTCCCGCAGGGAAGCTGCTACCATCAAATCTTTGCCCTCATTAGACTCCCCTCTGGAAGCGCTTTCACTGCAAGCTGCAGATTCCCTCCTAACAGCAAGCTTTAGGATAGGGTACTGAATTGTATCTTAACTGCAGCTAATAATGCGAATTTGGCAAAGAGAATATCTCCCGCAGGGAAGCTGCTACCATCAAATATTTGCCCTCATTAGACTCCCCTCTGGAAGCGCTTTCACTGCAAGCTGCAGATTCCCTCCTAACAGCAAGCTTTAGGATAGGGTACTGAATTGTAACTTACTTTCGCCTAGTAATGAGATTTTGGCAAAGAGACTATCTCCCGCAGGGAAGCTGCTACCATCAATTGTTTGCCCTCGTTAGACTCCCCTCTGGAAGCGCTTTCACTGCAAGCTGCAGATTCCCTCCTAACAGCAAGCTTTAGGATAGGGTACTGAATTGTAACTTACTTTCGCCTAATAATGCGATTTTGGCAAAGAGACTGTCTCCCGCAGGGAAGCTGTTACCATCAAACGTTTGCCCTCATTAGACTCCCCTCTGGAAGCGCTTTCACTGCAAGCTGCAGATTCCCTCCTAACAGCAAGCTTTAGGATAGGGTACTGAATTGTAACTTAACTGCGGCTCATAAGGCGATTTTGGCAAAGAGACTATCTCCGCAGGGAAGCTGCTACCATCAAATGTTTGCCCTCATTAGACTCCCCTCTGGAAGCGCTTTCACTGCAAGCTGCAGATTCCTTCCTAACAGCAAGCTTTCGGATAGGGTACTGAATTGTAACTTACTTTCGCCTAATAATGCGATTTTGGCAAAGAGAGTATCTCCCGCAGGGAAGCTGCTGCCACCAAATGTTTGCCCTCATTAGACTCCCCTCTGGAAGCGCTTTCACTGCAAGCTGCAGATTCCCTCCTAACAGCAAGCTTTAGGATAGGGTACTGAATTGTAACTTACTTTCGCCTAATAATGCGATTTTGGCAAAGAGACTATCTCCCGCAGGGAAGCTGCTACCATCAAATGTTTGCCCTCATTAGACTCCCCTCTGGAAGCGCTTTCACTGCAAGCTGCAGATTCCCTCCTAACAGCAAGCTTTAGGATAGGGTACTGAATTGTAACTTAGTTTCGCCTAATAATGCGATTTTGGCAAAGAGAGTATCTCCCGCAGGGAAGCTGCTACCATCAAATCTTTGCCCTCATTAGACTCCCCTCTGGAAGCGCTTTCACTGCAAGCTGCAGATTCCCTCCTAACAGCAAGCTTTAGGATAGGGTACTGAATTGTAACTTAAATGCAGCTAAAAAGGCGATTTTGGCAAAGAGAATATCTCCCGCAGGGAAGCTGCTACCATCAAATGTTTGCCCTCATTAGACTCCCCTCTGGAAGCGCTTTCACTGCAAGCTGCAGATTCCCTCCTAACAGCAAGCTTTAGGATAGGGTACTGAATTGTAACTTAACTGCGGCTAATAAGGCTATTATGGCAAAGAGAATATCTCCCGCAGGGAAGCTGCTACCATTAAATGTTTGCCCTCATTAGACTCCCCTCTGGAAGCGCTTTCACTGCAAGCTGTAGATTACCTCCTAACAGCAAGCTTTAGGATAGGGTACTGAATTGTAACTTACTTTCGCCTAATAATGCGATTTTGGCAAAGAGAGTATCTCCCGCAGGGAAGCTGCTACCATCAAATGTTTGCCCTCGTTAGACTCCCCTCTGGAAGCGCTTTCACTGCAAGCTGCAGATTCCCTCCTAACAGCAAGCTTTAGGATAGGGTACTGAATTGTAACTTACTTTCGCCTAATAATGCGATTTTGGCAAAGAGACTATAACTCGCAGGGAAGCTGCTGCCACCAAATGTTTGCCCTCATTAGAGTCCCCTCTGGAAGCGCTTTCACTGCAAGCTGCAGATTCCCTCCTAACAGCAAGCTTTAGGATAGGGTACTGAATTGTAACTTACTTTCGTCTAATAATGCGATTTTGGCAAAGAGACTATCTCCCGCAGGGAAGCTGCTACCATCAAATGTTTGCCCTCATTAGACTCCCCTCTGGAAGCGCTTTCACTGCAAGCTGCAGATTCCTTCCTAACAGCAAGCTTTAGGATAGGGTACTGAATTGTATCTTACTTTCGCCTAATAATGCGATTTTGGCAAAGAGAGTATCTCCCGCAGGGAAGCTGCTACCATCAAATGTTTGCCCTCGTTAGACTCCCCTCTGGAAGCGCTTTCACTGCAAGCTGCAGATTCCCTCCTAACAGCAAGCTTTAGGATAGGGTCCTGAATTGTAAATTAACTGCAGGTAATAAGGCGATTATGGGAAAGAGAATATCTCCCGCAGGGAAGCTGCTACCATCAAATGTTTGCCCTCATTAGACTCCCCTCTGGAAGCGCTTTCACTGCAAGCTGCAGATTCCCTCCTAACAGCAAGCTTTAGGATAGGGTACTGAATTGTAACTTAACTGCGGCTAATACTGCGATTTTGGCAAAGAGAGTATCTCCCGCAGGGAAGCTGCTACCATCAAATGTTTGCCCTCATTAGACTCCCCTCTGGAAGCGCTTTCACTGCAAGCTGCAGATTCCCTCCTAACAGCAAGCTTTAGGATAGGGTACTGAATTGTAACTTACTTTCGCCTAATAATGCGATTTTGGCAAAGAGACTATCTCCCGCAGGGCAGCTGCTACCATCAAATGTTTGCCCTCATTAGACCCCCCTCTGGAAGCGCTTTCACTGCAAGCTGCAGATTCCCTCCTAACAGCAAGCTTTAGGATAGGGTACTGAATTGTAACTTACTTTCGCCTAATAATGCGATTATGGAAAAGAGAGTATCTCCCGCAGGGAAGCTGCTACCATCAAATGTTTGCCCTCATTAGACTCCCCTCTGGAAGCGCTTTCACTGTAAGCTTCAGATTCCCTCCTAACAGCAAGCTTTAGGATAAGGTACTGAATTGTAACTTACTTTCGCCTAATAATGCGGTTTTGGCAAAGAGAGTATCTCCCGCAGGGAAGCTGCTACCATCAAATGTTTGCCCTCCTTAGACTCCCCTCTGGAAGCGCTTTCACTGCAAGCTGCAGATTCCCTCCTAACAGCAAGCTTTAGGATAGGGTACTGAATTGTAACTTAACTGCGGCTAATAAGGCGATTATGGCAAAGAGAGTATCTCCGGCAGGGAAGCTGCTACCATCAAATGTTTGCCCTCATTAGACTCCCCTCTGGAAGCGCTTTCACTGCAAGCTGCAGATTCCCTCCTAACAGCAATCTTTAGGATAGGGTACTGAATTGTAACTTAACTGCGGCTAATAAGGCGATATTGGAAAAGAGAGTATCTCCCGCAGGGAAGCTGCTACCATAAAATGTTTGCCCTCATTAGACTCCCCTCTGGAAGCGCTTTCACTGCAAGCTGCAGATTCCCTCCTAACAGCAAGTTTATGATAGGGTACGGAATTGTAACTTACTTTCGCCTAATAAGGCGAGTTTCGAAAAGAGTATATCCTGCAGGGAAGCTGGTACTATCAAATGTTTGCCCTCGTTAGACTCCCCTCTGGAAGCACTTTCACTGCAAGCTGCAGATTCCCTCCTAAAAGCAAGCTTTAGGATAGGGTACTGAATTGTAACTTACTTACGCCTAATAAGGCGATTTTGGCAAAGAGAGTATCTCCCGCAGGGAAGCTGCTACCATCAAATGTTTGCCCTCATTAGACTCCCCTCTGGAAGCGCTTTCACTGCAAGCTGCAGATTCCCTCCTAACAGCAAGCTTTAGGATAGAGTACTGAATTGTAACTTAGTTTCGGCAAATAAGGCGATATTGGCAAAGAGAGTATCTCCCGCAGGGAAGCTGCTACCATCAAATATTTGCCCTCATTAGACTCTTCTGTGGAAGCGCTTTCACTGCAAGCTGCAGATTCCCTCCTAACAGCTAGCTTTAGGATAGGGTACTGAATTGTAACTTACTTTCGCCTAATAATACGATTTTGGAAAAGAGAGTATCTCCCGCAGGGAAGCTGCTACCATCAAATGTTTGCCCTCATTAGACTCCCCTCTGGAAGCGCTTTCACTGCAAGCTGCAGATTCCCTCCTAACAGCAAGCTTTAGGATAGGGTACTGAATTGTAACTTACTTTCGCTTAATAATGCGATTTTGGCAAAGAGAGTATCTCCCGCAGGGAAGCTGCTACCATCAAATGTTTGCCCTCGTTAGACTCCCCTCTGGAAGCGCTTTCACTGCAAGCTGCAGATTCCCTCCTAACAGCAAGCTTTAGGATAGGGTACTGAATTGTAACTTAACTGCGGATAATAAGGCGATTTTGGCAAAGAGATTATCTCCCGCAGGGAAGCTGCTACCATCAAATGTTTGCCCTCGTTAGACTCCCCTCTGGAAGCGCTTTCACTGCAAGCTGCAGATTCCCTCCTAACAGCAAGCTTTAGGATAGGGTACTGAATTGTAACTTACTTTCGCCTAATAATGCGATTTTGGCAAAGAGAGTATATCCCGCAGGGAAGCTGCTACCATCAAATGTTTGCCCTCATTAGACTCCCCTCTGGAAGCGCTTTCACTGTAAGCTGCAGATTCCCTCCTAACAGCAAGTTTATGATAGGGTACGGAATTGTAACTTACTTTCGCCTAATAAGGCGATTTTCGAAAAGAGTATCTCCTACAGGGAAGCTGCTACTATCAAATGTTTGCCCTCATTAGACTCCCCTCTGGAAGCACTTTCACTGCAAGCTGCAGATTCCCTCCTAACAGCGAGCTTTAGGATAGGGTCCGGAATTGTAACTTAAATGCGGCTAATAAGGCGATTATGGCAAAGAGAATATCTCCCGCAGGGAAGCTGCTACCATCAAATGTTTGCCCTCATTAGACTCCCCTCTGGAAGCGCTTTCACTGCAAGCTGCAGATTCCCTCCTAACAGCAAGCTTTAGGATAGGGTACTGAATTGTAACTTACTTTCGCCTAATAATGCGATTATGGCAAAGAGAGTATCTCCCGCAGGGAAGCTGCTACCATCAAATGTTTACCCTCATTAGACTCCCCTCTGGAAGCGCTTTCACTGCAAGCTTCAGATTCCCTCCTAACAGCAAGCTTTAGGATAAGGTACTGAATTGTAACTTACTTTCGCCTAATAATGCGATTTTGGCAAAGAGAGTATCTCCCGCAGGGAAGCTGCTACCATCAAATGTTTGCCCTCCTTAGACTCCCCTCTGGAAGCGCTTTCACTGCAAGCTGCAGATTCCCTCCTAACAGCAATCTTTAGGATAGGGTACTGAATTGTAACTTAACTGCGGCTAATAAGGCGATATTGGAAAAGAGAGTATCTCCCGCAGGGAAGCTGCTACCATCAAATGTTTGCCCTCATTAGACTCCCCTCTGGAAGCGCTTTCACTGCAAGCTGCAGATTCCCTCCTAACAGCAAGTTTATGATAGGGTACGGAATTGTAACTTACTTTCGCCTAATAAGGCGAGTTTCGAAAAGAGTATCTCCTGCAGGGAAGCTGATACTATCAAATGTTTGCCCTCGTTAGACTCCCCTCTGGAAGCACTTTCACTGCAAGCTGCAGATTCCCTCCTAAAAGCAAGCTTTAGGATAGGGTACTGAATTGTAACTTACTTACGCCTAATAAGGCGATTTTGGCAAAGAGAGTATCTCACGCAGGGAAGCTGCTACCATCAAATATTTGCCCTCATTAGACTCCCCTCTGGAAGCGCTTTCACTGCAAGCTGCAGATTCCCTCCTAACAGCAAGCTTTAGGATAGGGTACTGAATTGTAACTTACTTTCGCCTAATAATACGATTATGGAAAAGAGAGTATCTCCCGCAGGGAAGCTGCTACCATCAAATGTTTGCCCTCATTAGACTCCCCTCTGGAAGCGCTTTCACTGCAAGCTGCAGATTCCCTCCTAACAGCAAGCTTTAGGATAGGGTACTGAATTGTAACTTACTTTCGCCTAATAATGCGATTTTGGCAAAGAGAGTATCTCCCGCAGGGAAGCTGCTACCATCAAATGTTTGCCCTCATTAGACTCCCCTCTGGAAGCGCTTTCACTGCAAGCTGCAGATTCCCTCCTAACAGCAAGCTTTAGGATAGGGTACTGAATTGTAACTTAACTGCGGATAATAAGGCGATTTTGGCAAAGAGATTATCTCCCGCAGGGAAGCTGCTACCATCAAATGCTTCCCCTCATTAGACTCCCCTCTGGAAGCGCTTTCACTGCAAGCTGCAGATTCCCTCCTAACAGCAAGCTTTAGGATAGGGTACTGAATTGTAACTTACTTTCGTCTAATAATGCGATTTTGGCAAAGAGACTATCTCCCGCAGGGAAGCTGCTACCATCAAATGTTTGCCCTCATTAGACTCCCCTCTGGAAGCGCTTTCACTGCAAGCTGCAGATTCCTTCCTAACAGCAAGCTTTAGGATAGGGTACTGAATTGTATCTTACTTTCGCCTAATAATGCGATTTTGGCAAAGAGAGTATCTCCCGCAGGGAAGCTGCTACCATCAAATGTTTGCCCTCGTTAGACTCCCCTCTGGAAGCGCTTTCACTGCAAGCTGCAGATTCCCTCCTAACAGCAAGCTTTAGGATAGGGTCCTGAATTGTAACTTAACTGCAGCTAATAAGGCGATTTTGGGAAAGAGAATATCTCCCGCAGGGAAGCTGCTACCATCAAATGTTTGCCCTCATTAGACTCCCCTCTGGAATCGCTTTCACTGCAAGCTGCAGATTCCCTCCTAACAGCAAGCTTTAGGATAGGGTACTGAATTGTAACTTAACTGCGGCTAATACTGCGATTTTGGCAAAGAGAGTATCTCCCGCAGGGAAGCTGCTACCATCAAACGTTTGCCCTCATTAGACTCCCCTCTGGAAGCGCTTTCACTGCAAGCTGCAGATTCCCTCCTAACAGCAAGCTTTAGGATAGGGTACTGAATTGTAACTTACATTCGCCTAATAATGCGATTTTGGCAAAGAGAGTATCTCCCGCAGGGCAGCTGCTACCATCAAATGTTTGCCCTCATTAGACTCCCCTCTGGAAGCGCTTTCACTGCAAGCTGCAGATTCCCTCCTAACAGCAAGCTTTAGGATAGGGTACTGAATTGTAACTTACTTTCGCCTAATAATGCGATTATGGCAAAGAGAGTATCTCCCGCAGGGAAGCTGCTACCATCAAATGTTTGCCCTCATTAGACTCCCCTCTGGAAGCGCTTTCACTGCAAGCTTCAGATTCCCTCCTAACAGCAAGCTTTAGGATAATGTACTGAATTGTAACTTACTTTCGCATAATAATGCGATTTTGGCAAAGAGAGTATCTCCCGCAGGGAGGCTGCTACCATCAAATGTTTGCCCTCCTTAGACTCCCCTCTGGAAGCGCTTTCACTGCAAGCTGCAGATTCCCTCCTAACAGCAATCTTTAGGATAGGGTAATGAATTGTAACTTAACTGCGTCTAATAAGGCGATTATGGCAAAGAGAGTATCTCCGGCAGGGAAGCTGCTACCATCAAATATTTGCCCTCATTAGACTCCCCTCTGGAAGCGCTTTCACTGCAAGCTGCAGATTCCCTCCTAACAGCAAGCTTTAGGATAGGGTACTGAATTGTAACTTACTTTCGCCTAATAATACGATTATGGAAAAGAGAGTATCTCCCGCAGGGAAGCTGCTACCATCAAATGTTTGCCCTCATTAGACTCCCCTCTGGAAGCGCTTTCACTGCAAGCTGCAGATTCCCTCCTAACAGCAAGCTTTAGGATAGGGTACTGAATTGTAACTTACTTTCGCCTAATAATGCGATTTTGGCAAAGAGAGTATCTCCCGCAGGGAAGCTGCTACCATCAAATGTTTGCCCTCATTAGACTCCCCTCTGGAAGCGCTTTCACTGCAAGCTGCAGATTCCCTCCTAACAGCAAGCTTTAGGATAGGGTACTGAATTGTAACTTAACTGCGGATAATAAGGCGATTTTGGCAAAGAGATTATCTCCCGCAGGGAAGCTGCTACCATCAAATGCTTCCCCTCATTAGACTCCCCTCTGGAAGCGCTTTCACTGCAAGCTGCAGATTCCCTCCTAACAGCAAGCTTTAGGATAGGGTACTGAATTGTAACTTACTTTCGTCTAATAATGCGATTTTGGCAAAGAGACTATCTCCCGCAGGGAAGCTGCTACCATCAAATGTTTGCCCTCATTAGACTCCCCTCTGGAAGCGCTTTCACTGCAAGCTGCAGATTCCTTCCTAACAGCAAGCTTTAGGATAGGGTACTGAATTGTATCTTACTTTCGCCTAATAATGCGATTTTGGCAAAGAGAGTATCTCCCGCAGGGAAGCTGCTACCATCAAATGTTTGCCCTCGTTAGACTCCCCTCTGGAAGCGCTTTCACTGCAAGCTGCAGATTCCCTCCTAACAGCAAGCTTTAGGATAGGGTCCTGAATTGTAACTTAACTGCAGCTAATAAGGCGATTTTGGGAAAGAGAATATCTCCCGCAGGGAAGCTGCTACCATCAAATGTTTGCCCTCATTAGACTCCCCTCTGGAATCGCTTTCACTGCAAGCTGCAGATTCCCTCCTAACAGCAAGCTTTAGGATAGGGTACTGAATTGTAACTTAACTGCGGCTAATACTGCGATTTTGGCAAAGAGAGTATCTCCCGCAGGGAAGCTGCTACCATCAAACGTTTGCCCTCATTAGACTCCCCTCTGGAAGCGCTTTCACTGCAAGCTGCAGATTCCCTCCTAACAGCAAGCTTTAGGATAGGGTACTGAATTGTAACTTACTTTCGCCTAATAATGCGATTTTGGCAAAGAGAGTATCTCCCGCAGGGCAGCTGCTACCATCAAATGTTTGCCCTCATTAGACTCCCCTCTGGAAGCGCTTTCACTGCAAGCTGCAGATTCCCTCCTAACAGCAAGCTTTAGGATAGGGTACTGAATTGTAACTTACTTTCGCCTAATAATGCGATTATGGCAAAGAGAGTATCTCCCGCAGGGAAGCTGCTACCATCAAATGTTTGCCCTCATTAGACTCCCCTCTGGAAGCGCTTTCACTGCAAGCTTCAGATTCCCTCCTAACAGCAAGCTTTAGGATAATGTACTGAATTGTAACTTACTTTCGCATAATAATGCGATTTTGGCAAAGAGAGTATCTCCCGCAGGGAGGCTGCTACCATCAAATGTTTGCCCTCCTTAGACTCCCCTCTGGAAGCGCTTTCACTGCAAGCTGCAGATTCCCTCCTAACAGCAATCTTTAGGATAGGGTAATGAATTGTAACTTAACTGCGTCTAATAAGGCGATTATGGCAAAGAGAGTATCTCCGGCAGGGAAGCTGCTACCATCAAATATTTGCCCTCATTAGACTCCCCTCTGGAAGCGCTTTCACTGCAAGCTGCAGATTCCCTCCTAACAGCAAGCTTTAGGATAGGGTACTGAATTGTAACTTAACTGCGGCTAATAAGGCGATATTGGAAAAGAGAGTATCTCCCGCAGGGAAGCTGCTACCATCAAATGTTTGCCCTCATTAGACTCCCCTCTGGAAGCGCTTTCACTGCAAGCTGCAGATTCCCTCCTAACAGCAAGCTTTAGGATAGGGTACTGAATTGTAACTTACTTTAGCCTAATAGTGCGATTTTGGCAAAGAGAGTATCTCCCGCAGGGAAGCTGCTACCATCAAATGTTTGCCCTCGTTAGACTCCCCTCTGGAAGCGCTTTCACTGCAAGCTGCAGATTCCCTCCTAACAGCAAGCTTTAGGATAGGGTACTGAATTGTAACTTACTTTCGCCTAAAAATGCGATTTGGCAAAGAGAGTATCTCCCGCAGGGAAGCTGCTACCATCAAATCTTTGCCCTCATTAGACTCCCCTCTGGAAGCGCTTTCACTGCAAGCTGCAGATTCCCTCCTAACAGCAAGCTTTAGGATAGGGTACTGAATTGTATCTTAACTGCAGCTAATAATGCGAATTTGGCAAAGAGAATATCTCCCGCAGGGAAGCTGCTACCATCAAATATTTGCCCTCATTAGACTCCCCTCTGGAAGCGCTTTCACTGCAAGCTGCAGATTCCCTCCTAACAGCAAGCTTTAGGATAGGGTACTGAATTGTAACTTACTTTCGCCTAGTAATGAGATTTTGGCAAAGAGACTATCTCCCGCAGGGAAGCTGCTACCATCAAATGTTTGCCCTCGTTAGACTCCCCTCTGGAAGCGCTTTCACTGCAAGCTGCAGATTCCCTCCTAACAGCAAGGTTTAGGATAGAGTACTGAATTGTAACTTACTGTCGCCTAATAATGCGATTTTGGCAAAGAGACTGTCTCCCGCAGGGAAGCTGTTACCATCAAACGTTTGCCCTCATTAGACTCCCCTCTGGAAGCGCTTTCACTGCAAGCTGCAGATTCCCTCCTAACAGCAAGCTTTCGGATAGGGTACTGAATTGTAACTTAACTGCGGCTCATAAGGCGATTTTGGCAAAGAGACTATCTCCGCAGGGAAGCTGCTACCATCAAATGTTTGCCCTCATTAGACTCCCCTCTGGAAGCGCTTTCACTGCAAGCTGCAGATTCCCTCCTAACAGCAAGCTTTAGGATAGGGTACTGAATTGTAACTTACTTTCGCCTAATAATGCGATTTTGGCAAAGAGAGTATCTCCCGCAGGGAAGCTGCTAACATCAAATGTTTGCCCTCATTAGACTCCCCTCTGGAAGCGCTTTCACTGCAAGCTGCAGATTCCCTCCTAACAGCAAGCTTTAGGATAGGGTACTGAATTGTAACTTACTTTCGCCTAATAATGCGATTTTGGCAAAGAGAGTATCTCCCGCAGGGAAGCTGCTACCATCAAATCTTTGCCCTCATTAGACTCCCCTCTGGAAGCGCTTTCACTGCAAGCTGCAGATTCCCTCCTAACAGCAAGCTTTAGGATAGGGTACTGAATTGTATCTTAAATGCAGCTAAAAATGCGATTTTGGCAAAGAGAATATCTCCCGCAGGGAAGCTGCTACCATCAAATGTTTGCCCTCATTAGACTCCCCTCTGGAAGCGCTTTCACTGCAAGCTGCAGATTCCCTCCTAACAGCAAGCTTTAGGATAGGGTACTGAATTGTAACTTAACTGCGGCTAATAAGGCTATTATGGCAAAGAGAATATCTCCCGCAGGGAAGCTGCTACCATTAAATGTTTGCCCTCATTAGACTCCCCTCTGGAAGCGCTTTCACTGCAAGCTGTAGATTCCCTCCTAACAGCAAGCTTTAGGATAGGGTACGGAATTGTAACTTACTTTCGCCTAATAATGCGATTTTGGCAAAGAGAGTATCTCCCGCAGGGAAGCTGCTACCATCAAATGTTTGCCCTCGTTAGACTCCCCTCTGGAAGCGCTTTCACTGCAAGCTGCAGATTCCCTCCTAACAGCAAGATTTAGGATAGGGTACTGAATTGTAACTTAACTGCGGCTAAAAAGGCGCTTTTGGGAAAGAGAATATCTCCCGCAGGGAAGCTGCTACCATCAAATGTTTGCCCTCATTAGACTCCCCTCTGGAAGCGCTTTCACTGCAAGCTGCAGATTCCCTCCTAACAGCAAGCTTTAGTTTAGGGTACTTAATTGTATCTTACTTTCGCCTAATAATGCGATTTTGGCAAAGAGAGTATCTCCCGCAGGGAAGCTGCTACCATCAAATGTTTGCCCTCATTAGACTCCCCTCTGGAAGCGCTTTCACTGCAAGCTTCAGATTCCCTCCTAACAGCAAGCTTTAGGATAATGTACTGAATTGTAACTTACTTTCGCATAATAATGCGATTTTGGCAAAGAGAGTATCTCCCGCAGGGAGGCTGCTACCATCAAATGTTTGCCCTCCTTAGACTCCCCTCTGGAAGCGCTTTCACTGCAAGCTGCAGATTCCCTCCTAACAGCAATCTTTAGGATAGGGTAATGAATTGTAACTTAACTGCGTCTAATAAGGCGATTATGGCAAAGAGAGTATCTCCGGCAGGGAAGCTGCTACCATCAAATGTTTGCCCTCATTAGACTCCCCTCTGGAAGCGCTTTCACTGCAAGCTGCAGATTCCCTCCTAACAGCAAGCTTTAGGATAGGGTACTGAATTGTAACTTAACTGCGGCTAATAAGGCGATATTGGAAAAGAGAGTATCTCCCGCAGGGAAGCTGCTACCATCAAATGTTTGCCCTCCTTAGACTCCCCTCTGGAAGCGCTTTCACTGCAAGCTGCAGATTCCCTCCTAACAGCAAGCTTTAGGATAGGGTACTGAATTGTATCTTACTTTAGCCTAATAGTGCGATTTTGGCAAAGAGAGTATCTCCCGCAGGGAAGCTGCTACCATCAAATGTTTGCCCTTGTTAGACTCCCCTCTGGAAGCGCTTTCACTGCAAGCTGCAGATTCCCTCCTAACAGCAAGCTTTAGGATAGGGTACTGAATTGTAACTTAAATGCAGCTAAAAAGGCGATTTTGGCAAAGAGAATATCTCCCGCAGGGAAGCTGCTACCATCAAATGTTTGCCCTCATTAGACTCCCCTCTGGAAGCGCTTTCACTGCAAGCTGCAGATTCCCTCCTAACAGCAAGCTTTAGGATAGGGTACTGAATTGTAACTTAACTGCGGCTAATAAGGCTATTATGGCAAAGAGAATATCTCCCGCAGGGAAGCTGCTACCATTAAATGTTTGCCCTCATTAGACTCCCCTCTGGAAGCGCTTTCACTGCAAGCTGTAGATTCCCTCCTAACAGCAAGCTTTAGGATAGGGTACGGAATTGTAACTTACTTTCGCCTAATAATGCGATTTTGGCAAAGAGAGTATCTCCCGCAGGGAAGCTGCTACCATCAAATGTTTGCCCTCGTTAGACTCCCCTCTGGAAGCGCTTTCACTGCAAGCTGCAGATTCCCTCCTAACAGCAAGATTTAGGATAGGGTACTGAATTGTAACTTAACTGCGGCTAAAAAGGCGCTTTTGGGAAAGAGAATATCTCCCGCAGGGAAGCTGCTACCATCAAATGTTTGCCCTCATTAGACTCCCCTCTGGAAGCGCTTTCACTGCAAGCTGCAGATTCCCTCCTAACAGCAAGCTTTAGTTTAGGGTACTTAATTGTATCTTACTTTCGCCTAATAATGCGATTTTGGCAAAGAGAGTATCTCCCACAGGGAAGCTGCTACCATCAAATGTTTGCCCTCGTTAGACTCCCCTCTGGAAGCGCTTTCACTGCAAGCTGCAGATTCCCTCCTAACAGCAAGCTTTAGGATAGGGTACTGAATTGTAACTTACTTTAGCCTAATAGTGCGATTTTGGCAAAGAGAGTATCTCCCGCAGGGATGCTGCTACCATCAAATATTTGCCCTCATTAGACTCCCCTCTGGAAGCGCTTTCACTGCAAGCTGCAGATTCCCTCCTAACAGCAATCTTTAGGATAGGGTACTGAATTGTAACTTACTTTCGCCTAATAATGCGATTTTGACAAAGAGAGTATCTCCCGCAGGGAAGCTGCTACCATCAAATGTTTGCCCTCGTTAGACTCCCCTCTGGAAGCGCTTTCACTGCAAGCTGCAGATTCCCTCCTAACAGCAAGCTTTAGGATAGGTTACTGAATTGTAACTTACTTTCGCCTAAAAATGCGATTTTGGCAAAGAGAGTATCTCCCGCAGGGAAGCTGCTACCATCAAACGTTTGCCCTCATTAGACTCACCTCTGGAAGCGCTTTCACTGCAAGCTGCAGATTCCCTCCTAACAGCAAGCTTTAGGATAGGGTACTGAATTGTATCTTAACTGCAGCTAATAATGCGAATTTGGCAAAGAGAATATCTCCCGCAGGGAAGCTGCTACCATCAAATATTTGCCCTCATTAGACTCCCCTCTGGAAGCGCTTTCACTGCAAGCTGCAGATTCCCTCCTAACAGCAAGCTTTAGGATAGGGTACTGAATTGTAACTTACTTTCGCCTAGTAATGAGATTTTGGCAAAGAGACTATCTCCCGCAGGGAAGCTGCTACCATCAAATGTTTGCCCTCGTTAGACTCCCCTCTGGAAGCGCTTTCACTGCAAGCTGCAGATTCCCTCCTAACAGCAAGCTTTAGGATAGGGTACTGAATTGTAACTTACTTTCGCCTAATAATGCGATTTTGGCAAAGAGACTGTCTCCCGCAGGGAAGCTGTTACCATCAAACGTTTGCCCTCATTAGACTCCCCTCTGGAAGCGCTTTCACTGCAAGCTGCAGATTCCCTCCTAACAGCAAGCTTTAGGATAGGGTACTGAATTGTAACTTAACTGCGGCTCATAAGGCGATTTTGGCAAAGAGACTATCTCCGCAGGGAAGCTGCTACCATCAAATGTTTGCCCTCATTAGACTCCCCTCTGGAAGCGCTTTCACTGCAAGCTGCAGATTCCTTCCTAACAGCAAGCTTTCGGATAGGGTACTGAATTGTAACTTACTTTCGCCTAATAATGCGATTTTGGCAAAGAGAGTATCTCCCGCAGGGAAGCTGCTACCATCAAATCTTTGCCCTCATTAGACTCCCCTCTGGAAGCGCTTTCACTGCAAGCTGCAGATTCCCTCCTAACAGCAAGCTTTAGGATAGGGTACTGAATTGTAACTTAAATGCAGCTAAAAAGGCGATTTTGGCAAAGAGAATATCTCCCGCAGGGAAGCTGCTACCATCAAATGTTTGCCCTCATTAGACTCCCCTCTGGAAGCGCTTTCACTGCAAGCTGCAGATTCCCTCCTAACAGCAAGCTTTAGGATAGGGTACTGAATTGTAACTTAACTGCGGCTAATAAGGCTATTATGGCAAAGAGAATATCTCCCGCAGGGAAGCTGCTACCATCAAATGTTTGCCCTCATTAGACTCCCCTCTGGAAGCGCTTTCACTGCAAGCTTCAGATTCCCTCCTAACAGCAAGCTTTAGGATAATGTACTGAATTGTAACTTACTTTCGCATAATAATGCGATTTTGGCAAAGAGAGTATCTCCCGCAGGGAGGCTGCTACCATCAAATGTTTGCCCTCCTTAGACTCCCCTCTGGAATCGCTTTCACTGCAAGCTGCAGATTCCCTCCTAACAGCAATCTTTAGGATAGGGTAATGAATTGTAACTTAACTGCGTCTAATAAGGCGATTATGGCAAAGAGAGTATCTCCGGCAGGGAAGCTGCTACCATCAAATGTTTGCCCTCATTAGACTCCCCTCTGGAAGCGCTTTCACTGCAAGCTGCAGATTCCCTCCTAACAGCAAGCTTTAGGATAGGGTACTGAATTGTAACTTAACTGCGGCTAATAAGGCGATATTGGAAAAGAGAGTATCTCCCGCAGGGAAGCTGCTACCATCAAATGTTTGCCCTCATTAGACTCCCCTCTGGAAGCGCTTTCACTGCAAGCTGCAGATTCCCTCCTAACAGCAAGCTTTAGGATAGGGTACTGAATTGTAACTTACTTTAGCCTAATAGTGAGATTTTTGCAAAGAGAGTATCTCCCGCAGGGAAGCTGCTACCATCAAATGTTTGCCCTTGTTAGACTCCCCTCTGGAAGCGCTTTCACTGCAAGCTGCAGATTCCCTCCTAACAGCAAGCTTTAGGATAGGGTACTGAATTGTAACTTAAATGCAGCTAAAAAGGCGATTTTGGCAAAGAGAATATCTCCCGCAGGGAAGCTGCTACCATCAAATGTTTGCCCTCATTAGACTCCCCTCTGGAAGCGCTTTCACTGCAAGCTGCAGATTCCCTCCTAACAGCAAGCTTTAGGATAGGGTACTGAATTGTAACTTAACTGCGGCTAATAAGGCTATTATGGCAAAGAGAATATCTCCCGCAGGGAAGCTGCTACCATTAAATGTTTGCCCTCATTAGACTCCCCTCTGGAAGCGCTTTCACTGCAAGCTGTAGATTCCCTCCTAACAGCAAGCTTTAGGATAGGGTACGGAATTGTAACTTACTTTCGCCTAATAATGCGATTTTGGCAAAGAGAGTATCTCCCGCAGGGAAGCTGCTACCATCAAATGTTTGCCCTCGTTAGACTCCCCTCTGGAAGCGCTTTCACTGCAAGCTGCAGATTCCCTCCTAACAGCAAGATTTAGGATAGGGTACTGAATTGTAACTTAACTGCGGCTAAAAAGGCGCTTTTGGGAAAGAGAATATCTCCCGCAGGGAAGCTGCTACCATCAAATGTTTGCCCTCATTAGACTCCCCTCTGGAAGCGCTTTCACTGCAAGCTGCAGATTCCCTCCTAACAGCAAGCTTTAGTTTAGGGTACTTAATTGTATCTTACTTTCGCCTAATAATGCGATTTTGGCAAAGAGAGTATCTCCCACAGGGAAGCTGCTACCATCAAATGTTTGCCCTCGTTAGACTCCCCTCTGGAAGCGCTTTCACTGCAAGCTGCAGATTCCCTCCTAACAGCAAGCTTTAGGATAGGGTACTGAATTGTAACTTACTTTAGCCTAATAGTGCGATTTTGGCAAAGAGAGTATCTCCCGCAGGGATGCTGCTACCATCAAATATTTGCCCTCATTAGACTCCCCTCTGGAAGCGCTTTCACTGCAAGCTGCAGATTCCCTCCTAACAGCAATCTTTAGGATAGGGTACTGAATTGTAACTTACTTTCGCCTAATAATGCGATTTTGACAAAGAGAGTATCTCCCGCAGGGAAGCTGCTACCATCAAATGTTTGCCCTCGTTAGACTCCCCTCTGGAAGCGCTTTCACTGCAAGCTGCAGATTCCCTCCTAACAGCAAGCTTTAGGATAGGTTACTGAATTGTAACTTACTTTCGCCTAAAAATGCGATTTTGGCAAAGAGAGTATCTCCCGCAGGGAAGCTGCTACCATCAAATCTTTGCCCTCATTAGACTCCCCTCTGGAAGCGCTTTCACTGCAAGCTGCAGATTCCCTCCTAACAGCAAGCTTTAGGATAGGGTACTGAATTGTATCTTAACTGCAGCTAATAATGCGAATTTGGCAAAGAGAGTATCTCCCGCAGGGAAGCTGCTACCATCAAATATTTGCCCTCATTAGACTCCCCTCTGGAAGCGCTTTCACTGCAAGCTGCAGATTCCCTCCTAACAGCAAGCTTTAGGATAGGGTACTGAATTGTAACTTACTTTCGCCTAGTAATGAGATTTTGGCAAAGAGACTATCTCCCGCAGGGAAGCTGCTACCATCAAATGTTTGCCCTCGTTAGACTCCCCTCTGGAAGCGCTTTCACTGCAAGCTGCAGATTCCCTCCTAACAGCAAGCTTTAGGATAGGGTACTGAATTGTAACTTACTTTCGCCTAATAATGCGATTTTGGCAAAGAGACTGTCTCCCGCAGGGAAGCTGTTACCATCAAACGTTTGCCCTCATTAGACTCCCCTCTGGAAGCGCTTTCACTGCAAGCTGCAGATTCCCTCCTAACAGCAAGCTTTAGGATAGGGTACTGAATTGTAACTTAACTGCGGCTCATAAGGCGATTTTGGCAAAGAGACTATCTCCGCAGGGAAGCTGCTACCATCAAATGTTTGCCCTCATTAGACTCCCCTCTGGAAGCGCTTTCACTGCAAGCTGCAGATTCCTTCCTAACAGCAAGCTTTCGGATAGGGTACTGAATTGTAACTTACTTTCGCCTAATAATGCGATTTTGGCAAAGAGAGTATCTCCCGCAGGGAAGCTGCTACCATCAAATCTTTGCCCTCATTAGACTCCCCTCTGGAAGCGCTTTCACTGCAAGCTGCAGATTCCCTCCTAACAGCAAGCTTTAGGATAGGGTACTGAATTGTGACTTAAATGCAGCTAAAAAGGCGATTTTGGCAAAGAGAATATCTCCCGCAGGGAAGCTGCTACCATCAAATGTTTGCCCTCATTAGACTCCCCTCTGGAAGCGCTTTCACTGCAAGCTGCAGATTCCCTCCTAACAGCAAGCTTTAGGATAGGGTACTGAATTGTAACTTAACTGCGGCTAATAAGGCTATTATGGCAAAGAGAATATCTCCCGCAGGGAAGCTGCTACCATTAAATGTTTGCCCTCATTAGACTCCCCTCTGGAAGCGCTTTCACTGCAAGCTGTAGATTCCCTCCTAACAGCAAGCTTTAGGATAGGGTACTGAATTGTAACTTACTTTCGCCTAATAATGCGATTTTGGCAAAGAGAGTATCTCCCGCAGGGAAGCTGCTACCATCAAATGTTTGCCCTCGTTAGACTCCCCTCTGGAAGCGCTTTCACTGCAAGCTGCAGATTCCCTCCTAACAGCAAGCTTTAGGATAGGGTACTGAATTGTAACTTACTTTCGCCTAATAATGCGATTTTGGCAAAGAGACTATAACTCGCAGGGAAGCTGCTGCCACCAAATGTTTGCCCTCATTAGAGTCCCCTCTGGAAGCGCTTTCACTGCAAGCTGCAGATTCCCTCCTAACAGCAAGCTTTAGGATAGGGTACTGAATTGTAACTTACTTTCGTCTAATAATGCGATTTTGGCAAAGAGACTATCTCCCGCAGGGAAGCTGCTACCATCAAATGTTTGCCCTCATTAGACTCCCCTCTGGAAGCGCTTTCACTGCAAGCTGCAGATTCCTTCCTAACAGCAAGCTTTAGGATAGGGTACTGAATTGTATCTTACTTTCGCCTAATAATGCGATTTTGGCAAAGAGAGTATCTCCCGCAGGGAAGCTGCTACCATCAAATGTTTGCCCTCGTTAGACTCCCCTCTGGAAGCGCTTTCACTGCAAGCTGCAGATTCCCTCCTAACAGCAAGCTTTAGGATAGGGTCCTGAATTGTAACTTAACTGCAGGTAATAAGGCGATTATGGGAAAGAGACTATCTCCCGCAGGGAAGCTGCTACCATCAAATGTTTGCCCTCATTAGACTCCCCTCTGGAAGCGCTTTCACTGCAAGCTGCAGATTCCCTCCTAACAGCAAGCTTTAGGATAGGGTACTGAATTGTAACTTAACTGCGGCTAATACTGCGATTTCGGCAAAGAGAGTATCTCCCGCAGGGAAGCTGCTACCATCAAATGTTTGCCCTCATTAGACTCCCCTCTGGAAGCGCTTTCACTGCAAGCTGCAGATTCCCTCCTAACAGCAAGCTTTAGGATAGGGTACTGAATTGTAACTTACTTTCGCCTAATAATACGATTTTGGCAAAGAGACTATCTCCCGCAGGGAAGCTGCTACCATCAAATCTTTGCCCTCATTAGACTCCCCTCTGGAAGTGCTTTCACTGCAAGCTGCAGATTCCCTCCTAACAGCAAGCTTTAGGATAGGGTACTGAATTGTAACTTACTTTCGCCTAATAATGCGATTATGGAAAAGAGAGTATCTCCCGCAGTGAAGCTGCTACCATCAAATGTTTGCCCTCATTAGACTCCCCTCTGGAAGCGCTTTCACTGCAAGCTTCAGATTCCCTCCTAACAGCAAGCTTTAGGATAAGGTACTGAATTGTAACTTACTTTCGCCTAATAATGCGGTTTTGGCAAAGAGAGTATCTCCCGCAGGGAAGCTGCTACCATCAAATGTTTGCCCTCCTTAGACTCCCCTCTGGAAGCGCTTTCACTGCAAGCTGCAGATTCCCTCCTAACAGCAAGCTTTAGGATAGGGTACTGAATTGTAACTTAACTGCGTCTAATAAGGCGCTTTTGGCAAAGAGAATATCTCCCGCAGGGAAGCTGCTAACATCAAATGTTTGCCCTCATTAGACTCCCCTCTGGAAGCGCTTTCACTGCAAGCTGCAGATTCCCTCCTAACAGCAAGCTTTAGGATAGGGTACTGAATTGTAACTTACTTTCGCCTAATAATGCGATTTTGGCAAAGAGAGTATCTCCCGCAGGGAAGCTGCTACCATCAAACGTTTGCCCTCGTTAGACTCCCCTCCGGAAGCGCTTTCACTGCAAGCTGCAGATTCCCTCCTAACAGCAAGCTTTAGGATAGGGTACTGAATTGAAACATACTTTCGCATAATATTGCGATTTTGGCAAAGAGAGTATCTCCCGCAGGGAAGCTGCTAACATCAAATGTTTGCCCTCATTAGACTCCCCTCTAGAAGCGCTTTCACTGCAAGCTGCAGATTCCCTCCTAACAGCAAGCTTTAGGATAGGGTACTGAATTGTATCTTAACTGCGGATAATAAGGCGAATTTGGCAAAGAGAATATCTCCCGCAGGGAAGCTGCTACCATCAAATGTTTGCCCTCATTAGACTCCCCTCTGGAAGCGCTTTCACTGCAAGCTGCAGATTCCCTCCTAACAGCAAGCTTTAGGATAGGGTCCTGAATTGTAACTTAACTGCGGATAATAAGGCGATTTTGGCAAAGAGATTATCTCCCGCAGGGAAGCTGCTACCATCAAATGTTTGCCCTCATTAGACTCCCCTCTGGAAGCGCTTTCACTGCAAGCTGCAGATTCCCTCCTAACAGCAAGCTTTAGGATAGGGTACTGAATTGTAACTTACTTTCGCCTAATAATGCGATTTTGGCAAAGAGAGTATCTCCCGCAGGGAAGCTGCTACCATCAAATGTTTGCCCTCATTAGACTCCCCTCTGGAAGCGCTTTCACTGCAAGCTGCAGATTCCCTCCTAACAGCAAGCTTTAATAGGGTACTGAATTGTAACTTAACTGCGGCTAATAAGGCGATTTTGGCAAAGAGAGTATCTCCCGCAGGGAAGCTGCTAACATCAAATGTTTGCCCTCATTAGACTCCCCTCTGGAAGCGCTTTCACTGCAAGCTGCAGATTCCCTCCTAACAGCAAGCTTTAGGATAGGGTCCTGAATTGTAACGTACTTTCGCCTAATAATGCGATTTTGGCAAAGAGAGTATCTCCCTCAGGGAAGCTGTTACCATCAAACGTTTGCCCTCGTTAGACTCCCCTCTGGAAGCGCTTTCACTGCAAGCTGCAGATTCCCTCCTAACAGCAAGCTTTAGGATAGGGTACTGAATTGTAACTTACTTTCGCCTAATAATGCGATTTTGGAAAAAAGAGTGTCTCCCGCAGGGAAGCTGCTACCATCAAATGTTTGCCCTCATTAGACTCCCCTCTGGAAGCGCTTTCACTGCAAGCTGCAGATTCCCTCCTAACAGCAAGCTTTAGGATAGGGTACTGAATTGTAACTTAACTGCGGATAATAAGGCGATTATGGCAAAGAGAGTATCTCCCGCAGGGAAGCTGCTACCATCAAATGTTTGCCCTCGTTAGACTCCCCTCTGGAAGCGCTTTCACTGCAAGCTGCAGATTCCCTCCTAACAGCAAGCTTTAGGATAGGGTACTGAATTGTAACTTACTTTCGCCTAATAATGCGATTTTGGCAAAGAGAGTATCTCCCGCAGGGAAGCTGCTACCATCAAATGTTTGCCCTCATTAGACTCCCCTCTGGAAGCGCTTTCACTGCAAGCTGCAGATTCCCTCCTAACCTCAAGCTTTAGCATAGGGTACTGAATTGTAACTTAATTGCGACTTATAAGGCGATTTTGGCAAAGAGAGTATCTCCCGCAGGGAAGCTGCTAACATCAAATGTTTGCCTTCATTAGACTCCCCTCTGGAAGTGCTTTCACTGCAAGCTGCAGATTCCCTCCTAACAGCAAGCTTTAGGATAGGGTACTGAATTGTAACTTACTTTCGCCTAATAATGCGATTTTGGCAAAGAGAGTATCTCCCGCAGGGAAGCTGCTACCATCAAACGTTTGCCCTCGTTAGACTCCCCTCTGGAAGCGCTTTCACTGCAAGCTGCAGATTCCCTCCTAACAGCAAGCTTTAGGATAGGGTACTGAATTGTAACTTATCTGCGGCTAATAAGGCGATTTTGGCAAAGAGAATATCTCCCGCAGGGAAGCTGCTACCATCAAATGTTTGCCCTCATTAGACTCCCCTCTGGAAGCGCTTTCACTGCAAGCTGCAGATTCCCTCCTAACAGCAAGCTTTAGGATAGGGTACTGAATTGTAACTTACTTTCGCCTAATAAGGCGATTTTGGCAAAGAGAGTATCTCCCGCAGGGAAGCTGCTACCATCAAACGTTTACCCTCGTTAGACTCCCCTCCGGAAGCGCTTTCACTGCAAGCTGCAGATTCCCTCCTAACAGCAAGCTTTAGGATAGGGTACTGAATTGTAACTTAACTGGGGCTAATAAGGCGCTTTTGGCAAAGAGAATATCTCCCGCAGGGAAGCTGCTAACATCAAATGTTTGCCCTCATTAGACTCCCCTCTGGAAGCGCTTTCACTGCAAGCTGCAGATTCCCTCCTAACAGCAAGCTTTAGGATAGGGTACTGAATTGTAACTTACTTTCGCCTAATAATGCGATTTTGGCAAAGAGAGTATCTCCCGCAGGGAAGCTGCTACCATCAAACGTTTGCCCTCGTTAGACTCCCCTCTGGAAGCGCTTTCACTGCAAGCTGCAGATTCCCTCCTAACAGCAAGCTTTAGGATAGGGTACTGAATTGTAACTTACTTTCGCCTAATAAGACGATTATGGCAAAGAGAGTATCTCCCGCAGGGAAGCTGCTACCATCAAACGTTTGCCCTCGTTAGACTCCCCTCCGGAAGCGCTTTCACTGCAAGCTGCAGATTCCCTCCTAACAGCAAGCTTTAGGATAGGGTACTGAATTGTAACTTACTTTCGCCTAATAATGCGATTTTGGCAAAGAGAGTATCTCCCGCAGGGAAGCTGCTACCATCAAATGTTTGCCCTCATTAGACTCCCCTCTGGAAGCGCTTTCACTGCAAGCTGCAGATTCCCTCCTAACAGCAAGCTTTAGGATGGGGTACTGAATTGTAACTTACTTTCGCCTAATAATGCGATTTTGGCAAAGAGAGTATCTCCCGCAGGGAAGCTGCTACCATCAAATGTTTGCCCTCATTAGACTCCCCTCTGGAAGCGCTTTCACTGCAAGCTGCAGATTCCCTCCTAACAGCAAGCTTTAGGATAGGGTCCTGAATTGTAACTTAACTGCGGATAATAAGGCGATTTTGGCAAAGAGATTATCTCCCGCAGGGAAGCTGCTACCATCAAATGTTTGCCCTCATTAGACTCCCCTCTGGAAGCGCTTTCACTGCAAGCTGCAGATTCCCTCCTAACAGCAAGCTTTAGGATAGGGTACTGAATTGTAACTTACTTTCGCCTAATAATGCGATTTTGGCAAAGAGAGTATCTCCCGCAGGGAAGCTGCTACCATCAAATGTTTGCCCTCATTAGACTCCCCTCCGGAAGCGCTTTCACTGCAAGCTGCAGATTCCCTCCTAACAGCAAGCTTTAGGATAGGGTACTGAATTGTAACTTAACTGCGGCTAATAAGGCGATTTTGGCAAAGAGAGTATCTCCCGCAGGGAAGCTGCTAACATCAAATGTTTGCCCTCATTAGACTCCCCTCTGGAAGCGCTTTCACTGCAAGCTGCAGATTCCCTCCTAACAGCAAGCTTTAGGATAGGGTCCTGAATTGTAACGTACTTTCGCCTAATAATGCGATTTTGGCAAAGAGAGTATCTCCCTCAGGGAAGCTGTTACCATCAAACGTTTGCCCTCGTTAGACTCCCCTCTGGAAGCGCTTTCTCTGCAAGCTGCAGATTCCCTCCTAACAGCAAGCTTTAGGATAGGGTACTGAATTGTAACTTACTTTCGCCTAATAATGCGATTTTGGCAAAGAGAGTATCTCCCGCAGGGAAGCTGCTAACATCAAATGTTTGCCCTCATTAGACTCCCCTCTGGAAGCGCTTTCACTGCAAGCTGCAGATTCCCTCCTAACAGCAAGCTTTAGGATAGGGTACTGAATTGTAACTTACTTTCGCCTAATAATGCGATTTTGGCAAGGAGAGTATCTCCCGCAGGGAAGCTGCTACCATCAAATGTTTGCCCTCGTTAGGCTCCCCTCTGGAAGCGCTTTCACTGCAAGCTGCAGATTCCCTCCTAACAGCAAGCTTTAGG
This sequence comes from Phaenicophaeus curvirostris, assembly GCF_032191515.1. NCBI lineage: Eukaryota > Metazoa > Chordata > Aves > Cuculiformes > Cuculidae > Phaenicophaeus > Phaenicophaeus curvirostris. The sequence continues at coordinate 238,526 of NW_027206800.1, read as the reverse complement.
ATAGGGTACTGAATTGTAACTTAACTGCGGCTAATAAGGCGCTTTTGGGAAAGAGAGTATCTCCCGCAGGGAAGCTGCTACCATCAAATGTTTGCCCTCATTAGACTCCCCTCTGGAAGCGCTTTCACTGCAAGCTGCAGATTCCCTCCTAACAGCAAGCTTTAGGATAGGGTACTGAATTGTAACTTAACTGCGGCTAATAATGATATTATGGCAAAGAGAATATCTCCCGCAGGGAAGCTGCTACCATCAAATGTTTGCCCTCATTACACTCCCCTCTGGAAGCGCTTTCACTGCAAGCTGCAGATTCCCTCCTAACAGCAAGCTTTAGCATAGGGTACTGAATTGTAAATTACTTTAGCCTAATAATGCGATTTTGGCAAAGAGAATATCTCCCGCAGGGAAGCTGCTACCATCAAATATTTGCCCTCCTTAGACTCCCCTCTGGAAGCGCTTTCACTGCAAGCTGCAGATTCCCTCCTAACAGCAAGCTTTAGGATAGGGTACTGAATTATAACTTACTTTCGCCTACTAATGCGATTTTGGCAAAGAGAGTATCTCCCGCAGGGAAGCTGCTACCATCAAATGTTTGCCCTCATTAGACTCCCCTCTGGAAGCGCTTTCACTGCAAGCTGCAGATTCCCTCCTAACAGCAAGCTTTAGGATAGGGTACTGAATTGTAACTTACTTTCGCCTAATAATGCGATTTTGGCAAAGAGAGTATCTCCCGCAGGGAAGCTGCTACCATCAAATGTTTGCCCTCGTTAGACTCCCCTCTGGAAGCGCTTTCACTGCAAGCTGCAGATTCCCTCCTAACAGCAATCTTTAGGATAGGGTACTGAATTGTAACTTAACTGCGGCTAATAAGGCGCTTTTGGCAAAGAGAATATCTCCCGCAGGGAAGCTGCTAACATCAAATGTTTGCCCTCATTAGACTCCCCTCTGGAAGCGCTTTCACTGCAAGCTGCAGATTCCCTCCTAACAGCAAGCTTTAGGATAGGGTACTGAATTGTAACTTAACTGCGGCTAATAATGATATTTTGGCAAAGAGACTATCTCCCGCAGGGAAGCTGCTACCATCAAATGTTTGCCCTCATTACACTCCCCTCTGGAAGCGCTTTCACTGCAAGCTGCAGATTCCCTCCTAACAGCAAGTTTTAGCATAGGGTACTGAATTGTAAATTACTTTCGCCTAATAATGCGATTTTGGCAAAGAGAATATCTCCCGCAGGGAAGCTGCTACCATCAAATATTTGCCCTCCTTAGACTCCCCTCTGGAAGCGCTTTCACTGCAAGCTGCAGATTCCCTCCTAACAGCAAGCTTTAGGATAGGGTACTGAATTATAACTTACTTTCGCCTACTAATGCGATTTTGGCAAAGAGAGTATCTCCCGCAGGGAAGCTGCTACCATCAAATGTTTGCCCTCATTAGACTCCCCTCTGGAAGCGCTTTCACTGCAAGCTGCAGATTCCCTCCTAACAGCAAGCTTTAGGATAGGGTACTGAATTGTAACTTACTTTCGCCTAATAATGCGATTTTGGCAAAGAGAGTATCTCCCGCAGGGAAGCTGCTACCATCAAATGTTTGCCCTCATTAGACTCCCCTCTGGAAGCGCTTTCACTGCAAGCTGCAGATTCCCTCCTAACAGCAAGCTTTAGGATAGGGTACTGAATTGTAACTTAACTGCGGCTAATAAGGCGATTTTGGCAAAGAGAGTATCTCCCGCAGGGAAGCTGCTACCATCAAATGTTTGCCCTCATTAGACTCCCCTCTGGAAGCGCTTTCACTGCAAGCTGCAGATTCCCTCCTAACAGCAAGCTTTAGGATAGGTTACTGAATTGTAACTTACTTTCGCCTAATAATGCGATTTTGGCAAAGAGAGTATCTCCCGCAGGGAAGCTGCTACTATCAAATGTTTGCCCTCATTAGACTCCCCTCTGGAAGCGCTTTCACTGCAAGCTGCAGATTCCCTCCTAACCGCAAGCTTTAGCATAGGGTACTGAATTGTAACTTAATTGCGGCTAATAAGGCGATTTTGGCAAAGAGAGTATCTCCCGCAGGGAAGCTGCTACCATAAAATGTTTGCCTTCATTAGACTCCCCTCTGGAAGCGCTTTCACTGCAAGCTGCAGATTCCCTCCTAACAGCAAGCTTTAGGATAGGGTACTGAATTGTAACTTACTTTCGCCTAATAATGCGATTTTGGCAAAGAGAGTATCTCCCGCAGGGAAGCTGCTACCATCAAACGTTTGCCCTCGTTAGACTCCCCTCTGGAAGCGCTTTCACTGCAAGCTGCAGATTCCCTCCTAACAGCAAGCTTTAGGATAGGGTACTGAATTGTAACTTATCTGCGGCTAATAAGGCGATTTTGGCAAAGAGAATATCTCCCGCAGGGAAGCTGCTACCATCAAATGTTTGCCCTCATTAGACTCCCCTCTGGAAGCGCTTTCACTGCAAGCTGCAGATTCCCTCCTAACAGCAAGCTTTAGGATAGGTTACTGAATTGTAACTTACTTTCGCCTAATAATGCGATTTTGGCAAAGAGAGTATCTCCCGCAGGGAAGCTGCTACTATCAAATGTTTGCCCTCATTAGACTCCCCTCTGGAAGCGCTTTCACTGCAAGCTGCAGATTCCCTCCTAACCGCAAGCTTTAGCATAGGGTACTGAATTGTAACTTAATTGCGGCTAATAAGGCGATTTTGGCAAAGAGAGTATCTCCCGCAGGGAAGCTGCTACCATAAAATGTTTGCCTTCATTAGACTCCCCTCTGGAAGCGCTTTCACTGCAAGCTGCAGATTCCCTCCTAACAGCAAGCTTTAGGATAGGGTACTGAATTGTAACTTACTTTCGCCTAATAATGCGATTTTGGCAAAGAGAGTATCTCCCGCAGGGAAGCTGCTACCATCAAACGTTTGCCCTCGTTAGACTCCCCTCTGGAAGCGCTTTCACTGCAAGCTGCAGATTCCCTCCTAACAGCAAGCTTTAGGATAGGGTACTGAATTGTAACTTATCTGCGGCTAATAAGGCGATTTTGGCAAAGAGAATATCTCCCGCAGGGAAGCTGCTACCATCAAATGTTTGCCCTCATTAGACTCCCCTCTGGAAGCGCTTTCACTGCAAGCTGCAGATTCCCTCCTAACAGCAAGCTTTAGGATAGGGTACTGAATTGTAACTTACTTTCGCCTAATAATGCGATTTTGTCAAAGAGAGTATCTCCCGCAGGGAAGCTGCTACCATCAAATGTTTGCCCTCATTAGACTCCCCTCTGGAAGCGCTTTCACTGCAAGCTGCAGATTCCCTCCTAACAGAAAGCTTTAGGATAGGGTACTGAATTGTAACTTATCTGCGGCTAATAAGGCGATTTTGGGAAAGAGAATATCTCCCGCAGGGAAGCTGCTACCATCAAATGTTTGCCCTCATTAGACTCCCCTCTGGAAGCGCTTTCACTGCAAGCTGCAGATTCCCTCCTAACAGCAAGCTTTAGGATAGGGTACTGAATTGTAACTTACTTTCGCCTAATAATGCGATTTTGGCAAAGAGAGTATCTCCCGCAGGGAAGCTGCTACCATCAAATGTTTGCCCTCATTAGACTCCCCTCTGGAAGCGCTTTCACTGCAAGCTGCAGATTCCCTCCTAACAGCAAGCTTTAGGATAGGGTACTGAATTGTAACTTACTTTCGCCTAATAATGCGATTTTGGCAAAGAGAGTATCTCCCGCAGGGAAGCTGCTACCATTCAAATGTTTGCCCTCGTTAGACTCCCCTCTGGAAGCGCTTTCACTGCAAGCTGCAGATTCCCTCCTAACAGCAAGCTTTAGGATAGGGTACTGAATTGTAACTTACTTTCGCCTAATAATGCGATTTTGGAAAAGAAAGTATCTCCCGCAGGGCAGCTGCTACCATCAAATGTTTGCCCTCATTAGACTCCCCTCTGGAAGCGCTTTCACTGCAAGCTGCAGATTCCCTCCTAACAGCAAGCTTTAGGATAGGGTCCTGAATTGTAACTTAACTGCGGCTAATAATGCGATTTTGGCAAAGAGAGTATCTCCCGCAGGGAAACTGCTACCATCAAACGTTTGCCCTCGTTAGACTCCCCTCTGGAAGCGCTTTCACTGCAAGCTGCAGATTCCCTCCTAACAGCAAGCTTTAGGATGGGGTACTGAATTGTAACTTACTTTCGCCTAATAATGCGATTTTGGCAAAGAGAGTATCTCCCGCAGGGCAGCTGCTACCATAAAATGTTTGCCCTCATTAGACTCCCCTCTGGAAGCGCTTTCACTGCAAGCTGCAGATTCCCTCCTAACAGCAAGCTTTAGGATAGGGTACTGAATTGTAACTTACTTTCGCCTAATAATGCGATTTTGGCAAAGAGAGTATCTCCCGCAGGGAAGCTGCTACCATCAAATGTTTGCCCTCCTTAGACTCCCCTCTGGAAGCGCTTTCACTGCAAGCTGCAGATTCCCTCCTAACAGCAAGCTTTAGGTTAGGGTACTGAATTTTAACTTACTTTCGCCTAATAATGCGATTTTGGCAAAGAGAGTATCTCCCGCAGGGAAGCTGCTACCATCAAATGTTTGCCCTCATTAGACTCCCCTCTGGAAGCGCTTTCACTGCAAGCTGCAGATTCCCTCCTAACAGCAAGCTTTAGGATAGGGTACTGAATTGTAAATTAACTGCGGCTAATAAGACGATTATGGCAAAGAGAATATCTCCCGCAGGGAAGCTGCTACCATCAAATGTTTGCCCTCATTAGACTCCCCTCTGGAAGCGCTTTCACTGCAAGCTGCAGATTCCCTCCTAACAGCAAGCTTTAGGATAGGGTACTGAATTGTAACTTACTTTCGCCTAATAATGCGATTTTGGCAAAGAGAGTATCTCCCGCAGGGAAGCTGCTACCATCAAATGTTTGCCCTCGTTAGACTCCCCTCTGGAAGCGCTTTCACTGCAAGCTGCAGATTCCCTCCTAACAGCAAGCTTTAGGTTAGGGTACTGAATTGTAACTTAACTGCGGCTAATAAGGCAAAATTGGAAAAGAGATTATCTCCCGCAGGGAAGCTGCTACCATCAAATGTTTGCCCTCGTTAGAATCCCCTCTGGAAGCGCTTTCACTGCAAGCTGCAGATTCCCTCCTAACAGCAAGCTTTAGGATAGGGTACTGAATTGTAACTTACTTTCGCCTAATAATGCGATTTTGGCAAAGAGAGTATCTCCCGCAGGGAAGCTGCTACCATCAAACGTTTGCCCTCGTTAGACTCCCCTCTGGAAGCGCTTTCACTGCAAGCTGCAGATTCCCTCCTAACAGCAAGCTTTAGGATAGGGTACTTAATTGAAACTTACTTTCGCATAATAATGCGATTTTGGCAAAGAGAGTATCTCCCGCAGGGAAGCTGCTACCATCAAATGTTTGCCCTCATTAGACTCCCCTCTGGAAGCGCTTTCACTGCAAGCTGCAGATTCCCTCCTAACAGCAAGCTGTAGGATAGGGTACTGAATTGTAACTTAACTGCGGCTAATAATGCGATTTTGGCAAAGAGAGTATCTCCCGCAGGGAAGCTGCTACCATCAAATGTTTGCCCTCATTAGACTCCCCTCTGGAAGCGCTTTCACTGCAAGCTGCAGATTCCCGCCTAACAGCAAGCTTTAGGATAGGGTACTGAATTGTAACTTACTTTCGCCTAATAATGCGATTTTGGCAAAGAGAGTATCTCCCGCAGGGAAGCTGCTAACATCAAATGTTTGCCCTCCTTAGACTCCCCTCTGGAAGCGCTTTCACTGCAAGCTGCAGATTCCCTCCTAACAGCAAGCTTTAGGATAGAGTACTGAATTGTAACTTACTTTCGCCTAATAATGCGATTTTGGCAAAGAGAGTATCTCCTGCAGGGAAGCTGCTACCATCAAATGTTTGCCCTCATTAGACTCCCCTCTGGAAGCGCTTTGACTGCAAGCTGCAGATTCCCTCCTAACAGCAAGCTTTAGCATAGGGTACTGAATTGTAACTTACTTTCGCCTAATAATGCGATTTTGGCAAAGAGAATATCTCCCGCAGGGAAGCTGCTACCATCAAATGTTGGCCCTCATTAGACTCCCCTCTGGAAGCGCTTTCACTGCAAGCTGCAGATTCCCTCCTAACAGCAAGCTTTAGGATAGGGTACTGAATTGTAACTTATCTGCGGCTAATAAGGCGATTTTGGGAAAGAGAATGTCTCCCGCAGGGAAGCTGCTACCATCAAATGTTTGCCCTCATTAGACTCCCACCTGGAAGCGCTTTCACTGCAAGCTGCAGATTCCCTCCTAACAGCAAGCTTTAGCATAGGGTACTGAATTGTAACTTAACTGCAGCTAATAATGCGATTTTGGCAAAGAGAGTATCTCCCGCAGGGAAGCTGCTACCATCAAATGTTTGCCCTCCTTAGACTCCCCTCTGGAAGCGCTTTCACTGCAAGCTGCAGATTCCCTCCTAACAGCAAGCTTTAGGATAGGGTACTGAATTGTAACGTACTTTCGCCTAATAATGCGATTTTGGCAAAGAGAGTATCTCCCGCAGGGAAGCTGCTACCATCAAACGTTTGCCCTCGTTAGACTCCCCTCTGGAAGCGCTTTCTCTGCAAGCTGCAGATTCCCTCCTAACAGCAAGCTTTAGGATAAGGTACTGAATTGTAACTTACTTTCGCCTAATAATGCGATTTTGGCAAAGAGAGTATCTCCCGCAGGGCAGCTGCTACCATAAAATGTTTGCCCTCATTAGACTCCCCTCTGGAAGCGCTTTCACTGCAAGCTGCAGATTCCCTCCTAACAGCAAGCTTTAGGATAGGGTACTGAATTGTAACTTAACTGCGGATAATAAGGCGATTTTGGCAAAGAGATTATCTCCCGCAGGGAAGCAGCTACCATCAAATGTTTGCCCTCATTAGACTCCCCTCTGGAAGCGCTTTCACTGCAAGCTGCAGATTCCCTCCTAACAGCAAGCTTTAGGATAGGGTACTGAATTGTAACTTACTTTCGCCTAATAATGCGATTTTGGCAAAGAGAGTATCTCCCGCAGGGAAGCTGCTACCATCAAATGTTTGCCCTCGTTAGACTCCCCTCTGGAAGCGCTTTCACTGCAAGCTGCAGATTCCCTCCTAACAGCAAGCTTTAGGATAGGGTACTGAATTGTAACTTACTTTCGCCTAATAATGCGATTTTGGCAAAGAGAGTATCTCCCGCAGGGCAGCTGCTACCATCAAATGTTTGCCCTCATTAGACTCCCCTCTGGAAGCGCTTTCACTGCAAGCTGCAGATTCCCTCCTAACAGCAAGCTTTAGGATAGGGTCCTGAATTGTAACGTACTTTCGCCTAATAATGCGATTTTGGCAAAGAGAGTATCTCCCGCAGGGAAGCTGCTACCATCAAACGTTTGCCCTCGTTAGACTCCCCTCTGGAAGCGCTTTCTCTGCAAGCTGCAGATTCCCTCCTAACAGCAAGCTTTAGGATGGGGTACTGAATTGTAACTTACTTTCGCCTAATAATGCGATTTTGGCAAAGAGAGTATCTCCCGCAGGGCAGCTGCTACCATAAAATGTTTGCCCTCATTAGACTCCCCTCTGGAAGCGCTTTCACTGCAAGCTGCAGATTCCCTCCTAACAGCAAGCTTTAGGATAGGGTACTGAATTGTAACTTACTTTCGCCTAATAATGCGATTTTGGCAAAGAGAGTATCTCCCTCAGGGAAGCTGCTACCATCAAATGTTTGCCCTCGTTAGACTCCCCTCTGGAAGCGCTTTCACTGCAAGCTGCAGATTCCCTCCTAACAGCAATCTTTAGGATAGGGTACTGAATTGTAACTTAACTGCGGATAATAAGGCGATATTGGCAAAGAGAATATCTCCCGCAGGGAAGCTGCTACCATCAAATGTTTGCCCTCATTAGACTCCCCTCTGGAAGCGCTTTCACTGCAAGCTGCAGATTCCCTCCTAACAGCAAGCTTTAGGATAGGGTACTGAATTGTAACTTAACTGCGGCAAATAAGGCGATTTTGGCAAAGAGAATATCTCCCGCAGGGAAGCTGCTACCATCAAATGTTTGCCCTCATTAGACTCCCCTCTGGAAGCGCTTTCACTGCAAGCTGCAGATTCCCTCCTAACAGCAAGCTTTAGGATAGGGTACTGAATTGTAACTTACTTTCGCATAATATTGCGATTTTGGCAAAGAGAGTATCTCCCGCAGGGAAGCTGCTAACATCAAATGTTTGCCCTCATTAGACTCCCCTCTGGAAGCGCTTTCACTGCAAGCTGCAGATTCCCTCCTAACAGCAAGCTTTAGGTTAGGGTACTGAATTGTAACTTACTTTCGCCTAATAATGCGATTTTGGCAAAGAGAGTATCTCCCGCAGGGAAGCTTCTACCATCAAATGTTTGCCCTCATTAGACTCCCCTCTGGAAGCGCTTTCAATGCAAGCTGCAGATTCCCTCCTAACAGCAAGCTTTAGGATAGGGTACTGAATTGTAACTTAACTGTGGCTAATAAGGCGATTATGGCAAAGAGAATATCTCCCGCAGGGAAGCTGCTACCATCAAATGTTTGCCCTCATTAGACTCCCCTCTGGAAGCGCTTTCACTGCAAGCTGCAGATTCCCTCCTAACAGCAAGCTTTAGGATAGGGTACTGAATTGTAACTTACTTTCGCCTAATAATGCGATTTTGGCAAAGAGAGTATCTCCCGCAGGGAAGCTGCTACCATCAAATGTTTGCCCTCGTTAGACTCCCCTCTGGAAGCGCTTTCACTGCAAGCTGCAGATTCCCTCCTAACAGCAAGCTTTAGGATAGGGTACTGAATTGTAACTTAACTGCGGCTAATAAGGCAAAATTGGAAAAGAGATTATCTCCCGCAGGGAAGCTGCTACCATCAAATGTTTGCCCTCGTTAGAATCCCCTCTGGAAGCGCTTTCACTGCAAGCTGCAGATTCCCTCCTAACAGCAAGCTTTAGGATAGAGTACTGAATTGTAACTTACTTTCGCCTAATAATGCGATTTTGGCAAAGAGAGTATCTCCCGCAGGGAAGCTGCTACCATCAAATGTTTGCCCTCATTAGACTCCCCTCTGGAAGCGCTTTGACTGCAAGCTGCAGATTCCCTCCTAACAGCAAGCTTTAGGATAGGGTACTGAATTGTATCTTACTTTCGCCTAATAATGCGATTTTGGCAAAGAGACTATCTCCCGCAGGGAAGCTGCTACCATCAAATGTTTGCCCTCATTAGACTCCCCTCTGGAAGCGCTTTCACTGCAAGCTGCAGATTCCCTCCTAACAGCAAGCTTTAGGATAGGGTACTGAATTGTATCTTATCTGCGGCTAATAAGGCGATTTTGGGAAAGAGAATATCTCCCGCAGGGAAGCTGCTACCATCAAATGTTTGCCCTCATTAGACTCCCCTCTGGAAGCGCTTTCACTGCAAGCTGCAGATTCCCTCCTAACAGCAAGCTTTAGCATAGTGTACTGAATTGTAACTTAACTGCAGATAATAATGAGATTTTGGCAAAGAGAATATCTCCCGCAGGGAAGCTGCTACCATCAAATGTTTGCCCTCATTAGACTCCCCTCTGGAAGCGCTTTCACTGCAAGCTGCAGATTCCCTCCTAACAGCAAGCTTTAGTATAGGGTACTGAATTGTAACTTAACTGCGGCTAATAAGGCGATTTTGGCAAAGAGAGTATCTCCCGCAGGGAAGCTGCTACCATCAAATGTTTGCCCTCATTAGACTCCCCTCTGGAAGCGCTTTCACTGCAAGCTGCAGATTCCCTCCTAACAGCAAGCTTTAGGATAAGGTACTGAATTGTAACTTACTTTCGCCTAATAATGCGATTTTGGCAAAGAGAGTATCTCCCGCAGGGCAGCTGCTACCATAAAATGTTTGCCCTCATTAGACTCCCCTCTGGAAGCGCTTTCACTGCAAGCTGCAGATTCCCTCCTAACAGCAAGCTTTAGGATAGGGTACTGAATTGTAACTTACTTTCGCCTAATAATGCGATTTTGGCAAAGAGAGTATCTCCCTCAGGGAAGCTGCTACCATCAAATGTTTGCCCTCATTAGACTCCCCTCTGGAAGCGCTTTCACTGCAAGCTGCAGATTCCCTCCTAACAGCAAGCTTTAGGATAGGGTACTGAATTGTAACTTAACTGCGGATAATAAGGCGATTTTGGCAAAGAGATTATCTCCCGCAGGGAAGCAGCTACCATCAAATGTTTGCCCTCATTAGACTCCCCTCTGGAAGCGCTTTCACTGCAAGCTGCAGATTCCCTCCTAACAGCAAGCTTTAGGATAGGGTACTGAATTGTAACTTACTTTCGCCTAATAATGCGATTTTGGCAAAGAGAGTATCTCCCGCAGGGAAGCTGCTACCATCAAATGTTTGCCCTCGTTAGACTCCCCTCTGGAAGCGCTTTCACTGCAAGCTGCAGATTCCCTCCTAACAGCAAGCTTTAGGATAGGGTACTGAATTGTAACTTACTTTCGCCTAATAATGCGATTTTGGAAAAGAGAGTATCTCCCGCAGGGCAGCTGCTACCATCAAATGTTTGCCCTCATTAGACTCCCCTCTGGAAGCGCTTTCACTGCAAGCTGCAGATTCCCTCCTAACAGCAAGCTTTAGGATAGGGTCCTGAATTGTAACGTACTTTCGCCTAATAATGCGATTTTGGCAAAGAGAGTATCTCCCGCAGGGAAGCTGCTACCATCAAACGTTTGCCCTCGTTAGACTCCCCTCTGGAAGCGCTTTCTCTGCAAGCTGCAGATTCCCTCCTAACAGCAAGCTTTAGGATAGGGTACTGAATTGTAACTTACTTTAGCCTAATAATGCGATTTTGGCAAAGAGAGTATCTCCCGCAGGGAAGCTGCTACCATCAAATGTTTGCCCTCGTTAGACTCCCCTCTGGAAGCGCTTTCACTGCAAGCTGCAGATTCCCTCCTAACAGCAAGCTTTAGGATAGGGTACTGAATTGTAACTTAACTGCGGCTAATAAGGCAAAATTGGAAAAGAGATTATCTCCCGCAGGGAAGCTGCTACCATCAAATGTTTGCCCTCGTTAGAATCCCCTCTGGAAGCGCTTTCACTGCAAGCTGCAGATTCCCTCCTAACAGCAAGCTTTAGGATAGGGTACTGAATTGTAACTTACTTTCGCCTAATAATGCGATTTTGGCAAAGAGAGTATCTCCCGCAGGGAAGCTGCTACCATCAAACGTTTGCCCTCGTTAGACTCCCCTCTGGAAGCGCTTTCACTGCAAGCTGCAGATTCCCTCCTAACAGCAAGCTTTAGGATAGGGTACTGAATTGTAACTTACTTTCGCATAATAATGCGATTTTGGCAAAGAGAGTATCTCCCGCAGGGAAGCTGCTACCATCAAATGTTTGCCCTCATTAGACTCCCCTCTGGAAGCGCTTTCACTGCAAGCTGCAGATTCCCTCCTAACAGGAAGCTGTAGGATAGGGTACTGAATTGTAACTTAACTGGGGCTAATAATGCGATTTTGGCAAAGAGAGTATCTCCCGCAGGGAAGCTGCTACCATCAAATGTTTGCCCTCATTAGACTCCCCTCTGGAAGCGCTTTGACTGCAAGCTGCAGATTCCCTCCTAACAGCAAGCTTTAGGATAGGGTACTGAATTGTAACTTACTTTCGCCTAATAATGCGATTTTGGCAAAGAGAGTATCTCCGGCAGGGAAGCTGCTACCATCAAATGTTTGCCCTCATTAGACTCCCCTCTGGAAGCGCTTTCAATGCAAGCTGCAGATTCCCTCCTAACAGCAAGCTTTAGGATAGGGTACTGAATTGTAACTTAACTGCGGCTAATAATGCGGTTTTGGCAAAGAGAGTATCTCCCGCAGGGAAGCTGCTACCATCAAATGTTTGCCCTCATTAGACTCCCCTCTGGAAGCGCTTTCACTGCAAGCTGCAGATTCCCTCCTAACATCAAGCTTTAGGAAGGGGTACTGAATTGTAACTTTCTTTCGCCTAATAATGCGATTTTGGCAAAGAGACTATCTCCCGCAGGGAAGCTGCTACCATCAAATGTTTGCCCTCATTAGACTCCCCTCTGGAAGCGCTTTCACTGCAAGCTGCAGATTCCCTCCTAACAGCAAGCTTTAGGATAGGGTACTGAATTGTAACTTACTTTCGCCTAATAATGCGATAATGGCAAAAAGAGTATCTCCCGCAGGGAAGCTGCTACCATCAAATGTTTGCCCTCATTAGACTACCCTCTGGAAGCGCTTTCACTGCAAGCTGCAGATTCCCTCCTAACAGCAAGCTTTAGGATAGGGTACTGAATTGTAACTTACTTTCGCCTAATAATGCGATTTTGGCAAAGAGAGTATCTCCCGCAGGGAAGATGCTACCATCAAATGTTTGCCCTCCTTAGACTCCCCTCTGGAAGCGCTTTCACTGCAAGCTGCAGATTCCCTCCTAACAGCAAGCTTTAGGATAGAGTACTGAATTGTAACTTACTTTCGCCTAATAATGCGATTTTGGCAAAGAGAGTATCTCCCGCAGGGAAGCTGCTACCATCAAATGTTTGCCCTCATTAGACTCCCCTCTGGAAGCGCTTTGACTGCAAGCTGCAGATTCCCTCCTAACAGCAAGCTTTAGGATAGGGTACTGAATTGTATCTTATCTGCGGCTAATAAGGCGATTTTGGGAAAGAGAATATCTCCCGCAGGGAAGCTGCTACCATCAAATGTTTGCCCTCATTAGACTCCCCTCTGGAAGCGCTTTCACTGCAAGCTGCAGATTCCCTCCTAAAAGCAAGCTTTAGCATAGGGTACTGAATTGTAACTTAACTGCAGATAATAATGAGATTTTGGCAAAGAGAATATCTCCCGCAGGGAAGCTGCTACCATCAAATGTTTGCCCTCATTAGACTCCCCTCTGGAAGCGCTTTCACTGCAAGCTGCAGATTCCCTCCTAACAGCAAGCTTTAGTATAGGGTACTGTATTGTAACTTAACTGCGGCTAATAAGGCGATTTTGGCAAAGAGAGTATCTCCCGCAGGGAAGCTGCTACCATCAAATGTTTGCCCTCATTAGACTCCCCTCTGGAAGCGCTTTCACTGCAAGCTGCAGATTCCCTCCTAACAGCAAGCTTTAGGATAGGGTACTGAATTGTAACGTACTTTCGCCTAATAATGCGATTTTGTCAAAGAGAGTATCTCCCGCAGGGAAGCTGCTACCATCAAATGTTTGCCCTCGTTAGACTCCCCTCTGGAAGCGCTTTCTCTGCAAGCTGCAGATTCCCTCCTAACAGCAAGCTTTAGGATAAGGTACTGAATTGTAACTTACTTTCGCCTAATAATGCGATTTTGGCAAAGAGAGTATCTCCCGCAGGGCAGCTGCTACCATAAAATGTTTGCCCTCATTAGACTCCCCTCTGGAAGCGCTTTCACTGCAAGCTGCAGATTCCCTCCTAACAGCAAGCTTTAGGATAGGGTACTGAATTGTAACTTACTTTCGCCTAATAATGCGATTTTGGCAAAGAGAGTATCTCCCTCAGGGAAGCTGCTACCATCAAATGTTTGCCCTCATTAGACTCCCCTCTGGAAGCGCTTTCACTGCAAGCTGCAGATTCCCTCCTAACAGCAAGCTTTAGGATAGGGTACTGAATTGTAACTTAACTGCGGATAATAAGGCGATTTTGGCAAAGAGATTATCTCCCGCAGGGAAGCAGCTACCATCAAATGTTTGCCCTCATTAGACTCCCCTCTGGAAGCGCTTTCACTGCAAGCTGCAGATTCCCTCCTAACAGCAAGCTTTAGGATAGGGTACTGAATTGTAACTTACTTTCGCTTAATAATGCGATTTTGGCAAAGAGAGTATCTCCCGCAGGGAAGCTGCTACCATCAAACGTTTGCCCTCGTTAGACTCCCCTCTGGAAGCGCTTTCACTGCAAGCTGCAGATTCCCTCCTAACAGCAAGCTTTAGGATAGGGTACTGAATTGTAACTTACTTTCGCATAATAATGCGATTTTGGCAAAGAGAGTATCTCCCGCAGGGAAGCTGCTACCATCAAATGTTTGCCCTCATTAGACTCCCCTCTGGAAGCGCTTTCACTGCAAGCTGCAGATTCCCTCCTAACAGGAAGCTGTAGGATAGGGTACTGAATTGTAACTTAACTGGGGCTAATAATGCGATTTTGGCAAAGAGAGTATCTCCCGCAGGGAAGCTGCTACCATCAAATGTTTGCCCTCATTAGACTCCCCTCTGGAAGCGCTTTGACTGCAAGCTGCAGATTCCCTCCTAACAGCAAGCTTTAGGATAGGATACTGAATTGTAACTTACTTTCGCCTAATAATGCGATTTTGGCAAAGAGAGTATCTCCCGCAGGGAAGCTGCTACCATCAAATGTTTGCCCTCATTAGACTCCCCTCTGGAAGCGCTTTCACTGCAAGCTGCAGATTCCCTCCTAACAGCAAGCTTTAGGATAGGGTACTGAATTGTAACTTAACTGCGGCTAATAATGCGGTTTTGGCAAAGAGAGTATCTCCCGCAGGGAAGCTGCTACCATCAAATGTTTGCCCTCATTAGACTCCCCTCTGGAAGCGCTTTCACTGCAAGCTGCAGATTCCCTCCTAACATCAAGCTTTAGGAAGGGGTACTGAATTGTAACTTTCTTTCGCCTAATAATGCGATTTTGTCAAAGAGAATATCTCCCGCAGGGAAGCTGCTACCATCAAATGTTTGCCCTCATTAGACTCCCCTCTGGAAGCGCTTTCACTGCAAGCTGCAGATTCCCTCCTAACAGCAAGCTTTAGGATAGGGTACTGAATTGTAACTTACTTTCGCCTAATAATGCGATAATGGCAAAAAGAGTATCTCCCGCAGGGAAGCTGCTACCATCAAATGTTTGCCCTCCTTAGACTACCCTCTGGAAGCGCTTTCACTGCAAGCTGCAGATTCCCTCCTAACTGCAAGCTTTAGGATAGGGTCCTGAATTGTATCTTACTTTCGCCTAATAATGCGATTTTGGCAAAGAGAGTATCTCCCGCAGGGAAGCTGCTACCATCCAATGTTTGCCCTCATTAGACTCCCCTCTGGAAGCGCTTTCACTGCAAGCTGCAGATTCCCTCCTAACAGCAAGCTTTAGGATAGGGTACTGAATTGTAACTTACTTTCACCTAATAATGCGATTTTGTAAAAGGGAGTATCTCCCGCAGGGAAGCTGCTACCATCAAATGTTTGCCCTCATTAGACTCCCCTCTGGAAGCGCTTTCACTGCAAGCTGCAGATTCCCTCCTAACAGCAAGCTTTAGGATAGGGTACTGAATTGTAACGTACTTTCGCCTAATAATGCGATTTTAGCAAAGAGACTTTCTCCCGCAGGGAAGCTGCTACCATCAAATGTTTGCCCTCATTAGACTCCCCTCTGGAAGCGCTTTCACTGCAAGCTGCAGATTCCCTCCTAACAGCAAGCTTTAGGATAGGGTACTGAATTGTAACTTACTTTCGCCTAATAATGCGATTGTGACAAAGAGAGTATCTCCCGCAGGGAAGCTGCTACCATCAAATATTTGCCCTCATTAGACTCCCCTCTGGAAGCGCTTTCACTGCAAGCTGCAGATTCCCTCCTAACAGCAAGCTTTAGGATAGGGTCCTGAATTGTAACTTACTTTCGCCTAATAAGGCGATTTTGGCAAAGAGACTATCTCCCGCAGGGAAGCTGCTACCATCAAATCTTTGCCCTCATTAGACTCCCCTCTGGAAGCGCTTTCACTGCAAGCTGCAGATTCCCTCCTAACAGCAAGCTTTAGGATAAGGTACTGAATTGTAACTTACTTTCGCCTAATAATGCGATTTTGGCAAAGAGACTATCTCCCGCAGGGAAGCTGCTACCATCAAATGTTTGCCCTCATTAGACTCCCCTCTGGAAGCGCTTTCACTGCAAGCTGCAGATTCCCTCCTAACATCAAGCTTTAGGAAGGGGTACTGAATTGTAACTTACTTTCGCATAATAATGCGATTTTGGCAAAGAGAGTATCTCCCGCTGGGAAGCTGCTACCATCAAATGTTTGCCCTCATTAGACTACCCTCTGGAAGCGCTTTCACTGCAAGCTGAAGATTCCCTCCCAACAGCAAGCTTTAGGATAGGGTACTGAATTGTAACTTAACTGCGGCTAATAAGGCGATTTTGTCAAAGAGAATATCTCCCGCAGGGAAGCTGTTACCATCAAATGTTTGCTCTCATTAGACTCCCCTCTGGAAGCGCTTTCACTGCAAGCTGCAGATTCCCTCCTAACAGCAAGCTTTAGGATAGGGTACTGAATTGTAACTTACTTTCGCCTAATAATGCGATAATGGCAAAAAGAGTATCTCCCGCAGGGAAGCTGCTACCATCAAATGTTTGCCCTCATTAGACTACCCTCTGGAAGCGCTTTCACTGCAAGCTGCAGATTCCCTCCTAACTGCAAGCTTTAGGATAGGGTCCTGAATTGTATCTTACTTTCGCCTAATAATGCGATTTTGGCAAAGAGAGTATCTCCCGCAGGGAAGCTGCTACCATCAAATGTTTGCCCTCATTAGACTCCCCTCTGGAAGCGCTTTCACTGCAAGCTGCAGATTCCCTCCTAACAGCAAGCTTTAGGATAGGGTACTGAATTGTAACTTACTTTCACCTAATAATGCGATTTTGTAAAAGGGAGTATCTCCCGCAGGGAAGCTGCTACCATCAAATGTTTGCCCTCATTAGACTCCCCTCTGGAAGCGCTTTCACTGCAAGCTGCAGATTCCCTCCTAACAGCAAGCTTTAGGATAGGGTACTGAATTGTAACGTACTTTCGCCTAATAATGCGATTTTAGCAAAGAGACTTTCTCCCGCAGGGAAGCTGCTACCATCAAATGTTTGCCCTCATTAGACTCCCCTCTAGAAGCGCTTTCACTGCAAGCTGCAGATTCCCTCCTAACAGCAAGCTTTAGTATAGGGTACTGAATTGTAACTTACTTTCGCCTAATAATGCGATTTTGACAAAGAGAGTATCTCCCGCAGGGAAGCTGCTACCATCAAATCTTTGCCCTCATTAGACTCCCCTCTGGAAGCGCTTTCACTGCAAGCTGCAGATTCCCTCCTAACAGCAAGCTTTAGGATAAGGTACTGAATTGTAACTTACTTTCGCCTAATAATGCGATTTTGGAAAAGAGACTATCTCCCGCAGGGAAGCTGCTACCATCAAATGTTTGCCCTCATTAGACTCCCCTCTGGAAGCGCTTTCACTGCAAGCTGCAGATTCCCTCCTAACAGCAAGCTTTAGGATAGGGTACTGAATTGTAACTTACTTTCGCCTAATAATGCGATTTTGGCAAAGAGACTATCTCCCGCAGAGAAGCTGCTACCATCAAATGTTTGCCCTCATTAGACTCCCCTCTGGAAGCGCTTTCACTGCAAGCTGCAGATTCCCTCCTAACAGCAAGCTTTAGGATAGGGTACTGAATTGTAACTTAACTGCGGCTAATAAGGCGATTATGGCAAAGAGACTATCTCCCGCAGGGAAGCTGCTACCATCAAATGTTTGCCCTCATTAGACTCCCCTCTGGAAGCGCTTTCACTGCAAGCTGCAGATTCCCTCCTAACAGCAAGCTTTAGCATAGGGTACTGAATTGTAACTTACTTTTGCCTAAAAATGCGATTTTGGCAAAGAGAGTATCACCCGCAGGGAAGCTGCTAACATCAAATGTTTGCCCTCATTAGACTCCCCTCTGGAAGCGCTTTCACTGCAAGCTGCAGATTCCCTCCTAACAGCAAGCTGTAGGACAGTGTACTGAATTGTAACTTAACTGCGGCTAATAAGGCGATTTTGGCAAAGAGAATATCTCCCGCAGGGAAGCTGCTACCATCAAATGTTTGCCCTCATTAGACTACGCTCTGGAAGCGCTTTCACTGCAAGCATCAGATTCCCTCCTAACAGCAAGCTTTAGGATAGGGTCCTGAATTGTATCTTACTTTCGCCTAATAATGCGATTTTGGCAAAGAGAGTATCTCCCGCAGGGAAGCTGCTACCATCAAATGTTTGCCCTCATTAGACTACCCTGTGGAAGCGCTTTCACTGCAAGCTGCAGATTCCCTCCTAACTGCAAGCTTTAGGATAGGGTCCTGAATTGTAACTTACTTTCGCCTAATAATGCGATTTTGGCAAAGAGACTATCTCCCGCAGGGAATCTGCTACCATCAAATCTTTGCCCTCATTAGACTCCCCTCTGGAAGCGCTTTCACTGCAAGCTGCAGATTCCCTCCTAACAGCAAGCTTTAGGATAGGGTACTGAATTGAAACTTACTTTCGCCTAATAATGCGATTTTGGCAAAAAGAGTATCTCCCGCAGGGAAGCTGCTACCATCAAATGTTTGCCCTCGTTAGACTACCCTGTGGAAGCGCATTCACTTCAAGCTGCAGATTCCCTCCTAACAGCAAGCTTTAGGATAGGGTCCTGAATTGTAACTTACTTTCGCCTAATAATGCGATTTTGGCAAAGAGAGTATCTCCCGCAGGGAAGCTGCTACCATCAAATGTTTGCCCTCATTAGACTCCCCTCTGGAAGTGCTTTCACTGCAAGCTGCAGATTCCCTCCTAACAGCAAGCTTTAGGATAGGGTCCTGAATTGTAACTTACTTTCGCCTAATAATGCGATTTTGGCAAAGAGAGTATCTCCCGCAGGGCAGCTGCTACCATCAAATGTTTGCCCTCATTAGACTCCCCTCTGGAAGTGCTTTCACTGCAAGCTGCAGATTCCCTCCTAACAGCAAGCTTTAGGATAGGGTACTGAATTGTAACTTACTTTCGCCTAATAATGCGATTTTGGCAAAGAGAGTATCTCCCGCAGGGAAGCTGCTACCATCAAATGTTTGCCCTCATTAGACTCCCCTCTGGAAGCGCTTTCACTGCAAGCTGCAGATTCCCTCCTAACAGCAAGCTTTAGGATAGGGTCCTGAATTGTAACTTACTTTTGCCTAATAATGCGATTTTGGCAAAGAGAGTATCACCCGCAGGGAAGCTGCTACCATCAAATGTTTGCCCTCATTAGACTCCACTCTGGAAGCACTTTCACTGCAAGCTGCAGATTCCTCCCTAACAGCAAGCTTTAGGATAGGGTACTGAATTGTAACTTAACTGCGGCTAATAAGGCGATTTTGGCAAAGAGAGTATCTCCCGCAGCGAAGCTGCTACCATCAAATGTTTGCCCTCGTTAGACTCCCCTCTAGAAGCGCTTTCACTGCAAGCTGCACATTCCCTCCTAACAGCAACTTTAGGTTAGGGTACTGAATTGTAACTTACTTTCGCCTAATAATGCGATTATGGCAAAGAGAGTATCTCCCGCAGGGAAGCTGCTACCATCAAATGTTTGCCCTCATTAGACTCCCCTCTGGAAGCGCTTTCACTGCAAGCTGCAGATTCCCTCCTAACAGCAAGCTTTAGTATATGGTACTGAATTGTAACTTACTTTCGCCTAATAATGCGATTATGGCAAGGAGACTATCTCCCGCAGGGAAGCTGCTACCATCAAATGTTTGCCCTCATTAGACTCCCCTCTGGAAGCGCTTTCACTGCAAGCTGCAGATTCCCTCCTAACAGCAAGCTTTAGGATAGGGTACTGAATTGTAACTTAACTGCGGCTAATAAGGCGATTTTGGCAAAGAGAGTATCTCCCGCAGGGAAGCTGCTACCATCAAATATTTGCCCTCATTAGACTCCCCTCTGGAAGCGCTTTCACTGCAAGCTGCAGATTCCCTCCTAACAGCAAGCTTTAGGATAGGGTACTGAATTGTAACTTACTTTCGCCTAATAATGCGATTTTGGCAAAGAGAGTATCTCCCGCAGGGAAGCTGCTACCATCAAATCTTTGCCCTCATTAGACTCCCCTCTGGAAGCGCTTTCACTGCAAGCTGCAGATTCCCTCCTAACAGCAAGCTTTAGGATAGTGTACTGAATTGTATCTTACTTTCGCATAATAAGGCGATTTTGGAAAAGAGAATATCTCCCGCAGGGAAGCTGTTACCATCAAATGTTTGCCCTCATTACACTCCCCTCTGGAAGCGCTTTCACTGCAAGCGGCAGATTCCCACCTAAGAGCAAGCTTTAGGATAGGGTACTGAATTGTAACTTACTTTCGCCTAATAAGGCGATTTTGTCAAAGAGAATATCTCCCGCAGGGAAGCTGTTACCATCAAACGTTTGCCCTCATTAGACTCCCCTCTGGAAGCGCTTTCACTGCAAGCTGCAGATTCCCTCCTAACAGCAAGCTTTAGGATAGGGTACTGAATGGTAACTTACTTTCGCCTAATAATGCGATTTTGGCAAAGAGAGTATCTCCCGCAGGGAAGCTGCTACCATCAAATGTTTGCCCTCATTAGACACCCCTCTGGAAGCGCTTTCACTGCAAGCTGCAGATTCCCTCCTAACAGCAAGCTTTAGGATAGGGTACTGCATTGTATCTTAGTTTCGCCTAATAATGCTATTTTAGCAAAGAGAGTATCTCCCGCAGGGAAGCTGCTACCATCAAATGTTTGCCCTCATTAGACTCCCCTCTGGAAGCGCTTTCACTGCAAGCTGCAGATTCCCTCCTAACAGCAAGCTTTAGGATAGGGTACTGAATTGTAACTTAACTGCGGCTAATAAGGCGATTTTGGCAAAGAGAGTATCTCCCGCAGGGAAGCTGCTACCATCAAATATTTGCCCTCATTACACTCCCCTCTGGAAGCGCTTTCACTGCAAGCTGCAGATTCCCTCCTAACAGCAAGCTTTAGGATAGGGTACTGAATTGTAACTTAACTGCGGCTAATAAGGCGATTATGGCAAAGACAATATCTCCCGCAGGGAAGCTGCTACCATCAAATATTTGCCCTCATTAGACTCCCCTCTGGAAGCGCTTTCACTGCAAGCTGCAGATTCCCTCCTAACAGCAAGCTTTAGGATAGGGTACTGAATTGTAACTTAACTGCAGCTAATAATGCAATTTTGGCAAAGAGAGTATCTCCGCAGGGAAGCTGCTACCATCAAATGTTTGCCCTCATTAGACTCCCCTCTGGAAGCGCTTTCACTGCAAGCTGCAGATTCCCTCCTAACTGCAAGCTTTAGGATAGGGTCCTGAATTGTAACTTACTTTCGCCTAATAATGCGATTTTGGCAAAGAGACTATCTTCCGCAGGTAATCTGCTACCATCAAATCTTTGCCCTCATTAGACTCCCCTCTGGAAGCGCTTTCACTGCAAGCTGCAGATTCCCTCCTAACAGCAAGCTTTAGGATAGGGTACTGAATTGAAACTTACTTTCGCCTAATAATGCGATTTTGGCAAAAAGTGTATCTCCCGCAGGGAAGCTGCTACCATCAAATGTTTACCCTCGTTAGACTACCCTGCGGAAGCGCATTCACTTCAAGCTGCAGATTCCCTCCTAACAGCAAGCTTTAGGATAGGGTACTGAATTGTAACTTACTTTCGCCTAATAATGCGATTTTGGCAAAGAGACTATCTCCCGCAGGGAAGCTGCTACCATCAAATGTTTGCCCTCATTAGACTCCCCTCTGGAAGCGCTTTCACTGCAAGCTGCAGATTCCCTCCTAACAGCAAGCTTTAGGATAGGGTCCTGAATTGTAACTTACTTTTGCCTAATAATGCGATTTTGGCAAAGAGAGTATCACCCGCAGGGAAGCTGCTACCATCAAATGTTTGCCCTCATTAGACTCCCCTCTGGAAGCACTTTCACTGCAAGCTGCAGATTCCTTCCTAACAGCAAGATTTAGGATAGGGTACTGAATTGTAACTTAACTGCGGCTAATAAGGCGATTTTGGCAAAGAGAGTATCTCCCGCAGGGAAGCTGCTACCATCAAATTTTTGCCCTCGTTAGACTCCCCTCTGGAAGCGCTTTCACTGCAAGCTGCAGATTCCCTCCTAACAGCAACTTTAGGTTAGGGTACTGAATTGTAACTTACTTTCGCCTAATAATGCGATTTTGGCAAAGAGAGTATCTCCCGCAGGGAAGCTGCTACCATCAAATGTTTGCCCTCATTAGACTCCCCTCTGGAAGCGCTTTCACTGCAAGCTGCAGATTCCCTCCTAACAGCAAGCTTTAGTATATGGTACTGAATTGTAACTTACTTTCGCCTAATAATGCGATTATGGCAAGGAGACTATCTCCCGCAGGGAAGCTGCTACCATCAAATGTTTGCCCTCATTAGACTCCCCTCTGGAAGCGCTTTCACTGCAAGCTGCAGATTCCCTCCTAACAGCAAGCTTTAGGATAGGGTCCTGAATTGTAACTTAACTGCGGCTAATAAGGCGATTTTGGCAAAGAGAGTATCTCCCGCAGGGAAGCTGCTACCATCAAATATTTGCCCTCATTAGACTCCCCTCTGGAAGCGCTTTCACTGCAAGCTGCAGATTCCCTCCTAACAGCAAGCTTTAGGATATGGTACTGAATTGTAACTTACTTTCGCCTAATAATGCGATTTTGGCAAAGAGACTATCTCCCGCAGGGAAGCTGCTACCATCAAATGTTTGCCCTCATTAGACTCCCCTCTGGAAGCGCTTTCACTGCAAGCTGCAGATTCCCTCCTAACAGCAAGCTTTAGTATAGGGTACTGAATTGTAACATACTTTCGCCTAATAATGCGATTTTGGCAAAGAGAGTATCTCCCGCAGGGAAGCTGCTACCATCAAATGTTTGCCCTCATTAGACTCCCCTCTGGAAGCGCTTTCACTGCAAGCTGCAGATTCCCTCCTAACAGCAATCTTTAGGATAGGGTACTGAATTGTAACTTAACTGCGGCTAATAAGGCAATTATTGCAAAGAGACTATCTCCTGCAGGGAAGCTGCTACCATCAAATGTTTGCCCTCATTAGACTCCTCTCTGGAAGCGCTTTCACTGCAAGCTGCAGATTCCCTCCTAACAGCAAGCTTTAGGATAGGGTACTGATTTGTAACTTACTTTCGCCTAATAAAGCGATTTTGGCAAAGAGAGTATCACCCGCAGGGAAGCTGCTAACATCAAATGTTTGCCCTCATTAGACTCCCCTCTGGATGCGCTTTCACTGCAAGCTGCAGATTCCCTCCTAACAGCAAGCTGTAGGACAGTGTACTGAATTGTAACTTAACTGCGGCTAATAAGGCGATTTTGGCAAAGAGAATATCTCCCGCAGGGAAGCTGCTACCATCAAATGTTTGCCCTCATTAGACTACCCTCTGGAAGCGCTTTCACTGCAAGCTGCAGATTCCCTCCTAACTGCAAGCTTTAGGATAGGGTCCTGAATTGTAACTTACTTTCGCCTAATAATGCGATTTTGGCAAAGAGAGTATCTCCCGTAGGGAAGCTGCTACCATCAAATGTTTGCCCTCGTTAGACTCCCCTCTGGAAGCGCTTTCACTGCAAGCTGCAGATTCCCTCCTAACAGCAAGCTTTAGGATAGGGTACTGAATTGTAACTTAACTGCGGCTAATAAGGAGAATTTGGCAAAGAGACTATCTCCCGCAGGGAAGCTGCTACCATCAAATGTTTGCCCTCATTAGACTCCCCTCTGGAAGCGCTTTCACTGCAAGCTGCAGATTCCCTCCTAACAGCAAGCTTTAGGATAGGGTACTGAATTGTAACTTACTTTCGCCTAATAATGCGATTTTGGCAAAGAGAGTATCTCCCGCAGGGAAGCTGCTACCATCAAATGTTTGCCCTCATTAGACTCCCCTCTGGAAGCGCTTTCACTGCAAGCTGCAGATTCCCTCCTAACAGCAAGCTTTAGTATATGGTACTGAATTGTAACTTACTTTCGCCTAATAATGCGATTATGGCAAGGAGACTATCTCCCGCAGGGAAGCTGCTACCATCAAATGTTTGCCCTCATTAGACTCCCCTCTGGAAGCGCTTTCACTGCAAGCTGCAGATTCCCTCCTAACAGCAAGCTTTAGGATAGGGTACTGAATTGTAACTTAACTGCGGCTAATAAGGCGATTTTGGCAAAGAGAGTATCTCCCGCAGGGAAGCTGCTACCATCAAATATTTGCCCTCATTAGACTCCCCTCTGGAAGCGCTTTCACTGCAAGCTGCAGATTCCCTCCTAACAGCAAGCTTTAGGATATGGTACTGAATTGTAACTTACTTTCGCCTAATAATGCGATTTTGGCAAAGAGACTATCTCCCGCAGGGAAGCTGCTACCATCAAATGTTTTGCCCTCATTAGACTCCCCTCTGGAAGCGCTTTCACTGCAAGCTGCAGATTCCCTCCTAACAGCAAGCTTTAGGATAGGGTACTGAATTGTAACATACTTTCGCCTAATAATGCGATTTTGGCAAAGAGACTATCTCCCGCAGGGAAGCTGCTACCATCAAATGTTTGCCCTCATTAGACTCCCCTCTGGAAGCGCTTTCACTGCAAGCTGCAGATTCCCTCCTAACAGCAATCTTTAGGATAGGGTACTGAATTGTAACTTAACTGCGGCTAATAAGGCAATTATTGCAAAGAGACTATCTCCTGCAGGGAAGCTGCTACCATCAAATGTTTGCCCTCATTAGACTCCTCTCTGGAAGCGCTTTCACTGCAAGCTGCAGATTCCCTCCTAACAGCAAGCTTTAGGATAGGGTACTGATTTGTAACTTACTTTCGCCTAATAAAGCGATTTTGGCAAAGAGAGTATCACCCGCAGGGAAGCTGCTAACATCAAATGTTTGCCCTCATTAGACTCCCCTCTGGATGCGCTTTCACTGCAAGGTGCAGATTCCCTCCTAACAGCAAGCTGTAGGACAGTGTACTGAATTGTAACTTAACTGCGGCTAATAAGGCGATTTTGGCAAAGAGAATATCTCCCGCAGGGAAGCTGCTACCATCAAATGTTTGCCCTCATTAGACTACCCTCTGGAAGTGCTTTCACTGCAAGCTGCAGATTCCCTCCTAACTGCAAGCTTTAGGATAGGGTCCTGAATTGTAACTTACTTTCGCCTAATAATGCGATTTTGGCAAAGAGAGTATCTCCCGTAGGGAAGCTGCTACCATCAAATGTTTGCCCTCGTTAGACTCCCCTCTGGAAGCGCTTTCACTGCAAGCTGCAGATTCCCTCCTAACAGCAAGCTTTAGGATAGGGTACTGAATTGTAACTTACTTTCGCCTAATAATGCGATTTTGGCAAAGAGAGTATCTCCGGCAGGGAAGCTGCTACCATCAAATGTTTGCCCTCATTAGACTCCCCTCTGGAAGCGCTTTCACTGCAAGCTGCAGATTCCCTCCTAACAGCAAGCTTTAGGATAGGGTACTGAATTGTAACTTAACTGCGGCTAATAAGGAGAATTTGGCAAAGAGAGTATCTCCCGCAGGGAAGCTGCTACCATCAAATGTTTGCCCTCATTAGACTCCCCTCTGGAAGCGCTTTCACTGCAAGCTGCAGATTCCCTCCTAACAGCAAGCTTTAGGATAGGGTACTGAATTGTAACTTACTTTCGCCTAATAATGCGATTTTGGCAAAGAGACTATCTCCCGCAGGGAAGCTGCTACCATCAAATGTTTGCCCTCATTAGACTCCCCTCTGGAAGCGCTTTCACTGCAAGCTGCAGATTCCCTCCTAACAGCAAGCTTTAGGATAGGGTACTGAATTGTAACTTACTTTCGCCTAATAATGCGATATTGGCAAAGAGACTATCTCCCGCAGGGAAGCTGCTACCATCAAATCTTTGCCCTCATTAGACTCCCCTCTGGAAGCGCTTTCACTGCAAGCTGCAGATTCCCTCCTAACAGCAAGCTTTAGGATAGGGTACTGAATTGTAACTTAACTGCGACTAATAAGGCGATTATGGCAAAGAGACTATCTCCCGCAGGGAAGCTGCTACCATCAAATGTTTGCCCTCATTAGACTCCCCTCTGGAAGCGCTTTCACTGCAAGCTGCAGATTCCCTCCTATCAGCAAGCTTTAGGATAGGGTACTGAATTGTAACTTACTTTAGCCTAATAATGCGATAATGGCAAAAAGAGTATCTCCCGCAGGGAAGCTGCTACCATCAAATGTTTGCCCTCGTTAGACTACCCTCTGGAAGCGCTTTCACTGCAAGCTGCAGATTCCCTCCTAACTGCAAGCTTTCGGATAGGGTCCTGAATTGTAACTTACTTTCGCCTAATAATGCGATTATGGCAAAGAGAGTATCTCCCGCAGGGAAGCTGCTACCATCAAATGTTTGCCCTCATTAGACTGCCCTCTGGAAGCGCTTTCACTGCAAGCTGCAGATTCCCTCCTAACAGCAAGCTTTAGGATAGGGTACTGAATTGTAACTTACTTTCACCTAATAATGCGATTTTGTAGAAGGGAGTATCTCCCGCAGGGAAGCTGCTACCATCAAATGTTTGCCCTCATTAGACTCCCCTCTGGAAGCGCTTTCACTGCAAGCTGCAGATTCCCTCCTAACAGCAAGCTTTAGGATAGGGTACTGAATTGTAACGTACTTTCGCCTAATAATGCGATTTTAGCAAAGAGACTTTCTCCCGCAGGGAAGCTGCTACCATCAAATGTTTGCCCTCATTAGACTCCCCTCTGGAAGCGCTTTCACTGCAAGCTGCAGATTCCCTCCTAACAGCAAGCTTTAGTATAGGGTACTGAATTGTAACTTACTTTCGCCTAATAATGCGATTTTGACAAAGAGAGTATCTCCCGCAGGGAAGCTGCTACCATCAAATATTTGCCCTCATTAGACTCCCCTCTGGAAGCGCTTTCACTGCAAGCTGCAGATTCCCTCCTAACAGCAAGCTTTAGGATAGGGTCCTGAATTGTAACTTACTTTCGCCTAATAAGGCGATTTTGGCAAAGAGACTATCTCCCGCAGGGAAGCTGCTACCATCAAATCTTTGCCCTCATTAGACTCCCCTCTGGAAGCGCTTTCACTGCAAGCTGCAGATTCCCTCCTAACAGCAAGCTTTAGGATAAGGTACTGAATTGTAACTTACTTTCGCCTAATAATGCGATTTTGGCAAAGAGACTATCTCCCGCAGGGAAGCTGCTAACATCAAATGTTTGCCCTCATTAGACTCCCCTCTGGAAGCGCTTTCACTGCAAGCTGCAGATTCCCTCCTAACAGCAAGCTGTAGGACAGTGTACTGAATTGTAACTTAACAGCGGCTAATAAGGCGATTTTGGCAAAGAGAATATCTCCCGCAGGGAAGCTGCTACCATCAAATGTTTGCCCTCATTAGACTACGCTCTGGAAGCGCTTTCACTGCAAGCATCAGATTCCCTCCTAACAGCAAGCTTTAGGATAGGGTCCTGAATTGTATCTTACTTTCGCCTAATAGTGCGATTTTGGCAAAGAGAGTATCTCCCGCAGGGAAGCTGCTACCATCAAATGTTTGCCCTCATTAGACTACCCTGTGGAAGCGCTTTCACTGCAAGCTGCAGATTCCCTCCTAACTGCAAGCTTTAGGATAGGGTCCTGAATTGTAACTTACTTTCGCCTAATAATGCGATTTTGGCAAAGAGACTATCTCCCGCAGGGAATCTGCTACCATCAAATCTTTGCCCTCATTAGACTCCCCTCTGGAAGCGCTTTCACTGCAAGCTGCAGATTCCCTCCTAACAGCAAGCTTTAGGATAGGGTACTGAATTGAAACTTACTTTCGCCTAATAATGCGATTTTGGCAAAAAGAGTATCTCCCGCAGGGAAGCTGCTACCATCAAATGTTTGCCCTCGTTAGACTACCCTGTGGAAGCGCATTCACTTCAAGCTGCAGATTCCCTCCTAACAGCAAGCTTTAGGATAGGGTACTGAATTGTAACTTACTTTCGCCTAATAATGCGATTTTGGCAAAGAGAGTATCTCCCGCAGGGAAGCTGCTACCATCAAATGTTTGCCCTCATTAGACTCCCCTCTGGAAGCGCTTTCACTGCAAGCTGCAGATTCCCTCCTAACTGCAAGCTTTAGGATAGGGTCCTGAATTGTAACTTACTTTCGCCTAATAATGCGATTTTGGCAAAGAGAGTATCTCCCGCAGGGAAGCTGCTACCATCAAATGTTTGCCCTCATTAGACTCCCCTCTGGAAGTGCTTTCACTGCAAGCTGCAGATTCCCTCCTAACAGCAAGCTTTAGGATAGGGTACTGAATTGTAACTTACTTTCGCCTAATAATGCGATTTTGGCAAAGAGACTATCTCCCGCAGGGAAGCTGCTACCATCAAATGTTTGCCCTCATTAGACTCCCCTCTGGAAGCGCTTTCACTGCAAGCTGCAGATTCCCTCCTAACAGCAAGCTTTAGGATAGGGTCCTGAATTGTAACTTACTTTTGCCTAATAATGCGATTTTGGCAAAGAGAGTATCACCCGCAGGGAAGCTGCTACCATCAAATGTTTGCCCTCATTAGACTCCACTCTGGAAGCACTTTCACTGCAAGCTGCAGATTCCTCCCTAACAGCAAGCTTTAGGATAGGGTACTGAATTGTAACTTAACTGCGGCTAATAAGGCGATTTTGGCAAAGAGAGTATCTCCCGCAGCGAAGCTGCTACCATCAAATGTTTGCCCTCGTTAGACTCCCCTCTGGAAGTGCTTTCACTGCAAGCTGCAGATTCCCTCCTAACAGCAAGCTTTAGGATAGGGTACTGAATTGTAACTTACTTTCGCCTAATAATGCGATTTTGGCAAAGAGAGTATCTCCCGCAGGGAAGCTGCTACCATCAAATGTTTGCCCTCATTAGACTCCCCTCTGGAAGCGCTTTCACTGCAAGCTGCAGATTCCCTCCTAACAGCAAGCTTTAGGATAGGGTCCTGAATTGTAACTTACTTTTGCCTAATAATGCGATTTTGGCAAAGAGAGTATCACCCGCAGGGAAGCTGCTACCATCAAATGTTTGCCCTCATTAGACTCCACTCTGGAAGCACTTTCACTGCAAGCTGCAGA
This sequence comes from Phaenicophaeus curvirostris, assembly GCF_032191515.1. Classification (NCBI taxonomy): domain Eukaryota; kingdom Metazoa; phylum Chordata; class Aves; order Cuculiformes; family Cuculidae; genus Phaenicophaeus; species Phaenicophaeus curvirostris. Next base: position 209,668 of record NW_027206800.1, on the reverse strand, counting down.
TTCCTCCCTAACAGCAAGCTTTAGGATAGGGTACTGAATTGTAACTTAACTGCGGCTAATAAGGCGATTTTGGCAAAGAGAGTATCTCCCGCAGCGAAGCTGCTACCATCAAATGTTTGCCCTCGTTAGACTCCCCTCTAGAAGCGCTTTCACTGCAAGCTGCACATTCCCTCCTAACAGCAACTTTAGGTTAGGGTACTGAATTGTAACTTACTTTCGCCTAATAATGCGATTATGGCAAAGAGAGTATCTCCCGCAGGGAAGCTGCTACCATCAAATGTTTGCCCTCATTAGACTCCCCTCTGGAAGCGCTTTCACTGCAAGCTGCAGATTCCCTCCTAACAGCAAGCTTTAGTATATGGTACTGAATTGTAACTTACTTTCGCCTAATAATGCGATTATGGCAAGGAGACTATCTCCCGCAGGGAAGCTGCTACCATCAAATGTTTGCCCTCATTAGACTCCCCTCTGGAAGCGCTTTCACTGCAAGCTGCAGATTCCCTCCTAACAGCAAGCTTTAGGATAGGGTACTGAATTGTAACTTAACTGCGGCTAATAAGGCGATTTTGGCAAAGAGAGTATCTCCCGCAGGGAAGCTGCTACCATCAAATATTTGCCCTCATTAGACTCCCCTCTGGAAGCGCTTTCACTGCAAGCTGCAGATTCCCTCCTAACAGCAAGCTTTAGGATAGGGTACTGAATTGTAACTTACTTTCGCCTAATAATGCGATTTTGGCAAAGAGAGTATCTCCCGCAGGGAAGCTGCTACCATCAAATGTTTGCCCTCATTAGACTACCCTGTGGAAGCGCTTTCACTGCAAGCTGCAGATTCCCTCCTAACTGCAAGCTTTAGGATAGGGTCCTGAATTGTAACTTACTTTCGCCTAATAATGCGATTTTGGCAAAGAGACTATCTCCCGCAGGGAATCTGCTACCATCAAATCTTTGCCCTCATTAGACTCCCCTCTGGAAGCGCTTTCACTGCAAGCTGCAGATTCCCTCCTAACAGCAAGCTTTAGGATAGGGTACTGAATTGAAACTTACTTTCGACTAATAATGCGATTTTGGCAAAAAGAGTATCTCCCGCAGGGAAGCTGCTACCATCAAATGTTTGCCCTCGTTAGACTACCCTGTGGAAGCGCATTCACTTCAAGCTGCAGATTCCCTCCTAACAGCAAGCTTTAGGATAGGGTACTGAATTGTAACTTACTTTCGCCTAATAATGCGATTTTGGCAAAGAGAGTATCTCCCGCAGGGAAGCTGCTACCATCAAATGTTTGCCCTCATTAGACTCCCCTCTGGAAGCGCTTTCACTGCAAGCTGCAGATTCCCTCCTAACTGCAAGCTTTAGGATAGGGTCCTGAATTGTAACTTACTTTCGCCTAATAATGCGATTTTGGCAAAGAGAGTATCTCCCGCAGGGAAGCTGCTACCATCAAATGTTTGCCCTCATTAGACTCCCCTCTGGAAGTGCTTTCACTGCAAGCTGCAGATTCCCTCCTAACAGCAAGCTTTAGGATAGGGTACTGAATTGTAACTTACTTTCGCCTAATAATGCAATTTTGGCAAAGAGACTATCTCCCGCAGGGAAGCTGCTAACATCAAATGTTTGCCCTCATTAGACTCCCCTCTGGAAGCGCTTTCACTGCAAGCTGCAGATTCCCTCCTAACAGCAAGCTTTAGGATAGGGTCCTGAATTGTAACTTACTTTTGCCTAATAATGCGATTTTGGCAAAGAGAGTATCACCCGCAGGGAAGCTGCTACCATCAAATGTTTGCCCTCATTAGACTCCACTCTGGAAGCACTTTCACTGCAAGCTGCAGATTCCTCCCTAACAGCAAGCTTTAGGATAGGGTACTGAATTGTAACTTAACTGCGGCTAATAAGGCGATTTTGGCAAAGAGAGTATCTCCCGCAGCGAAGCTGCTACCATCAAATGTTTGCCCTCGTTAGACTCCCCTCTGGAAGTGCTTTCACTGCAAGCTGCAGATTCCCTCCTAACAGCAAGCTTTAGGATAGGGTACTGAATTGTAACTTACTTTCGCCTAATAATGCGATTTTGGCAAAGAGAGTATCTCCCGCAGGGAAGCTGCTACCATCAAATGTTTGCCCTCATTAGACTCCCCTCTGGAAGCGCTTTCACTGCAAGCTGCAGATTCCCTCCTAACAGCAAGCTTTAGGATAGGGTCCTGAATTGTAACTTACTTTTGCCTAATAATGCGATTTTGGCAAAGAGAGTATCACCCGCAGGGAAGCTGCTACCATCAAATGTTTGCCCTCATTAGACTCCACTCTGGAAGCACTTACACTGCAAGCTGCAGATTCCTCCCTAACAGCAAGCTTTAGGATAGGGTACTGAATTGTAACTTAACTGCGGCTAATAAGGCGATTTTGGCAAAGAGAGTATCTCCCGCAGGGAAGCTGCTACCATCAAATGTTTGCCCTCGTTAGACTCCCCTCTGGAAGCGCTTTCACTGCAAGCTGCAGATTCCCTCCTAACAGCAACTTTAGGTTAGGGTACTGAATTGTAACTTACTTTCGCCTAATAATGCGATTATGGCAAAGAGAGTATCTCCCGCAGGGAAGCTGCTACCATCAAATGTTTGCCCTCATTAGACTCCCCTCTGGAAGCGCTTTCACTGCAAGCTGCAGATTCCCTCCTAACAGCAAGCTTTAGGATAGGGTACTGAATTGTATCTTACTTTCGCCTAATAAGGCGATTTTGGAAAAGAGAATATCTCCCGCAGGGAAGCTGTTACCATCAAACGTTTGCCCTCATTAGACTCCCCTCTGGAAGCGCTTTCACTGCAAGCTGCAGATTCCCTCCTAACAGCAAGCTTTAGGATAGGGTACTGAATGGTAACTTACTTTCGCCTAATAATGCGATTTTGGCAAAGAGAGTATCTCCCGCAGGGAAGCTGCTACCATCAAATGTTTGCCCTCATTAGACACCCCTCTGGAAGCGCTTTCACTGCAAGCTGCAGATTCCCTCCTAACAGCAAGCTTTAGGATAGGGTACTGCATTGTATCTTAGTTTCGCCTAATAATGCTATTTTATCAAAGAGAGTATCTCCCGCAGGGAAGCTGCTACCATCAAATGTTTGCCCTCATTAGACTCCCCTCTGGAAGCGCTTTCACTGCAAGCTGCAGATTCCCTCCTAACAGCAAGCTTTAGGATAGGGTACTGAATTGTAACTTAACTGCGGCTAATAAGGCGATTTTGGCAAAGAGAGTATCTCCCGCAGGGAAGCTGCTACCATCAAATATTTGCCCTCATTAGACTCCCCTCTGGAAGCGCTTTCACTGCAAGCTGCAGATTCCCTCCTAACAGCAAGCTTTAGGATAGGGTACTGAATTGTAACTTAACTGCAGCTAATAATGCAATTTTGGCAAAGAGAGTATCTCCCGCAGGGAAGCTGCTACCATCAAATGTTTGCCCTCATTAGACTCCCCTCTGGAAGCGCTTTCACTGCAAGCTGCAGATTCCCTCCTAACTGCAAGCTTTAGGATAGGGTCCTGAATTGTAACTTACTTTCGCCTAATAATGCGATTTTGGCAAAGAGACTATCTTCCGCAGGTAATCTGCTACCATCAAATCTTTGCCCTCATTAGACTCCCCTCTGGAAGCGCTTTCACTGCAAGCTGCAGATTCCCTCCTAACAGCAAGCTTTAGGATAGGGTACTGAATTGAAACTTACTTTCGCCTAATAATGCGATTTTGGCAAAAAGAGTATCTCCCGCAGGGAAGCTGCTACCATCAAATGTTTACCCTCGTTAGACTACCCTGCGGAAGCGCATTCACTTCAAGCTGCAGATTCCCTCCTAACAGCAAGCTTTAGGATAGGGTACTGAATTGTAACTTACTTTCGCCTAATAATGCGATTTTGGAAAAGAGACTATCTCCCGCAGGGAAGCTGCTACCATCAAATGTTTGCCCTCATTAGACTCCCCTCTGGAAGCGCTTTCACTGCAAGCTGCAGATTCCCTCCTAACTGCAAGCTTTAGGATAGGGTCCTGAATTGTAACTTACTTTCGCCTAATAATGCGATTTTGGCAAAGAGAGTATCTCCCGCAGGGAAGCTGCTACCATCAAATGTTTGCCCTCATTAAACTCCCCTCTGGAAGCGCTTTCACTGCAAGCTGCAGATTCCTTCCTAACAGCAAGCTTTAGGATAGGGTACTGAATTGTAACTTAACTGCGGCTAATAAGGCGATTATGGCAAAGAGAATATCTCCCGCAGGGAAGCTGCTACCATCAAATATTTGCCCTCATTAGACTCCCCTCTGGAAGTGCTTTCACTGCAAGCTGCAGATTCCCTCCTAACAGCAAGCTTTAGGATAGGGTACTGAATTGTAACTTACTTTCGCCTAATAATGCGATTTTGGCAAAGAGACTATCTCCCGCAGGGAAGCTGCTACCATCAAATGTTTGCCCTCATTAGACTCCCCTCTGGAAGCGCTTTCACTGCAAGCTGCAGATTCCCTCCTAACAGCAAGCTTTAGGATAGGGTCCTGAATTGTAACTTACTTTTGCCTAATAATGCGATTTTGGCAAAGAGACTATCACCCGCAGGGAAGCTGCTACCATCAAATGTTTGCCCTCATTAGACTCCACTCTGGAAGCACTTTCACTGCAAGCTGCAGATTCCTTCCTAACAGCAAGCTTTAGGATAGGGTACTGAATTGTAACTTAACTGCGGCTAATAAGGCGATTTTGGCAAAGAGAGTATCTCCCGCAGGGAAGCTGCTACCATCAAATGTTTGCCCTCATTAGACTCCCCTCTGGAAGCGCTTTCACTGCAAGCTGCAGATTCCCTCCTAACAGCAACTTTAGGTTAGGGTACTGAATTGTAACTTACTTTCGCCTAATAATGCGATTTTGGCAAAGAGAGTATCTCCCGCAGGGAAGCTGCTACCATCAAATGTTTGCCCTCATTAGACTCCCCTCTGGAAGCGCTTTCACTGCAAGCTGCAGATTCCCTCCTAACAGCAAGCTTTAGTATATGGTACTGAATTGTAACTTACTTTCGCCTAATAATGCGATTATGGCAAGGAGACTATCTCCCGCAGGGAAGCTGCTACCATCAAATGTTTGCCCTCATTAGACTCCCCTCTGGAAGCGCTTTCACTGCAAGCTGCAGATTCCCTCCTAACAGCAAGCTTTAGGATAGGGTACTGAATTGTAACTTAACTGCGGCTAATAAGGCGATTTTGGCAAAGAGAGTATCTCCCGCAGGGAAGCTGCTACCATCAAATATTTGCCCTCATTAGACTCCCCTCTGGAAGCGCTTTCACTGCAAGCTGCAGATTCCCTCCTAACAGCAAGCTTTAGGATATGGTACTGAATTGTAACTTACTTTCGCCTAATAATGCGATTTTGGCAAAGAGACTATCTCCCGCAGGGAAGCTGCTACCATCAAATGTTTGCCCTCATTAGACTCCCCTCTGGAAGCGCTTTCACTGCAAGCTGCAGATTCCCTCCTAACAGCAAGCTTTAGTATAGGGTACTGAATTGTAACATACTTTCGCCTAATAATGCGATTTTGGCAAAGAGACTATCTCCCGCAGGGAAGCTGCTACCATCAAATGTTTGCCCTCATTAGACTCCCCTCTGGAAGCGCTTTCACTGCAAGCTGCAGATTCCCTCCTAACAGCAATCTTTAGGATAGGGTACTGAATTGTAACTTAACTGCGGCTAATAAGGCAATTATTGCAAAGAGACTATCTCCTGCAGGGAAGCTGCTACCATCAAATGTTTGCCCTCATTAGACTCCCCTCTGGATGCGCTTTCACTGCAAGCTGCAGATTCCCTCCTAACAGCAAGCTGTAGGACAGTGTACTGAATTGTAACTTAACTGCGGCTAATAAGGCGATTTTGGCAAAGAGAATATCTCCCGCAGGGAAGCTGCTACCATCAAATGTTTGCCCTCATTTGACTACCCTCTGGAAGCGCTTTCACTGCAAGCTGCAGATTCCCTCCTAACTGCAAGCTTTAGGATAGGGTCCTGAATTGTAACTTACTTTCGCCTAATAATGCGATTTTGGCAAAGAGAGTATCTCCCGCAGGGAAGCTGCTACCATCAAATGTTTGCCCTCGTTAGACTCCCCTCTGGAAGCGCTTTCACTGCAAGCTGCAGATTCCCTCCTAACAGCAAGCTTTAGGATAGGGTACTGAATTGTAACTTACTTTCGCCTAATAATGCGATTTTGGCAAAGAGAGTATCTCCGGCAGGGAAGCTGCTACCATCAAATGTTTGCCCTCATTAGACTCCCCTCTGGAAGCGCTTTCACTGCAAGCTGCAGATTCCCTCCTAACAGCAAGCTTTAGGATAGGGTACTGAATTGTAACTTAACTGCGGTTAATAAGGAGAATTTGGCAAAGAGAATATCTCCCGCAGGGAAGCTGCTACCATCAAATGTTTGCCCTCATTAGACTCCCCTCTGGAAGCGCTTTCACTGCAAGCTGCAGATTCCCTCCTAACAGCAAGCTTTAGGATAGGGTACTGAATTGTAACTTACTTTCGCCTAATAATGCGATTTTGGCAAAGAGGCTATCTCCCGCAGGGAAGCTGCTACCATCAAATGTTTGCCCTCATTAGACTCCCCTCTGGAAGCGCTTTCACTGCAAGCTGCAGATTCCCTCCTAACAGCAAGCTTTAGGATAGGGTACTGAATTGTAACTTACTTTCGCCTAATAATGCGATATTGGCAAAGAGACTATCTCCCGCAGGGAAGCTGCTACCATCAAATCTTTGCCCTCATTAGACTCCCCTCTGGAAGCGCTTTCACTGCAAGCTGCAGATTCCCTCCTAACAGCAAGCTTTAGGATAGGGTACTGAATTGTAACTTAACTGCGACTAATAAGGCGATTATGGCAAAGAGACTATCTCCCGCAGGGAAGCTGCTACCATCAAATGTTTGCCCTCATTAGACTCCCCTCTGGAAGCGCTTTCACTGCAAGCTGCAGATTCCCTCCTATCAGCAAGCTTTAGGATAGGGTACTGAATTGTAACTTACTTTAGCCTAATAATGCGATAATGGCAAAAAGAGTATCTCCCGCAGGGAAGCTGCTACCATCAAATGTTTGCCCTCGTTAGACTACCCTCTGGAAGCGCTTTCACTGCAAGCTGCAGATTCCCTCCTAACAGCAAGCTTTCGGATAGGGTCCTGAATTGTATCTTACTTTCGCCTAATAATGCGATTTTGGCAAAGAGAGTATCTCCCGCAGGGAAGCTGCTACCATCAAATGTTTGCCCTCATTAGACTGCCCTCTGGAAGCGCTTTCACTGCAAGCTGCAGATTCCCTCCTAACAGCAAGCTTTAGGATAGGGTACTGAATTGTAACTTACTTTCACCTAATAATGCGATTTTGTAGAAGGGAGTATCTCCCGCAGGGAAGCTGCTACCATCAAATGTTTGCCCTCATTAGACTCCCCTCTGGAAGCGCTTTCACTGCAAGCTGCAGATTCCCTCCTAACAGCAAGCTTTAGGATAGGGTACTGAATTGTAACGTACTTTCGCCTAATAATGCGATTTTAGCAAAGAGACTTTCTCCCGCAGGGAAGCTGCTACCATCAAATGTTTGCCCTCATTAGACTCCCCTCTGGAAGCGCTTTCACTGCAAGCTGCAGATTCCCTCCTAACAGCAAGCTTTAGTATAGGGTACTGAATTGTAACTTACTTTCGCCTAATAATGCGATTTTGGCAAAGAGATTATCTCCCGCAGGGAAGCTGCTACCATCAAATATTTGCCCTCATTAGACTCCCCTCTGGAAGCGCTTTCACTGCAAGCTGCAGATTCCCTCCTAACAGCAAGCTTTAGGATAGGGTCCTGAATTGTAACTTACTTTCGCTTAATAAGGCGATTTTGGCAAAGAGACTATCTCCCGCAGGGAAGCTGCTACCATCAAATCTTTGCCCTCATTAGACTCCCCTCTGGAAGCGCTTTCACTGCAAGCTGCAGATTCCCTCCTAACAGCAAGCTTTAGGATAAGGTACTGAATTGTAACTTACTTTCGCCTAATAATGCGATTTTGGCAAAGAGACTATCTCCTGCAGGGAAGCTGCTAACATCAAATGTTTGCCCTCATTAGACTCCCCTCTGGAAGCGCTTTCACTGCAAGCTGCAGATTCCCTCCTAACAGCAAGCTGTAGGACAGTGTACTGAATTGTAACTTAACTGCGGCTAATAAGGCGATTTTGGCAAAGAGAATATCTCCCGCAGGGAAGCTGCTACCATCAAATGTTTGCCCTCATTAGACTCCCCTCTGGAAGCGCTTTCACTGCAAGCTGCAGATTCCCTCCTAACAGCAAGCTTTAGGATAGGGTCCTGAATTGTATCTTACTTTCGCATAATAATGCGATTTTGGCAAAGAGAGTATCTCCCGCAGGGAAGCTGCTACCATCAAATGTTTGCCCTCATTAGACTACCCTGTGGAAGCGCTTTCACTGCAAGCTGCAGATTCCCTCCTAACTGCAAGCTTTAGGATAGGGTCCTGAATTGTAACTTACTTTCGCCTAATAATGCGATTTTGGCAAAGAGACTATCTCCCGCAGGGAAGCTGCTACCATCAAATGTTTGCCCTCATTAGACTCCCCTCTGGAAGCGCTTTCACTGCAAGCTGCAGATTCCCTCCTAACAGCAAGCTTTAGGATAGGGTCCTGAATTGTAACTTACTTTTGCCTAATAATGCGATTTTGGCAAAGAGAGTATCACCCGCAGGGAAGCTGCTACCATCAAATGTTTGCCCTCATTAGACTCCACTCTGGAAGCACTTTCACTGCAAGCTGCAGATTCCTCCCTAACAGCAAGCTTTAGGATAGGGTACTGAATTGTAACTTAACTGCGGCTAATAAGGCGATTTTGGCAAAGAGAGTATCTCCCGCAGCGAAGCTGCTACCATCAAATGTTTGCCCTCGTTAGACTCCCCTCTAGAAGCGCTTTCACTGCAAGCTGCACATTCCCTCCTAACAGCAACTTTAGGTTAGGGTACTGAATTGTAACTTACTTTCGCCTAATAATGCGATTTTGGCAAAGAGAGTATCTCCCGCAGGGAAGCTGCTACCATCAAATGTTTGCCCTCATTAGACTCCCCTCTGGAAGCGCTTTCACTGCAAGCTGCAGATTCCCTCCTAACAGCAAGCTTTAGTATATGGTACTGAATTGTAACTTACTTTCGCCTAATAATGCGATTATGGCAAGGAGACTATCTCCCGCAGGGAAGCTGCTACCATCAAATGTTTGCCCTCATTAGACTCCCCTCTGGAAGCGCTTTCACTGCAAGCTGCAGATTCCCTCCTAACAGCAAGCTTTAGGATAGGGTACTGAATTGTAACTTAACTGCGGCTAATAAGGCGATTTTGGCAAAGAGAGTATCTCCCGCAGGGAAGCTGCTACCATCAAATATTTGCCCTCATTAGACTCCCCTCTGGAAGCGCTTTCACTGCAAGCTGCAGATTCCCTCCTAACAGCAAGCTTTAGGATAGGGTACTGAATTGTAACTTACTTTCGCCTAATAATGCGATTTTGGCAAAGAGAGTATCTCCCGCAGGGAAGCTGCTACCATCAAATCTTTGCCCTCATTAGACTCCCCTCTGGAAGCGCTTTCACTGCAAGCTGCAGATTCCCTCCTAACAGCAAGCTTTAGGATAGGGTACTGAATTGTATCTTACTTTCGCCTAATAAGGCGATTTTGGAAAAGAGAATATCTCCCGCAGGGAAGCTGCTACCATCAAATGTTTGCCCTCATTACACTCCCCTCTGGAAGCGCTTTCACTGCAAGCGGCAGATTCCCACCTAAGAGCAAGCTTTAGGATAGGGTACTGAATTGTAACTTACTTTCGCCTAATAAGGCGATTTTGGCAAAGAGAATATCTCCCGCAGGGAAGCTGTTACCATCAAACGTTTGCCCTCATTAGACTCCCCTCTGGAAGCGCTTTCACTGCAAGCTGCAGATTCCCTCCTAACAGCAAGCTTTAGGATAGGGTACTGAATGGTAACTTACTTTCGCCTAATAATGCGATTTTGGCAAAGAGAGTATCTCCCGCAGGGAAGCTGCTACCATCAAATGTTTGCCCTCATTAGACACCCCTCTGGAAGCGCTTTCACTGCAAGCTGCAGATTCCCTCCTAACAGCAAGCTTTAGGATAGGGTACTGCATTGTATCTTAGTTTCGCCTAATAATGCTATTTTAGCAAAGAGAGTATCTCCCGCAGGGAAGCTGCTACCATCAAATGTTTGCCCTCATTAGACTCCCCTCTGGAAGCGCTTTCACTGCAAGCTGCAGATTCCCTCCTAACAGCAAGCTTTAGGATAGGGTACTGAATTGTAACTTAACTGCGGCTAATAAGGCGATTTTGGCAAAGAGAGTATCTCCCGCAGGGAAGCTGCTACCATCAAATATTTGCCCTCATTAGACTCCCCTCTGGAAGCGCTTTCACTGCAAGCTGCAGATTCCCTCCTAACAGCAAGCTTTAGGATAGGGTACTGAATTGTAACTTAACTGCAGATAATAATGCAATTTTGGCAAAGAGAGTATCTCCCGCAGGGAAGCTGCTACCATCAAATGTTTGCCCTCATTAGACTCCCCTCTGGAAGCGCTTTCACTGCAAGCTGCAGATTCCCTCCTAACTGCAAGCTTTAGGATAGGGTCCTGAATTGTAACTTACTTTCGCCTAATAATGCGATTTTGGCAAAGAGACTATCTTCCGCAGGTAATCTGCTACCATCAAATCTTTGCCCTCATTAGACTCCCCTCTGGAAGCGCTTTCACTGCAAGCTGCAGATTCCCTCCTAACAGCAAGCTTTAGGATAGGGTACTGAATTGAAACTTACTTTCGCCTAATAATGCGATTTTGGCAAAAAGAGTATCTCCCGCAGGGAAGCTGCTACCATCAAATGTTTACCCTCGTTAGACTACCCTGCGGAAGCGCATTCACTTCAAGCTGCAGATTCCCTCCTAACAGCAAGCTTTAGGATAGGGTACTGAATTGTAACTTACTTTCGCCTAATAATGCGATTTTGGCAAAGAGACTATCTCCCGCAGGGAAGCTGCTACCATCAAATGTTTGCCCTCATTAGACTCCCCTCTGGAAGCGCTTTCACTGCAAGCTGCAGATTCCCTCCTAACAGCAAGCTTTAGGATAGGGTCCTGAATTGTAACTTACTTTTGCCTAATAATGCGATTTTGGCAAAGAGAGTATCACCCGCAGGGAAGCTGCTACCATCAAATGTTTGCCCTCATTAGACTCCACTCTGGAAGCACTTTCACTGCAAGCTGCAGATTCCTTCCTAACAGCAAGCTTTAGGATAGGGTACTGAATTGTAACTTAACTGCGGCTAACAAGGCGATTTTGGCAAAGAGAGTATCTCCCGCAGGGAAGCTGCTACCATCAAATTTTTGCCCTCGTTAGACTCCCCTCTGGAAGCGCTTTCACTGCAAGCTGCAGATTCCCTCCTAACAGCAACTTTAGGTTAGGGTACTGAATTGTAACTTACTTTCGCCTAATAATGCGATTTTGGCAAAGAGAGTATCTCCCGCAGGGAAGCTGCTACCATCAAATGTTTGCCCTCATTAGACTCCCCTCTGGAAGCGCTTTCACTGCAAGCTGCAGATTCCCTCCTAACAGCAAGCTTTAGGATAGGGTACTGAATTGTAACTTAACTGCGGCTAATAAGGCGATTTTGGCAAAGAGAGTATCTCCCGCAGGGAAGCTGCTACCATCAAATATTTGCCCTCATTAGACTCCCCTCTGGAAGCGCTTTCACTGCAAGCTGCAGATTCCCTCCTAACAGTAAGCTTTAGGATAGGGTCCTGAATTGTAACTTACTTTCGCCTAATAAGGCGATTTTGGCAAAGAGACTATCTCCCGCAGGGAAGCTGCTACCATCAAATGTTTGCCCTCATTAGACTCCCCTCTGGAAGCGCTTTCACTGCAAGCTGCAGATTCCCTCCTAACAGCAAGCTTTAGGATATGGTACTGAATTGTAACTTACTTTCGCCTAATAATGCGATTTTGGCAAAGAGACTATCTCCCGCAGGGAAGCTGCTACCATCAAATGTTTGCCCTCATTAGACTCCCCTCTGGAAGCGCTTTCACTGCAAGCTGCAGATTCCCTCCTAACAGCGAGCTTTAGTATAGGGTACTGAATTGTATCATACTTTCGCCTAATAATGCGATTTTGGCAAAGAGACTATCTCCCGCAGGGAAGCTGCTACCATCAAATGTTTGCCCTCATTAGACTCCTCTCTGGAAGCGCTTTCACTGCAAGCTGCAGATTCCCTCCTAACAGCAAGCTTTAGGATAGGGTACTGAATTGTAACTTACTTTCGCCTAATAATGCGATTTTGGCAAAGAGAGTATCACCCGCAGGGAAGCTGCTAACATCAAATGTTTGCCCTCATTAGACTCCCCTCTGGAAGCGCTTTCACTGCAAGCTGCAGATTCCCTCCTAACAGCAAGCTGTAGGACAGTGTACTGAATTGTAACTTAACTGCGGATAATAAGGCGATTTTGGCAAAGAGAATATCTCCCGCAGGGAAGCTGCTACCATCAAATGTTTGCCCTCATTAGACTACCCTCTGGAAGCGCTTTCACTGCAAGCTGCAGATTCCCTCCTAACTGCAAGCTTTAGGATAGGGTCCTGAATTGTAACTTACTTTCGCCTAATAATGCGATTTTGGCAAAGAGAGTATCTCCCGCAGGGAAGCTGCTACCATCAAATGTTTGCCCTCGTTAGACTCCCCTCTGGAAGCGCTTTCACTGCAAGCTGCAGATTCCCTCCTAACAGCAAGCTTTAGGATAGGGTACTGAATTGTAACTTACTTTCGCCTAATAATGCGATTTTGGAAAAGAGAGTATCTCCGGCAGGGAAGCTGCTACCATCAAATGTTTGCCCTCATTAGACTCCCCTCTGGAAGCGCTTTCACTGCAAGCTGCAGATTCCCTCCTAACAGCAAGCTTTAGGATAGGGTACTGAATTGTAACTTAACTGCGGCTAATAATGCGGTTTTGGCAAAGAGAGTATCTCCCGCAGGGAAGCTGCTACCATCAAATGTTTGCCCTCATTAGACTCCCCTCTGGAAGCGCTTTCACTGCAAGCTGCAGATTCCCTCCTAACATCAAGCTTTAGGAAGGGGTACTGAATTGTAACTTTCTTTCGCCTAATAATGCGATCTTGGCAAAGAGAGTATCTCCCGCTGGGAAGCTGCTACCATCAAATGTTTGCCCTCATTAGACTACCCTCTGGAAGCGCTTTCACTGCAAGCTGAAGATTCCCTCCCAACAGCAAGCTTTAGGATAGGGTACTGAATTGTAACTTAACTGCGGCTAATAAGGCGATTTTGTCAAAGAGAATATCTCCCGCAGGGAAGCTGCTACCATCAAATGTTTGCCCTCATTAGACTCCCCTCTGGAAGCGCTTTCACTGCAAGCTGCAGATTCCCTCCTAACTGCAAGCTTTAGGATAGGGTCCTGAATTGTAACTTACTTTCGCCTAATAATGCGATTTTGGCAAAGAGACTATCTTCCGCAGGTAATCTGCTACCATCAAATCTTTGCCCTCATTAGACTCCCCTCTGGAAGCGCTTTCACTGCAAGCTGCAGATTGCCTCCTAACAGCAAGCATTAGGATAGGGTACTGAATTGAAACTTACTTTCGCCTAATAATGCGATTTTGGCAAAAAGAGTATCTCCCGCAGGGAAGCTGCTACCATCAAATGTTTACCCTCGTTAGACTACCCTGCGGAAGCGCATTCACTTCAAGCTGCAGATTCCCTCCTAACAGCAAGCTTTAGGATAGGGTACTGAATTGTAACTTACTTTCGCCTAATAATGCGATTTTGGAAAAGAGAGTATCTCCCGCAGGGAAGCTGCTACCATCAAATCTTTGCCCTCATTAGACTCCCCACTGGAAGCGCTTTCACTGCAAGCTGCAGATTCCTTCCTAACAGCAAGCTTTAGGATAGGGTACTGAATTGTAACTTAACTGCGGCTAATAAGGCGATTATGGCAAAGAGAATATCTCCCGCAGGGAAGCTGCTACCATCAAATATTTGCCCTCATTAGACTCCCCTCTGGAAGTGCTTTCACTGCAAGCTGCAGATTCCCTCCTAACAGCAAGCTTTAGGATAGGGTACTGAATTGTAACTTACTTTCGCCTAATAATGCGATTTTGGCAAAGAGACTATCTCCCGCAGGGAAGCTGCTACCATCAAATGTTTGCCCTCATTAGACTCCCCTCTGGAAGCGCTTTCACTGCAAGCTGCAGATTCCCTCCTAACAGCAAGCTTTAGGATAGGGTCCTGAATTGTAACTTACTTTTGCCTAATAATGCGATTTTGGCAAAGAGAGTATCACCCGCAGGGAAGCTGCTACCATCAAATGTTTGCCCTCATTAGACTCCACTCTGGAAGCACTTTCACTGCAAGCTGCAGATTCCTTCCTAACAGCAAGCTTTAGGATAGGGTACTGAATTGTAACTTAACTGCGGCTAATAAGGCGATTTTGGCAAAGAGAGTATCTCCCGCAGGGAAGCTGCTACCATCAAATTTTTGCCCTCGTTAGACTCCCCTCTGGAAGCGCTTTCACTGCAAGCTGCAGATTCCCTCCTAACAGCAACTTTAGGTTAGGGTACTGAATTGTAACTTACTTTCGCCTAATAATGCGATTTTGGCAAAGAGAGTATCTCCCGCAGGGAAGCTGCTACCATCAAATGTTTGCCCTCATTAGACTCCCCTCTGGAAGCGCTTTCACTGCAAGCTGCAGATTCCCTCCTAACAGCAAGCTTTAGTATATGGTACTGAATTGTAACTTACTTTCGCCTAATAATGCGATTATGGCAAGGAGACTATCTCCCGCAGGGAAGCTGCTACCATCAAATGTTTGCCCTCATTAGACTCCCCTCTGGAAGCGCTTTCACTGCAAGCTGCAGATTCCCTCCTAACAGCAAGCTTTAGGATAGGGTACTGAATTGTAACTTAACTGCGGCTAATAAGGCGATTTTGGCAAAGAGAGTATCTCCCGCAGGGAAGCTGCTACCATCAAATATTTGCCCTCATTAGACTCCCCTCTGGAAGCGCTTTCACTGCAAGCTGCAGATTCCCTCCTAACAGTAAGCTTTAGGATAGGGTCCTGAATTGTAACTTACTTTCGCCTAATAAGGCGATTTTGGCAAAGAGACTATCTCCCGCAGGGAAGCTGCTACCATCAAATGTTTGCCCTCATTAGACTCCCCTCTGGAAGCGCTTTCACTGCAAGCTGCAGATTCCCTCCTAACAGCAAGCTTTAGGATATGGTACTGAATTGTAACTTACTTTCGCCTAATAAAGCAATTTTTGCAAAGAGAGTATCTCCCGCAGGGAAGCTGCTACCATCAAATGTTTGCCCTCATTAGACTCCCCTCTGGAAGCGCTTTCACTGCAAGCTGCAGATTCCCTCCTAACAGCAAGCTTTAGTATAGGGTACTGAATTGAAACATACTTTCGCCTAATAATGCGATTTTGGCAAAGAGACTATCTCCCGCAGGGAAGCTGCTACCATCAAATGTTTGCCCTCATTAGACTCCCCTCTGGAAGCGCTTTCACTGCAAGCTGCAGATTCCCTCCAAACAGCAATCTTTAGGATAGGGTACTGAATTGTAACTTAACTGCGGCTAATAAGGCAATTATTGCAAAGAGACTATCTCCTGCAGGGAAGCTGCTACCATCAAATGTTTGCCCTCATTAGACTCCTCTCTGGAAGCGCTTTCACTGCAAGCTGCAGATTCCCTCCTAACAGCAAGCTTTAGGATAGGGTACTGAATTGTAACTTACTTTCGCCTAATAATGCGATTTTGGCAAAGAGAGTATCACCCGCAGGGAAGCTGCTACCATCAAATGTTTGCCCTCATTAGACTCCCCTCTGGAAGCGCTTTCACTGCAAGCTGCAGATTCCCTCCTAACAGCAAGCTGTAGGACAGTGTACTGAATTGTAACTTAACTGCGGCTAATAAGGCGATTTTGGCAAAGAGAATATCTCCCGCAGGGAAGCTGCTACCATCAAATGTTTGCCCTCATTAGACTACCCTCTGGAAGCGCTTTCACTGCAAGCTGCAGATTCCCTCCTAACTGCAAGCTTTAGGATAGGGTCCTGAATTATAACTTACTTTCGCCTAATAATGCGATTTTGGCAAAGAGAGTATCTCCCGCAGGGAAGCTGCTACCATCAAATGTTTGCCCTCGTTAGACTCCCCTCTGGAAGCGCTTTCACTGCAAGCTGCAGATTCCCTCCTAACAGCAAGCTTTAGGATAGGGTACTGAATTGTAACTTACTTTCGCCTAATAATGCGATTTTGGAAAAGAGAGTATCTCCGGCAGGGAAGCTGCTACCATCAAATGTTTGCCCTCATTAGACTCCCCTCTGGAAGCGCTTTCACTGCAAGCTGCAGATTCCCTCCTAACAGCAAGCTTTAGGATAGGGTACTGAATTGTAACTTAACTGCGGCTAATAATGCGGTTTTGGCAAAGAGAGTATCTCCCGCAGGGAAGCTGCTACCATCAAATGTTTGCCCTCATTAGACTCCCCTCTGGAAGCGCTTTCACTGCAAGCTGCAGATTCCCTCCTAACATCAAGCTTTAGGAAGGGGTACTGAATTGTAACTTTCTTTCGCCTAATAATGCGATTTTGGCAAAGAGAGTATCTCCCGCTGGGAAGCTGCTACCATCAAATGTTTGCCCTCATTAGACTACCCTCTGGAAGCGCTTTCACTGCAAGCTGAAGATTCCCTCCCAACAGCAAGCTTTAGGATAGGGTACTGAATTGTAACTTAACTGCGGCTAATAAGGCGATTTTGTCAAAGAGAATATCTCCCGCAGGGAAGCTGTTACCATCAAATGTTTGCTCTCATTAGACTCCCCTCTGGAAGCGCTTTCACTGCAAGCTGCAGATTCCCTCCTAACAGCAAGCTTTAGGATAGGGTACTGAATTGTAACTTACTTTCGCCTAATAATGCGATAATGGCAAAAAGAGTATCTCCCGCAGGGAAGCTGCTACCATCAAATGTTTGCCCTCGTTAGACTACCCTCTGGAAGCTCTTTCACTGCAAGCTGCAGATTCCCTCCTAACTGCAAGCTTTAGGATAGGGTCCTGAATTGTATCTTACTTTCGCCTAATAATGCGATTTTGGCAAAGAGAGTATCTCCCGCAGGGAAGCTGCTACCATCAAATGTTTGCCCTCATTAGACTCCCCTCTGGAAGCGCTTTCACTGCAAGCTGCAGATTCCCTCCTAACAGCAAGCTTTAGGATAGGGTACTGAATTGTAACGTACTTTCGCCTAATAATGCGATTTTAGCAAAGAGACCTTCTCCCGCAGGGAAGCTGCTACCATCAAATGTTTGCCCTCATTAGACTCCCCTCTGGAAGCGCTTTCACTGCAAGCTGCAGATTCCCTCCTAACAGCAAGCTTTAGTATAGTGTACTGAATTGTAACTTACTTTCGCCTAATAATGCGATTTTGGCAAAGAGAGTATCTCCCGCAGGGAAGCTGCTACCATCAAATATTTGCCCTCATTAGACTCCCCTCTGGAAGCGCTTTCACTGCAAGCTGCAGATTCCCTCCTAACAGCAAGCTTTAGGATAGGGTCCTGAATTGTAACTTACTTTCGCCTAATAAGGCGATTTTGGCAAAGAGACTATCTCCCGCAGGGAAGCTGCTACCATCAAATGTTTGCCCTCATTAGACTCCCCTCTGGAAGCGCTTTCACTGCAAGCTGCAGATTCCCTCCTAACAGCAAGCTTTAGGATAAGGTACTGAATTGTAACTTACTTTCGCCTAATAATGCGATTTTGGCAAAGAGACTATCTCCCGCAGGGAAGCTGCTACCATCAAATGTTTGCCCTCATTAGACTCCCCTCTGGAAGCGCTTTCACTGCAAGCTGCAGATTCCCTCCTAACAGCAAGCTTTAGGATAGGGTACTGAATTGTAACTTACTTTCGCCTAATAATGCGATTTTGGCAAAGAGACTATCTCCCGCAGGGAAGCTGCTACCATCAAATGTTTGCCCTCATTAGACTCCCCTCTGGAAGCGCTTTCACTGCAAGCTGCAGATTCCCTCCTAACAGCAAGCTTTAGGATAGGGTACTGAATTGTAACTTAACTGCGGCTAATAAGGCGATTATGGCAAAGAGACTATCTCCCGCAGGGAAGCTGCTACCATCAAATGTTTGCCCTCATTAGACTCCCCTCTGGAAGCGCTTTCACTGCAAGCTGCAGATTCCCTCCTAACAGCAAGCTTTAGCATAGGGTACTGAATTGTAACTTACTTTTGCCTAATAATGCGATTTTGGCAAAGAGAGTATCACCCGCAGGGAAGCTGCTACCATCAAATCTTTGCCCTCATTAGACTCCCCTCTGGAAGCGCTTTCACTGCAAGCTGCAGATTCCCTCCTAACAGCAAGCTTTAGGATAGGGTACTGAATTGTAACTTAACTGCGACTAATAAGGCGATTATGGCAAAGAGACTATCTCCCGCAGGGAAGCTGCTACCATCAAATGTTTGCCCTCATTAGACTCCCCTCTGGAAGCGCTTTCACTGCAAGCTGCATATTCCCTCCTAACAGCAAGCTTTAGGATAGGGTACTGAATTGTAACTTACTTTCGCCTAATAATGCGATTTTGGCAAAGAGAGTATCTCCCGCAGGGAAGCTGCTACCATCAAATGTTTGCCCTCATTAGACTCCCCTCTGGAAGCGCTTTCACTGCAAGCTGCAGATTCCCTCCTAACAGCAAGCTTTAGGATAGGGTACTGAATTGTAACTTAACTGCGGCTAATAATGCGATTTTGGCAAAGAGAGTATCTCCCGCAGGGAAGCTGTTACCATCAAATGTTTGCCCTCATTAGACTCCCCTCTGGAAGCGCTTTCACTGCAAGCTGCAGATTCCCTCCTAACAGCAAGCTTTAGGATAGGGTACTGAATTGTAACTTAAATGCGGCTAATAAGGAGATTATGGCAAAGAGAATATCTCCCGCAGGGAAGCTGCTACCATCAAATATTTGCCCTCATTAGACTCCCCTCTGGAAGCGCATTCACTTTAAGCTGCAGATTCCCTCCTAACAGCAAGCTTTAGGATAGGGTACTGAATTGTATCTTACTTTCGCCTAATAAGGCGATTTTGGAAAAGAGACTATCTCCCGCAGGGAAGCTGCTACCATCAAATGTTTGCCCTCATTAGACTACCCTGTGGAAGCGCTTTCACTGCAAACTGCAGATTCCCTCCTAACTGCAAGCTTTAGGATAGGGTACTGAATTGTAACTTACTTTCGCCTAATAATGCGATTTTGGCAAAGAGAGTATCTCCCGCAGGGAAGCTGCTACCATCAAATGTTTGCCCTCATTAGACTCCCCTCTGGAAGCGCTTTCACTGCAAGCTGCAGATTCCCTCCTAACAGCAAGCTTTAGGATAGGGTACTGAATTGTAACTTACTTTCGCCTAATAATGCGATTTTGGAAAAGAGAGTATCTCCGGCAGGGAAGCTGCTACCATCAAATGTTTGCCCTCATTAGACTCCCCTCTGGAAGCGCTTTCACTGCAAGCTGCAGATTCCCTCCTAACAGCAAGCTTTAGGATAGGGTACTGAATTGTAACTTAACTGCGGCTAATAATGCGGTTTTGGCAAAGAGAGTATCTCCCGCAGGGAAGCTGCTACCATCAAATGTTTGCCCTCATTAGACTCCCCTCTGGAAGCGCTTTCACTGCAAGCTGCATATTCCCTCCTAACAGCAAGCTTTAGGATAGGGTACTGAATTGTAACTTACTTTCGCCTAATAATGCGATTTTGGCAAAGAGAGTATCTACCGCAGGGAAGCTGCTACCATCAAATGTTTGCCCTCATTAGACTCCCCTCTGGAAGTGCTTTCACTGCAAGCTGCAGATTCCCTCCTAACAGCAAGCTTTAGGATAGGGTACTGAATTGTAACTTAACTGCGGCTAATAATGCGATTTTGGCAAAGAGAGTATCTCCCGCAGGGAAGCTGCTACCATCAAATGTTTGCCCTCATTAGACTCCCCTCTGGAAGCGCTTTCACTGCAAGCTGCAGATTCCCTCCTAACAGCAAGCTTTAGGATAGGGTACTGAATTGTAACTTAAATGCGGCTAATAAGGAGATTATGGCAAAGAGAATATCTCCCGCAGGGAAGCTGCTACCATCAAATATTTGCCCTCATTAGACTCCCCTCTGGAAGCGCATTCACTTTAAGCAGCAGATTCCCTCCTAACAGCAAGCTTTAGGATAGGGTACTGAATTGTATCTTACTTTCGCCTAATAATGCGATTTTGGAAAAGAGACTATCTCCCGCAGGGAAGCTGCTACCATCAAATGTTTGCCCTCATTAGACTCCCCTCTGGAAGCGCTTTCACTGCAAACTGCAGATTCCCTCCTAACTGCAAGCTTTAGGATAGGGTCCTGAATTGTAACTTACTTTCGCCTAATAATGCGATTTTGGCAAAGAGAGTATCTCCCGCAGGGAAGCTGCTACCATCAAATGTTTGCCCTCATTAGACTCCCCTCTGGAAGCGCTTTCACTGCAAGCTGCAGATTCCCTCCTAACAGCAAGCTTTAGGATAGGGTACTGAATTGTAACTTACTTTCGCCTAATAATGCGATTTTGGAAAAGAGAGTATCTCCGGCAGGGAAGCTGCTACCATCAAATGTTTGCCCTCATTAGACTCCCCTCTGGAAGCGCTTTCACTGCAAGCTGCAGATTCCCTCCTAACAGCAAGCTTTAGGATAGGGTACTGAATTGTAACTTAACTGCGGCTAATAATGCGGTTTTGGCAAAGAGAGTATCTCCCGCAGGGAAGCTGCTACCATCAAATGTTTGCCCTCATTAGACTCCCCTCTGGAAGCGCTTTCACTGCAAGCTGCAGATTCCCTCCTAACAGCAAGCTTTAGGAAGGGGTACTGAATTGTAACTTTCTTTCGCCTAATAATGCGATTTTGGCAAAGAGAGTATCTCCCGCTGGGAAGCTGCTACCATCAAATGTTTGCCCTCATTAGACCACCCTCTGGAAGTGCTTTCACTGCAAGCTGAAGATTCCCTCCCAACAGCAAGATTTAGGATAGGGTACTGAATTGTAACTTAACTGCGGCTAATAATGCGATTTTGTCAAAGAGAATATCTCCCGCAGGGAAGCTGTTACCATCAAATGTTTGCTCTCATTAGACTCCCCTCTGGAAGCGCTTTCACTGCAAGCTGCAGATTCCCTCCTATCAGCAAGCTTTAGGATAGGGTACTGAATTGTAACTTACTTTAGCCTAATACTGCGATAATGGCAAAAAGAGTATCTCCCGCAGGGAAGCTGCTACCATCAAATGTTTGCCCTCGTTAGACTACCCTCTGGAAGCGCTTTCACTGCAAGCTGCAGATTCCCTCCTAACTGCAAGCTTTCGGATAGGGTCCTGAATTGTATCTTACTTTCGCCTAATAATGCGATTTTGGCAAAGAGAGTATCTCCCGCAGGGAAGCTGCTACCATCAAATGTTTGCCCTCATTAGACTCCCCTCTGGAAGCGCTTTCACTGCAAGCTGCAGATTCCCTCCTAACAGCAAGCTTTAGGATAGGGTACTGAATTGTAACTTACTTTCACCTAATAATGCGATTTTGTAGAAGGGAGTATCTCCCGCAGGGAAGCTGCTACCATCAAATGTTTGCCCTCATTAGACTCCCCTCTGGAAGCGCTTTCACTGCAAGCTGCAGATTCCCTCCTAACAGCAAGCTTTAGGATAGGGTACTGAATTGTAACGTACTTTCGCCTAATAATGCGATTTTAGCAAAGAGACTTTCTCCCGCAGGGAAGCTGCTACCATCAAATGTTTGCCCTCATTAGACTCCCCTCTGGAAGCGCTTTCACTGCAAGCTGCAGATTCCCTCCTAACAGCAAGCTTTAGGATAGGGTACTGAATTGTAACTTACTTTTGCCTAATAATGCGATTTTGACAAAGAGAGTATCTCCCGCAGGGAAGCTGCTACCATCAAATATTTGCCCTCATTAGACTCCCCTCTGGAAGCGCTTTCACTGCAAGCTGCAGATTCCCTCCTAACAGCAAGCTTTAGGATAGGGTCCTGAATTGTAACTTACTTTCGCCTAATAAGGCGATTTTGGCAAAGAGACTATCTCCCGCAGGGAAGCTGCTACCATCAAATCTTTGCCCTCATTAGACTCCCCTCTGGAAGCGCTTTCACTGCAAGCTGCAGATTCCCTCCTAACAGCAAGCTTTAGGATAAGGTACTGAATTGTATCTTACTTTCGCCTAATAATGCGATTTTGGCAAAGAGACTATCTCCCGCAGGGAAGCTGCTAACATCAAATGTTTGCCCTCATTACACTCCCCTCTGGAAGCGCTTTCACTGCAAGCTGCAGATTCCCTCCTAACAGCAAGCTGTAGGAGAGTGTACTGAATTGTAACTTAACTGCGGCTAATAAGGCGATTTTGGCAAAGAGACTATCTCCCGCAGGGAAGCTGCTACCATCAAATCTTTGCCCTCATTAGACTCCCCTCTGGAAGCGCTTTCACTGCAAGCTGCAGATTCCCTCCTAACAGCAAGCTTTAGGATAAGGTACTGAATTGTAACTTACTTTCGCCTAATAATGCGATTTTGGCAAAGAGACTATCTCCCGCAGGGAAGCTGCTAACATCAAATGTTTGCCCTCATTAGACTCCCCTCTGGAAGCGCTTTCACTGCAAGCTGCAGATTCCCTCCTAACAGCAAGCTTTAGGATAGGGTACTGAATTGTAACTTACTTTCGCCTAATAATGCGATTTTGGCAAAGAGACTATCTCCCGCAGGGAAGCTGCTACCATCAAATGTTTGCCCTCATTAGACTCCCCTCTGGAAGCGCTTTCACTGCAAGCTGCAGATTCCCTCCTAACAGCAAGCTTTAGGATAGGGTACTGAATTGTAACTTAACTGCGGCTAATAAGGCGATTATGGCAAAGAGACTATCTCCCGCAGGGAAGCTGCTACCATCAAATGTTTGCCCTCATTAGACTCCCCTCTGGAAGCGCTTTCACTGCAAGCTGCAGATTCCCTCCTAACAGCAAGCTTTAGCATAGGGTACTGAATTGTAACTTACTTTTGCCTAATAATGCGATTTTGGCAAAGAGAGTATCACGCGCAGGGAAGCTGCTACCATCAAATCTTTGCCCTCATTAGACTCCCCTCTGGAAGCGCTTTCACTGCAAGCTGCAGATTCCCTCCTAACAGCAAGCTTTAGGATAGGGTACTGAATTGTAACTTAACTGCGACTAATAAGGCGATTATGGCAAAGAGACTATCTCCCGCAGGGAAGCTGCTACCATCAAATGTTTGCCCTCATTAGACTCCCCTCTGGAAGCGCTTTCACTGCAAGCTGCATATTCCCTCCTAACAGCAAGCTTTAGGATAGGGTACTGAATTGTATCTTACTTTCGCCTAATAATGCGATTTTGGCAAAGAGAGTATCTCCCGCAGGGAAGCTGCTACCATCAAATGTTTGCCCTCATTAGACTCCCCTCTGGAAGCGCTTTCACTGCAAGCTGCAGATTCCCTCCTAACAGCAAGCTTTAGGATAGGGTACTGAATTGTAACTTAACTGCGGCTAATAATGCGATTTTGGCAAAGAGAGTATCTCCCGCAGGGAAGCTGTTACCATCAAATGTTTGCCCTCATTAGACTCCCCTCTGGAAGCGCTTTCACTGCAAGCTGCAGATTCCCTCCTAACAGCAAGCTTTAGGATAGGGTACTGAATTGTAACTTAAATGCGGCTAATAAGGAGATTATGGCAAAGAGAATATCTCCCGCAGGGAAGCTGCTACCATCAAATATTTGCCCTCATTAGACTCCCCTCTGGAAGCGCATTCACTTTAAGCTGCAGATTCCCTCCTAACAGCAAGCTTTAGGATAGGGTACTGAATTGTATCTTACTTTCGCCTAATAATGCGATTTTGGAAAAGAGACTATCTCCCGCAGGGAAGCTGCTACCATCAAATGTTTGCCCTCATTAGACTACCCTGTGGAAGCGCTTTCACTGCAAACTGCAGATTCCCTCCTAACTGCAAGCTTTAGGATAGGGTCCTGAATTGTAACTTACTTTCGCCTAATAATGCGATTTTGGCAAAGAGAGTATCTCCCGCAGGGAAGCTGCTACCATCAAATGTTTGCCCTCATTAGACTCCCCTCTGGAAGCGCTTTCACTGCAAGCTGCAGATTCCCTCCTAACAGCAAGCTTTAGGATAGGGTACTGAATTGTAACTTACTTTCGCCTAATAATGCGATTTTGGAAAAGAGAGTATCTCCGGCAGGGAAGCTGCTACCATCAAATGTTTGCCCTCATTAGACTCCCCTCTGGAAGCGCTTTCACTGCAAGCTGCAGATTCCCTCCTAACAGCAAGCTTTAGGATAGGGTACTGAATTGTAACTTAACTGCGGCTAATAATGCGGTTTTGGCAAAGAGAGTATCTCCCGCAGGGAAGCTGCTACCATCAAATGTTTGCCCTCATTAGACTCCCCTCTGGAAGCGCTTTCACTGCAAGCTGCATATTCCCTCCTAACAGCAAGCTTTAGGATAGGGTACTGAATTGTAACTTACTTTCGCCTAATAATGCGATTTTGGCAAAGAGAGTATCTCCCGCAGGGAAGCTGCTACCATCAAATGTTTGCCCTCATTAGACTCCCCTCTGGAAGCGCTTTCACTGCAAGCTGCAGATTCCCTCCTAACAGCAAGCTTTAGGATAGGGTACTGAATTGTAACTTAACTGCGGCTAATAATGCGATTTTGGCAAAGAGAGTATCTCCCGCAGGGAAGCTGCTACCATCAAATGTTTGCCCTCATTAGACTCCCCTCTGGAAGCGCTTTCACTGCAAGCTGCAGATTCCCTCCTAACAGCAAGCTTTAGGATAGGGTACTGAATTGTAACTTAAATGCGGCTAATAAGGAGATTATGGCAAAGAGAATATCTCCCGCAGGGAAGCTGCTACCATCAAATATTTGCCCTCATTAGACTCCCCTCTGGAAGCGCATTCACTTTAAGCTGCAGATTCCCTCCTAACAGCAAGCTTTAGGATAGGGTACTGAATTGTATCTTACTTTCGCCTAATAATGCGATTTTGGAAAAGAGACTATCTCCCGCAGGGAAGCTGCTAACATCAAATGTTTGCCCTCATTAGACTACCCTGTGGAAGCGCTTTCACTGCAAACTGCAGATTCCCTCCTAACTGCAAGCTTTAGGATAGGGTCCTGAATTGTAACTTACTTTCGCCTAATAATGCGATTTTGGCAAAGAGAGTATCTCCCGCAGGGAAGCTGCTACCATCAAATGTTTGCCCTCATTAGACTCCCCTCTGGAAGCGCTTTCACTGCAAGCTGCAGATTCCCTCCTAACAGCAAGCTTTAGGATAGGGTACTGAATTGTAACTTACTTTCGCCTAATAATGCGATTTTGGAAAAGAGAGTATCTCCGGCAGGGAAGCTGCTACCATCAAATGTTTGCCCTCATTAGACTCCCCTCTGGAAGCGCTTTCACTGCAAGCTGCAGATTCCCTCCTAACAGCAAGCTTTAGGATAGGGTACTGAATTGTAACTTAACTGCGGCTAATAATGCGGTTTTG
This sequence comes from Phaenicophaeus curvirostris, assembly GCF_032191515.1. Classification (NCBI taxonomy): domain Eukaryota; kingdom Metazoa; phylum Chordata; class Aves; order Cuculiformes; family Cuculidae; genus Phaenicophaeus; species Phaenicophaeus curvirostris. The sequence continues at coordinate 184,038 of NW_027206800.1, read as the reverse complement.
GCAAAGAGAGTATCTCCCGCAGGGAAGCTGCTACCATCAAATGTTTGCCCTCATTAGACTACCCTCTGGAAGCGCTTTCACTGCAAGCTGAAGATTCCCTCCCAACAGCAAGCTTTAGGATAGGGTACTGAATTGTAACTTAACTGCGGCTAATAAGGCGATTTTGTCAAAGAGAATATCTCCCGCAGGGAAGCTGTTACCATCAAATGTTTGCTCTCATTAGACTCCCCTCTGGAAGCGCTTTCACTGCAAGCTGCAGATTCCCTCCTATCAGCAAGCTTTAGGATAGGGTACTGAATTGTAACTTACTTTAGCCTAATAATGCGATAATGGCAAAAAGAGTATCTCCCGCAGGGAAGCTGCTACCATCAAATGTTTGCCCTCGTTAGACTACCCTCTGGAAGCGCTTTCACTGCAAGCTGCAGATTCCCTCCTAACTGCAAGCTTTCGGATAGGGTCCTGAATTGTATCTTACTTTGGCCTAATAATGCGATTTTGGCAAAGAGAGTATCTCCCGCAGGGAAGCTGCTACCATCAAATGTTTGCCCTCATTAGACTCCCCTCTGGAAGCGCTTTCACTGCAAGCTGCAGATTCCCTCCTAACAGCAAGCTTTAGGATAGGGTACTGAATTGTAACTTACTTTCACCTAATAATGCGATTTTTTAGAAGGGAGTATCTCCCGCAGGGAAGCTGCTACCATCAAATGTTTGCCCTCATTAGACTCCCCTCTGGAAGCGCTTTCACTGCAAGCTGCAGATTCCCTCCTAACAGCAAGCTTTAGGATAGGGTACTGAATTGTAACGTACTTTCGCCTAATAATGCGATTTTAGCAAAGAGACTTTCTCCCGCAGGGAAGCTGCTACCATCAAATGTTTGCCCTCATTAGACTCCCCTCTGGAAGCGCTTTCACTGCAAGCTGCAGATTCCCTCCTAACAGCAAGCTTTAGTATAGCGTACTGAATTGTAACTTACTTTCGCCTAATAATGCGATTTTGACAAAGAGAGTATCTCCCGCAGGGAAGCTGCTACCATCAAATATTTGCCCTCATTAGACTCCCCTCTGGAAGCGCTTTCACTGCAAGCTGCAGATTCCCTCCTAACAGCAAGCTTTAGGATAGGGTACTGAATTGTAACTTACTTTCGCCTAATAAGGCGATTTTGGCAAAGAGACTATCTCCCGCAGGGAAGCTGCTACCATCAAATCTTTGCCCTCATTAGACTCCCCTCTGGAAGCGCTTTCACTGCAAGCTGCAGATTCCCTCCTAACAGCAAGCTTTAGGATAAGGTACTGAATTGTAACTTACTTTCGCCTAATAATGCGATTTTGGCAAAGAGAGTATCTCCGGCAGGGAAGCTGCTAACATCAAATGTTTGCCCTCATTACACTCCCCTCTGGAAGCGCTTTCACTGCAAGCTGCAGATTCCCTCCTAACAGCAAGCTGTAGGACAGTGTACTGAATTGTAACTTAACTGCGGCTAATAAGGCGATTTTGGCAAAGAGAATATCTCCCGCAGGGAAGCTGCTACCATCAAATGTTTGCCCTCATTAGGCTACGCTCTGGAAGCGCTTTCACTGCAAGCATCAGATTCCCTCCTAACAGCAAGCTTTAGGATAGGGTCCTGAATTGTATCTTACTTTCGCCTAATAATGCGATTTTGGCAAAGAGAGTATCTCCCGCAGGGAAGCTGCTACCATCAAATGTTTGCCCTCATTAGACTACCCTGTGGAAGCGCTTTCACTGCAAGCTGCAGATTCCCTCCTAACTGCAAGCTTTAGGATAGGGTCCTGAATTGTAACTTACTTTCGCCTAATAATGCGATTTTGGCAAAGAGACTATCTCCCGCAGGGAATCTGCTACCATCAAATCTTTGCCCTCATTAGACTCCCCTCTGGAAGCGCTTTCACTGCAAGCTGCAGATTCCCTCCTAACAGCAAGCTTTAGGATAGGGTACTGAATTGAAACTTACTTTCGCCTAATAATGCGATTTTGGCAAAAAGAGTATCTCCCGCAGGGAAGCTGCTACCATCAAATGTTTGCCCTCGTTAGACTACCCTGTGGAAGCGCATTCACTTCAAGCTGCAGATTCCCTCCTAACAGCAAGCTTTAGGATAGGGTACTGAATTGTAACTTACTTTCGCCTAATAATGCGATTTTGACAAAGAGAGTATCTCCCGCAGGGAAGCTGCTACCATCAAATGTTTGCCCTCATTAGACTCCCCTCTGGAAGCGCTTTCACTGCAAGCTGCAGATTCCCTCCTAACTGCAAGCTTTAGGATAGGGTCCTGAATTGTAACTTACTTTCGCCTAATAATGCGATTTTGGCAAAGAGAGTATCTCCCGCAGGGAAGCTGCTACCATCAAATGTTTGCCCTCATTAGACTCCCCTCTGGAAGTGCTTTCACTGCAAGCTGCAGATTCCCTCCTAACAGCAAGCTTTAGGATAGGGTACTGAATTGTAACTTACTTTCGCCTAATAATGCGATTTTGGCAAAGAGAGTATCTCCCGCAGGGAAGCTGCTACCATCAAATGTTTGCCCTCATTAGACTCCCCTCTGGAAGCGCTTTCACTGCAAGCTGCAGATTCCCTCCTAACAGCAAGCTTTAGGATAGGGTCCTGAATTGTAACTTACTTTTGCCTAATAATGCGATTTTGGCAAAGAGAGTATCACCCGCAGGGAAGCTGCTACCATCAAATGTTTGCCCTCATTAGACTCCACTCTGGAAGCACTTTCACTGCAAGCTGCAGATTCCTCCCTAACAGCAAGCTTTAGGATAGGGTACTGAATTGTAACTTAACTGCGGCTAATAAGGCGATTTTGGCAAAGAGAGTATCTCCCGCAGCGAAGCTGCTACCATCAAATGTTTGCCCTCGTTAGACTCCCCTCTAGAAGCGCTTTCACTGCAAGCTGCACATTCCCTCCTAACAGCAACTTTAGGTTAGGGTACTGAATTGTAACTTACTTTTGCCTAATAATGCGATTTTGGCAAAGAGAGTATCTCCCGCAGGGAAGCTGCTACCATCAAATGTTTGCCCTCATTAGACTCCCCTCTGGAAGCGCTTTCACTGCAAGCTGCAGATTCCCTCCTAACAGCAAGCTTTAGTATATGGTACTGAATTGTAACTTACTTTCGCCTAATAATGCGATTATGGCAAGGAGACTATCTCCCGCAGGGAAGCTGCTACCATCAAATGTTTGCCCTCATTAGACTCCCCTCTGGAAGCGCTTTCACTGCAAGCTGCAGATTCCCTCCTAACAGCAAGCTTTAGGATAGGGTACTGAATTGTAACTTAACTGCGGCTAATAAGGCGATTTTGGCAAAGAGAGTATCTCCCGCAGGGAAGCTGCTACCATCAAATATTTGCCCTCATTAGACTCCCCTCTGGAAGCGCTTTCACTGCAAGCTGCAGATTCCCTCCTAACAGCAAGCTTTAGGATAGGGTACTGAATTGTAACTTACTTTCGCCTAATAATGCGATTTTGGCAAAGAGAGTATCTCCCGCAGGGAAGCTGCTACCATCAAATCTTTGCCCTCATTAGACTCCCCTCTGGAAGCGCTTTCACTGCAAGCTGCAGATTCCCTCCTAACAGCAAGCTTTAGGATAGGGTACTGAATTGTAACTTAACTGCGGCTAATAAGGCGATTTTGGCAAAGAGAGTATCTCCCGCAGGGAAGCTGCTACCATCAAATATTTGCCCTCATTACACTCCCCTCTGGAAGCGCTTTCACTGCAAGCTGCAGATTCCCTCCTAACAGCAAGCTTTAGGATAGGGTACTGAATTGTAACTTAACTGCGGCTAATAAGGCGATTATGGCAAAGACAATATCTCCCGCAGGGAAGCTGCTACCATCAAATATTTGCCCTCATTAGACTCCCCTCTGGAAGCGCTTTCACTGCAAGCTGCAGATTCCCTCCTAACAGCAAGCTTTAGGATAGGGTACTGAATTGTAACTTAACTGCAGCTAATAATGCAATTTTGGCAAAGAGAGTATCTCCCGCAGGGAAGCTGCTACCATCAAATGTTTGCCCTCATTAGACTCCCCTCTGGAAGCGCTTTCACTGCAAGCTGCAGATTCCCTCCTAACTGCAAGCTTTAGGATAGGGTCCTGAATTGTAACTTACTTTCGCCTAATAATGCGATTTTGGCAAAGAGACTATCTTCCGCAGGTAATCTGCTACCATCAAATCTTTGCCCTCATTAGACTCCCCTCTGGAAGCGCTTTCACTGCAAGCTGCATATTCCCTCCTAACAGCAAGCTTTAGGATAGGGTACTGAATTGTAACTTACTTTCGCCTAATAATGCGATTTTGGCAAAAAGAGTATCTCCCGCAGGGAAGCTGCTACCATCAAATGTTTACCCTCGTTAGACTACCCTGCGGAAGCGCATTCACTTCAAGCTGCAGATTCCCTCCTAACAGCAAGCTTTAGGATAGGGTACTGAATTGTAACTTACTTTCGCCTAATAATGCGATTTTGGAAAAGAGACTCTCTCCCGCAGGGAAGCTGCTACCATCAAATGTTTGCCCTCATTAGACTACCCTGTGGAAGCGCTTTCACTGCAAGCTGCAGATTCCCTCCTAACTGCAAGCTTTAGGATAGGGTCCTGAATTGTAACTTACTTTCGCCTAATAATGCGATTTTGGCAAAGAGAGTATCTCCCGCAGGGAAGCTGCTACCATCAAATGTTTGCCCTCATTAGACTCCCCTCTGGAAGCGCTTTCACTGCAAGCTGCAGATTCCTTCCTAACAGCAAGCTTTAGGATAGGGTACTGAATTGTAACTTAACTGCGGCTAATAAGGCGATTATGGCAAAGAGAATATCTCCCGCAGGGAAGCTGCTACCATCAAATATTTGCCCTCATTAGACTCCCCTCTGGAAGTGCTTTCACTGCAAGCTGCAGACTCCCTCCTAACAGCAAGCTTTAGGATAGGGTACTGAATTGTAACTTACTTTCGCCTAATAATGCGATTTTGGCAAAGAGACTATCTCCCGCAGGGAAGCTGCTACCATCAAATGTTTGCCCTCATTAGACTCCCCTCTGGAAGCGCTTTCACTGCAAGCTGCAGATTCCCTCCTAACAGCAATCTTTAGGATAGGGTACTGAATTGTAACTTAACTGCGGCTAATAAGGCAATTATTGCAAAGAGACTATCTCCTGCAGGGAAGCTGCTACCATCAAATGTTTGCCCTCATTAGACTCCTCTCTGGAAGCGCTTTCACTGCAAGCTGCAGATTCCCTCCTAACAGCAAGCTTTAGGATAGGGTACTGAATTGTAACTTACTTTCGCCTAATAATGCGATTTTGGCAAAGAGAGTATCACCCGCAGGGAAGCTGCTAACATCAAATGTTTGCCCTCATTAGACTCCCCTCTGGAAGCGCTTTCACTGCAAGCTGCAGATTCCCTCCTAACAGCAAGCTGTAGGACAGTGTACTGAATTGTAACTTAACTGCGGCTAATAAGGCGATTTTGGCAAAGAGAATATCTCCCGCAGGGAAGCTGCTACCATCAAATGTTTGCCCTCATTAGACTCCCCTCTGGAAGCGCTTTCACTGCAAACTGCAGATTCCCTCCTAACAGCAAGCTGTAGGACAGTGTACTGAATTGTAACTTAACTGCGGCTAATAAGGCGATTTTGGCAAAGAGAATATCTCCCGCAGGGAAGCTGCTACCATCAAATGTTTGCCCTCATTAGACTCCCCTCTGGAAGCGCTTTCACTGCAAGCTGCAGATTCCCTCCTAACTGCAAGCTTTAGGATAGGGTCCTGAATTGTAACTTACTTTCGCCTAATAATGCGATTTTGGCAAAGAGAGTATCTCCCGCAGGGAAGCTGCTACCATCAAATGTTTGCCCTCGTTAGACTCCCCTCTGGAAGCGCTTTCACTGCAAGCTGCAGATTCCCTCCTAACAGCAAGCTTTAGGATAGGGTACTGAATTGTAACTTACTTTCGCCTAATAATGCGATTTTGGCAAAGAGAGTATCTCCGGCAGGGAAGCTGCTACCATCAAATGTTTGCCCTCATTAGACTCCCCTCTGGAAGCGCTTTCACTGCAAGCTGCAGATTCCCTCCTAACAGCAAGCTTTAGGATAGGGTACTGAATTGTAACTTAACTGCGGCTAATAAGGAGAATTTGGCAAAGAGAATATCTCCCGCAGGGAAGCTGCTACCATCAAATGTTTGCCCTCATTAGACTCCCCTCTGGAAGCGCTTTCACTGCAAGCTGCAGATTCCCTCCTAACAGCAAGCTTTAGGATAGGGTACTGAATTGTAACTTACTTTCGCCTAATAATGCGATTTTGGCAAAGAGACTATCTCCCGCAGGGAAGCTGCTACCATCAAATGTTTGCCCTCATTAGACTCCCCTCTGGAAGCGCTTTCACTGCAAGCTGCAGATTCCCTCCTAACAGCAAGCTTTAGGATAGGGTACTGAATTGTAACTTACTTTCGCCTAATAATGCGATTTTGGCAAAGAGACTATCTCCCGCAGGGAAGCTGCTACCATCAAATCTTTGCCCTCATTAGACTCCCCTCTGGAAGCGCTTTCACTGCAAGCTGCAGATTCCCTCCTAACAGCAAGCTTTAGGATAGGGTACTGAATTGTAACTTAACTGCGACTAATAAGGCGATTATGGCAAAGAGACTATCTCCCGCAGGGAAGCTGCTACCATCAAATGTTTGCCCTCATTAGACTCCCCTCTGGAAGCGCTTTCACTGCAAGCTGCAGATTCCCTCCTAACAGCAAGCTTTAGGATAGGGTACTGAATTGTAACTTACTTTCGCCTAATAATGCGATTTTGGCAAAGAGAGTATCTCCCGCAGGGAAGCTGCTACCATCAAATGTTTGCCCTCATTAGACTCCCCTCTGGAAGCGCTTTCACTGCAAGCTGCAGATTCCCTCCTAACAGCAAGCTTTAGGATAGGGTACTGAATTGTAACTTAACTGCGGCTAATAATGCGATTATGGCAAAGAGAGTATCTCCCGCAGGGAAGCTGTTACCATCAAATGTTTGCCCTCATTAGACTCCCCTCTGGAAGCGCTTTCACTGCAAGCTGCAGATTCCCTCCTAACAGCAAGCTTTAGGATAGGGTACTGAATTGTAACTTAACTGCGGCTAATAATGCGGTTTTGGCAAAGAGAGTATCTCCCGCAGGGAAGCTGCTACCATCAAATGTTTGCCCTCATTAGACTCCCCTCTGGAAGCGCTTTCACTGCAAGCTGCAGATTCCCTCCTAACATCAAGCTTTAGGAAGGGGTACTGAATTGTAACTTTCTTTCGCCTAATAATGCGATTTTGGCAAAGAGAGTATCTCCCGCTGGGAAGCTGCTACCATCAAATGTTTGCCCTCATTAGACTACCCTCTGGAAGCGCTTTCACTGCAAGCTGAAGATTCCCTCCCAACAGCAAGCTTTAGGATAGGGTACTGAATTGTAACTTAACTGCGTCTAATAAGGCGATTTTGTCAAAGAGAATATCTCCCGCAGGGAAGCTGTTACCATCAAATGTTTGCTCTCATTAGACTCCCCTCTGGAAGCGCTTTCACTGCAAGCTGCAGATTCCCTCCTATCAGCAAGCTTTAGGATAGGGTACTGAATTGTAACTTACTTTCGCCTAATAATGCGATAATGGCAAAAAGAGTATCTCCCGCAGGGAAGCTGCTACCATCAAATGTTTGCCCTCGTTAGACTACCCTCTGGGAGCTCTTTCACTGCAAGCTGCAGATTCCCTCCTAACTGCAAGCTTTAGGATAGGGTCCTGAATTGTATCTTACTTTCGCCTAATAATGCGATTTTGGCAAAGAGAGTATCTCCCGCAGGGAAGCTGCTACCATCAAATGTTTGCCCTCATTAGACTCCCCTCTGGAAGCGCTTTCACTGCAAGCTGCAGATTCCCTCCTAACAGCAAGCTTTAGGATAGGGTACTGAATTGTAACTTACTTTCACCTAATAATGCGATTTTGTAGAAGGGAGTATCTCCCGCAGGGAAGCTGCTACCATCAAATGTTTGCCCTCATTAGACTCCCCTCTGGAAGCGCTTTCACTGCAAGCTGCAGATTCCCTCCTAACAGCAAGCTTTAGTATAGGGTACTGAATTGTAACTTACTTTCGCCTAATAATGCGATTTTGGCAAAGAGAATATCTCCCGCAGGGAAGCTGCTACCATCAAATATTTGCCCTCATTAGACTACCCTCTGGAAGCGCTTTCACTGCAAGCTGCAGATTCCCTCCTAACAGCAAGCTTTAGGATAGGGTCCTGAATTGTAACTTACTTTCGCCTAATAATGCGATTTTGGCAAAGAGACTATCTCCCGCAGGGAAGCTGCTACCATCAAATGTTTGCCCTCATTAGACTCCCCTCTGGAAGCGCTTTCACTGCAAGCTGCAGATTCCCTCCTAACAGCAAGCTTTAGTATAGGGTACTGAATTGTAACATACTTTCGCCTAATAATGCGATTTTGGCAAAGAGACTATCTCCCGCAGGGAAGCTGCTACCATCAAATGTTTGCCCTCATTAGACTCCCCTCTGGAAGCGCTTTCACTGCAAGCTGCAGATTCCCTCCTAACAGCAATCTTTAGGATAGGGTACTGAATTGTAACTTAACTGCGGCTAATAAGGCAATTATTGCAAAGAGACTATCTCCTGCAGGGAAGCTGCTACCATCAAATGTTTGCCCTCATTAGACTCCTCTCTGGAAGCGCTTTCACTGCAAGCTGCAGATTCCCTCCTAACAGCAAGCTTTAGGATAGGGTACTGAATTGTAACTTACTTTCGCCTAATAATGAGATTTTGGCAAAGAGAGTATCACCCGCAGGGAAGCTGCTAACATCAAATGTTTGCCCTCATTAGACTCCCCTCTGGAAGCGCTTTCACTGCAAGCTGCAGATTCCCTCCTAACAGCAAGCTGTAGGACAGTGTAGTGAATTGTAACTTAACTGCGGCTAATAAGGCGATTGTGGCAAAGAGAATATCTCCCGCAGGGAAGCTGCTACCATCAAATGTTTGCCCTCATTAGACTACCCTCTGGAAGCGCTTTCACTGCAAGCTGCAGATTCCCTCCTAACTGCAAGCTTTAGGATAGGGTCCTGAATTGTAACTTACTTTCGCCTAATAATGCGATTTTGGCAAAGAGAGTATCTCCCGCAGGGAAGCTGCTACCATCAAATGTTTGCCCTCGTTAGACTCCCCTCTGGAAGCGCTTTCACTGCAAGCTGCAGATTCCCTCCTAACAGCAAGCTTTAGGATAGGGTACTGAATTGTAACTTACTTTCGCCTAATAATGCGATTTTGGCAAAGAGAGTATCTCCGGCAGGGAAGCTGCTACCATCAAATGTTTGCCCTCATTAGACTCCCCTCTGGAAGCGCTTTCACTGCAAGCTGCAGATTCCCTCCTAACAGCAAGCTTTAGGATAGGGTACTGAATTGTAACTTACTTTCGCCTAATAATGCGATTTTGGCAAAGAGACTATCTCACGCAGGGAAGCTGCTACCATCAAATCTTTGCCCTCATTAGACTCCCCTCTGGAAGCGCTTTCACTGCAAGCTGCAGATTCCCTCCTAACAGCAAGCTTTAGGATAGGGTACTGAATTGTAACTTAACTGCGACTAATAAGGCGATTATGGCAAAGAGACTATCTCCCGCAGGGAAGCTGCTACCATCAAATGTTTGCCCTCATTAGACTCCCCTCTGGAAGCGCTTTCACTGCAAGCTGCAGATTCCCTCCTAACAGCAAGCTTTAGGATAGGGTACTGAATTGTAACTTACTTTCGCCTAATAATGCGATTTTGGCAAAGAGAGTATCTCCCGCAGGGAAGCTGCTACCATCAAATGTTTGCCCTCATTAGACTCCCCTCTGGAAGCGCTTTCACTGCAAGCTGCAGATTCCCTCCTAACAGCAAGCTTTAGGATAGGGTACTGAATTGTAACTTAACTGCGGCTAATAATGCGATTTTGGCAAAGAGAGTATCTCCCGCAGGGAAGCTGTTACCATCAAATGTTTGCCCTCATTAGACTCCCCTCTGGAAGGGCTTTCACTGCAAGCTGCAGATTCCCTCCTAACAGCAAGCTTTAGGATAGGGTACTGAATTGTAACTTAAATGCGGCTAATAAGGAGATTATGGCAAAGAGAATATCTCCCGCAGGGAAGCTGCTACCATCAAATGTTTGCCCTCATTAGACTCCCCTCTGGAAGCGCTTTCACTGCAAGCTGCAGATTCCCTCCTAACAGCAAGCTTTAGGATAGGGTACTGAATTGTAACTTAACTGCGGCTAATAATGCGATTATGGCAAAGAGAGTATCTCCCGCAGGGAAGCTGCTACCATCAAATGTTTGCCCTCATTAGACTCCCCTCTGGAAGCGCTTTCACTGCAAGCTGCAGATTCCCTCCTAACAGCAAGCTTTAGGATAGGGTACTGAATTGTAACTTAACTGCGGCTAATAATGCGGTTTTGGCAAAGAGAGTATCTCCCGCAGGGAAGCTGCTACCATCAAATGTTTGCCCTCATTAGACTCCCCTCTGGAAGCGCTTTCACTGCAAGCTGCAGATTCCCTCCTAACATCAAGCTTTAGGAAGGGGTACTGAATTGTAACTTTCTTTCGCCTAATAATGCGATTTTGGCAAAGAGAGTATCTCCCGCTGGGAAGCTGCTACCATCAAATGTTTGCCCTCATTAGACTACCCTCTGGAAGCGCTTTCACTGCAAGCTGAAGATTCCCTCCCAACAGCAAGCTTTAGGATAGGGTACTGAATTGTAACTTAACTGCGTCTAATAAGGCGATTTTGTCAAAGAGAATATCTCCCGCAGGGAAGCTGTTACCATCAAATGTTTGCTCTCATTAGACTCCCCTCTGGAAGCGCTTTCACTGCAAGCTGCAGATTCCCTCCTATCAGCAAGCTTTAGGATAGGGTACTGAATTGTAACTTACTTTCGCCTAATAATGCGATAATGGCAAAAAGAGTATCTCCCGCAGGGAAGCTGCTACCATCAAATGTTTGCCCTCGTTAGACTACCCTCTGGGAGCTCTTTCACTGCAAGCTGCAGATTCCCTCCTAACTGCAAGCTTTAGGATAGGGTCCTGAATTGTATCTTACTTTCGCCTAATAATGCGATTTTGGCAAAGAGAGTATCTCCCGCAGGGAAGCTGCTACCATCAAATGTTTGCCCTCATTAGACTCCCCTCTGGAAGCGCTTTCACTGCAAGCTGCAGATTCCCTCCTAACAGCAAGCTTTAGGATAGGGTACTGAATTGTAACTTACTTTCACCTAATAATGCGATTTTGTAGAAGGGAGTATCTCCCGCAGGGAAGCTGCTACCATCAAATGTTTGCCCTCATTAGACTCCCCTCTGGAAGCGCTTTCACTGCAAGCTGCAGATTCCCTCCTAACAGCAAGCTTTAGGATAGGGTACTGAATTGTAACGTACTTTCGCCTAATAATGCTATTTTAGCAAAGAGACCTTCTCCCGCAGGGAAGCTGCTACCATCAAATGTTTGCCCTCATTAGACTCCCCTCTGGAAGCGCTTTCACTGCAAGCTGCAGATTCCCTCCTAACAGCAAGCTTTAGTATAGGGTACTGAATTGTAACTTACTTTCGCCTAATAATGCGATTTTGGCAAAGAGAATATCTCCCGCAGGGAAGCTGCTACCATCAAATATTTGCCCTCATTAGACTACCCTCTGGAAGCGCTTTCACTGCAAGCTGCAGATTCCCTCCTAACAGCAAGCTTTAGGATAGGGTCCTGAATTGTAACTTACTTTCGCCTAATAATGCGATTTTGGCAAAGAGACTATCTCCCGCAGGGAAGCTGCTACCATCAAATGTTTGCCCTCATTAGACTCCCCTCTGGAAGCGCTTTCACTGCAAGCTGCAGATTCCCTCCTAACAGCAAGCTTTAGTATAGGGTACTGAATTGTAACATACTTTCGCCTAATAATGCGATTTTGGCAAAGAGACTATCTCCCGCAGGGAAGCTGCTACCATCAAATGTTTGCCCTCATTAGACTCCCCTCTGGAAGCGCTTTCACTGCAAGCTGCAGATTCCCTCCTAACAGCAATCTTTAGGATAGGGTACTGAATTGTAACTTAACTGCGGCTAATAAGGCAATTATTGCAAAGAGACTATCTCCTGCAGGGAAGCTGCTACCATCAAATGTTTGCCCTCATTAGACTCCTCTCTGGAAGCGCTTTCACTGCAAGCTGCAGATTCCCTCCTAACAGCAAGCTTTAGGATAGGGTACTGAATTGTAACTTACTTTCGCCTAATAATGAGATTTTGGCAAAGAGAGTATCACCCGCAGGGAAGCTGCTAACATCAAATGTTTGCCCTCATTAGACTCCCCTCTGGAAGCGCTTTCACTGCAAGCTGCAGATTCCCTCCTAACAGCAAGCTGTAGGACAGTGTAGTGAATTGTAACTTAACTGCGGCTAATAAGGCGATTGTGGCAAAGAGAATATCTCCCGCAGGGAAGCTGCTACCATCAAATGTTTGCCCTCATTAGACTACCCTCTGGAAGCGCTTTCACTGCAAGCTGCAGATTCCCTCCTAACTGCAAGCTTTAGGATAGGGTCCTGAATTGTAACTTACTTTCGCCTAATAATGCGATTTTGGCAAAGAGAGTATCTCCCGCAGGGAAGCTGCTACCATCAAATGTTTGCCCTCGTTAGACTCCCCTCTGGAAGCGCTTTCACTGCAAGCTGCAGATTCCCTCCTAACAGCAAGCTTTAGGATAGGGTACTGAATTGTAACTTACTTTCGCCTAATAATGCGATTTTGGCAAAGAGAGTATCTCCGGCAGGGAAGCTGCTACCATCAAATGTTTGCCCTCATTAGACTCCCCTCTGGAAGCGCTTTCACTGCAAGCTGCAGATTCCCTCCTAACAGCAAGCTTTAGGATAGGGTACTGAATTGTAACTTACTTTCGCCTAATAATGCGATTTTGGCAAAGAGACTATCTCACGCAGGGAAGCTGCTACCATCAAATCTTTGCCCTCATTAGACTCCCCTCTGGAAGCGCTTTCACTGCAAGCTGCAGATTCCCTCCTAACAGCAAGCTTTAGGATAGGGTACTGAATTGTAACTTAACTGCGACTAATAAGGCGATTATGGCAAAGAGACTATCTCCCGCAGGGAAGCTGCTACCATCAAATGTTTGCCCTCATTAGACTCCCCTCTGGAAGCGCTTTCACTGCAAGCTGCAGATTCCCTCCTAACAGCAAGCTTTAGGATAGGGTACTGAATTGTAACTTACTTTCGCCTAATAATGCGATTTTGGCAAAGAGAGTATCTCCCGCAGGGAAGCTGCTACCATCAAATGTTTGCCCTCATTAGACTCCCCTCTGGAAGCGCTTTCACTGCAAGCTGCAGATTCCCTCCTAACAGCAAGCTTTAGGATAGGGTACTGAATTGTAACTTAACTGCGGCTAATAATGCGATTTTGGCAAAGAGAGTATCTCCCGCAGGGAAGCTGTTACCATCAAATGTTTGCCCTCATTAGACTCCCCTCTGGAAGGGCTTTCACTGCAAGCTGCAGATTCCCTCCTAACAGCAAGCTTTAGGATAGGGTACTGAATTGTAACTTAAATGCGGCTAATAAGGAGATTATGGCAAAGAGAATATCTCCCGCAGGGAAGCTGCTACCATCAAATATTTGCCCTCATTAGACTCCCCTCTGGAAGCGCATTCACTTCAAGCTGCAGATTCCCTCCTAACAGCAAGCTTTAGGATAGGGTACTGAATTGTATCTTACTTTCGCCTAATAATGCGATTTTGGAAAAGAGACTATCTCCGGCAGGGAAGCTGCTACCATCAAATGTTTGCCCTCATTAGACTCCCCTCTGGAAGCGCTTTCACTGCAAGCTGCAGATTCCCTCCTAACAGCAAGCTTTAGGATAGGGTACTGAATTGTAACTTAACTGCGGCTAATAATGCGGTTTTGGCAAAGAGAGTATCTCCCGCAGGGAAGCTGCTACCATCAAATGTTTGCCCTCATTAGACTCCCCTCTGGAAGCGCTTTCACTGCAAGCTGCAGATTCCCTCCTAACATCAAGCTTTAGGAAGGGGTACTGAATTGTAACTTACTTTCGCCTAATAATGCGATTTTGGCAAAGAGAGTATCTCCCGCTGGGAAGCTGCTACCATCAAATGTTTGCCCTCATTAGACTACCCTCTGGAAGCGCTTTCACTGCAAGCTGAAGATTCCCTCCCAACAGCAAGCTTTAGGATAGGGTACTGAATTGTAACTTAACTGCGGCTAATAAGGCGATTTTGTCAAAGAGAATATCTCCCGCAGGGAAGCTGTTACCATCAAATGTTTGCTCTCATTAGACTCCCCTCTGGAAGCGCTTTCACTGCAAGCTGCAGATTCCCTCCTATCAGCAAGCTTTAGGATAGGGTACTGAATTGTAACTTACTTTCGCCTAATAATGCGATAATGGCAAAAAGAGTATCTCCCGCAGGGAAGCTGCTACCATCAAATGTTTGCCCTCGTTAGACTACCCTCTGGAAGCTCTTTCACTGCAAGCTGCAGATTCCCTCCTAACTGCAAGCTTTAGGATAGGGTCCTGAATTGTATCTTACTTTCGCCTAATAATGCGATTTTGGCAAAGAGAGTATCTCCCGCAGGGAAGCTGCTACCATCAAATGTTTGCCCTCATTAGACTCCCCTCTGGAAGCGCTTTCACTGCAAGCTGCAGATTCCCTCCTAACAGCAAGCTTTAGGATAGGGTACTGAATTGTAACTTACTTTCACCTAATAATGCGATTTTGTAGAAGGGAGTATCTCCCGCAGGGAAGCTGCTACCATCAAATGTTTGCCCTCATTAGACTCCCCTCTGGAAGCGCTTTCACTGCAAGCTGCAGATTCCCTCCTAACTGCAAGCTTTAGGATAGGGTACTGAATTGTAACGTACTTTCGCCTAATAATGCTATTTTAGCAAAGAGACCTTCTCCCGCAGGGAAGCTGCTACCATCAAATGTTTGCCCTCATTAGACTCCCCTCTGGAAGCGCTTTCACTGCAAGCTGCAGATTCCCTCCTAACAGCAAGCTTTAGGACACTGTACTGAATTGTAACTTAACTGCGTCTAATAAGGCGATTTTGGCAAAGAGAATATCTCCCGCAGGGAAGCTGCTACCATCAAATGTTTGCCCTCATTAGACTCCCCTCTGGAAGCGCTTTCACTGCAAGCTGCAGATTCCCTCCTAACAGCAAGCTTTAGGATAGGGTCCTGAATTGTAACTTACTTTCGCCTAATAAGGCGATTTTGGCAAAGAGAGTATCTCCCGCAGGGAAGCTGCTACCATCAAATCTTTGCCCTCATTAGACTCCCCTCTGGAAGCGCTTTCACTGCAAGCTGCAGATTCCCTCCTAACAGCAAGCTTTAGGATAGGGTACTGAATTGCAACTTACTTTCGCCAAATAATGCGATTTTGGCAAAGAGAGTATCTCCCGCAGGGAAGCTGCTACCATCAAATCTTTGCCCTCATTAGACTCCCCTCTGGAAGCGCTTTCACTGCAAGCTGCAGATTCCCTCCTAACAGCAAGCTTTAGGATAGGGTAGTGAATTGTAACTTAACTGCGGCTAATAAGGCGATTATGGCAAAGAGACTATCTCCCGCAGGGAAGCTGCTACCATCAAATGTTTGCCCTCATTAGACTCCCCTCTGGAAGCGCTTTCACTGCAAGCTGCAGATTCCCTCCTAACAGCAAGCTTTAGCATAGGGTACTGAATTGTAACTTACTTTTGCCTAATAATGCGATTTTGGCAAAGAGAGTATCACCCGCAGGGAAGCTGCTACCATCAAATCTTTGCCCTCATTAGACTCCCCTCTGGAAGCGCTTTCACTGCAAGCTGCAGATTCCCTCCTAACAGCAAGCTTTAGGATAGGGTACTGAATTGTAACTTAACTGCGACTAATAAGGCGATTATGGCAAAGAGACTATCTCCCGCAGGGAAGCTGCTACCATCAAATGTTTGCCCTCATTAGACTCCCCTCTGGAAGCGCTTTCACTGCAAGCTGCATATTCCCTCCTAACAGCAAGCTTTAGGATAGGGTACTGAATTGTAACTTACTTTCGCCTAATAATGCGATTTTGGCAAAGAGAGTATCTCCCGCAGGGAAGCTGCTACCATCAAATGTTTGCCCTCATTAGACTCCCCTCTGGAACCGCTTTCACTGCAAGCTGCAGATTCCCTCCTAACAGCAAGCTTTAGGATAGGGTACTGAATTGTAACTTAACTGCGGCTAATAATGCGATTTTGGCAAAGAGAGTATCTCCCGCAGGGAAGCTGTTACCATCAAATGTTTGCCCTCATTAGACTCCCCTCTGGAAGCGCTTTCACTGCAAGCTGCAGATTCCCTCCTAACAGCAAGCTTTAGGATAGGGTACTGAATTGTAACTTAAATGTGGCTAATAAGGAGATTATGGCAAAGAGAATATCTCCCGCAGGGAAGCTGCTACCATCAAATATTTGCCCTCATTAGACTCCCCTCTGGAAGCGCATTCACTTTAAGCTGCAGATTCCCTCCTAACAGCAAGCTTTAGGATAGTGTACTTAATTGTATCTTACTTTCGCCTAATAATGCGATTTTGGAAAAGAGACTATCTCCCGCAGGGAAGCTGCTACCATCAAATGTTTGCCCTCATTAGACTACCCTGTGGAAGCGCTTTCACTGCAAACTGCAGATTCCCTCCTAACTGCAAGCTTTAGGATAGGGTCCTGAATTGTAACTTACTTTCGCCTAATAATGCGATTTTGGCAAAGAGAGTATCTCCCGCAGGGAAGCTGCTACCATCAAATGTTTGCCCTCATTAGACTCCCCTCTGGAAGCGCTTTCACTGCAAGCTGCAGATTCCCTCCTAACAGCAAGCTTTAGGATAGGGTACTGAATTGTAACTTACTTTCGCCTAATAATGCGATTTTGGAAAAGAGAGTATCTCCGGCAGGGAAGCTGCTACCATCAAATGTTTGCCCTCATTAGACTCCCCTCTGGAAGCGCTTTCACTGCAAGCTGCAGATTCCCTCCTAACAGCAAGCTTTAGGATAGGGTACTGAATTGTAACTTAACTGCGGCTAATAATGCGGTTTTGGCAAAGAGAGTATCTCCCGCAGGGAAGCTGCTACCATCAAATGTTTGCCCTCATTAGACTCCCCTCTGGAAGCGCTTTCACTGCAAGCTGCAGATTCCCTCCTAACATCAAGCTTTAGGAAGGGGTACTGAATTGTAACTTTCTTTCGCCTAATAATGCGATTTTGGCAAAGAGAGTATCTCCCGCTGGGAAGCTGCTACCATCAAATGTTTGCCCTCATTAGACTACCCTCTGGAAGCGCTTTCACTGCAAGCTGCAGATTCCCTCCTAACAGCAAGCTTTAGGATAGGGTACTGAATTGTAACTTAACTGCGGCTAATAAGGCGATTTTGTCAAAGAGAATATCTCCCGCAGGGAAGCTGTTACCATCAAATGTTTGCTCTCATTAGACTCCCCTCTGGAAGCGCTTTCACTGCAAGCTGCAGATTCCCTCCTATCAGCAAGCTTTAGGATAGGGTACTGAATTGTAACTTACTTTAGCCTAATAATGCGATAATGGCAAAAAGAGTATCTCCCGCAGGGAAGCTGCTACCATCAAATGTTTGCCCTCGTTAGACTACCCTCTGGAAGCGCTTTCACTGCAAGCTGCAGATTCCCTCCTAACTGCAAGCTTTCGGATAGGGTCCTGAATTGTATCTTACTTTCGCCTAATAATGCGATTTTGGCAAAGAGAGTATCTCCCGCAGGGAAGCTGCTACCATCAAATGTTTGCCCTCATTAGACTCCCCTCTGGAAGCGCTTTCACTGCAAGCTGCAGATTCCCTCCTAACAGCAAGCTTTAGGATAGGGTACTGAATTGTATCTTACTTTCACCTAATAATGCGATTTTGTAGAAGGGAGTATCTCCCGCAGGGAAGCTGCTACCATCAAATGTTTGCCCTCATTAGACTCCCCTCTGGAAGCGCTTTCACTGCAAGCTGCAGATTCCCTCCTAACAGCAAGCTTTAGGATAGGGTACTGAATTGTAACGTACTTTCGCCTAATAATGCGATTTTAGCAAAGAGACTTTCTCCCGCAGGGAAGCTGCTACCATCAAATGTTTGCCCTCATTAGACTCCCCTCTGGAAGCGCTTTCACTGCAAGCTGCAGATTCCCTCCTAACAGCAAGCTTTAGGATAGGGTACTGAATTGTAACTTACTTTCGCCTAATAATGCGATTTTGACAAAGAGAGTATCTCCCGCAGGGAAGCTGCTACCATCAAATATTTGCCCTCATTAGACTCCCCTCTGGAAGCGCTTTCACTGCAAGCTGCAGATTCCCTCCTAACAGCAAGCTTTAGGATAGGGTACTGAATTGTAACTTACTTTCGCCTAATAATGCGATTTTGGCAAAGAGACTATCTCCCGCAGGGAAGCTGCTACCATCAAATGTTTGCCCTCATTAGACTCCCCTCTGGAAGCGCTTTCACTGCAAGCTGCAGATTCCCTCCTAACAGCAAGCTTTAGGATAGGGTACTGAATTGTAACTTACTTTCGCCTAATAATGCGATTTTGGCAAAGAGACTATCTCCCGCAGGGAAGCTGCTACCATCAAATGTTTGCCCTCATTAGACTCCCCTCTGGAAGCGCTTTCACTGCAAGCTGCAGATTCCCTCCTAACAGCAAGCTTTAGGATAGGGTACTGAATTGTAACTTAACTGCGGCTAATAAGGCGATTATGGCAAAGAGACTATCTCCCGCAGGGAAGCTGCTACCATCAAATGTTTGCCCTCATTAGACTCCCCTCTGGAAGCGCTTTCACTGCAAGCTGCAGATTCCCTCCTAACAGCAAGCTTTAGCATAGGGTACTGAATTGTAACTTACTTTTGCCTAATAATGCGATTTTGGCAAAGAGAGTATCACCCGCAGGGAAGCTGCTAACATCAAATGTTTGCCCTCATTAGACTCCCCTCTGGAAGCGCTTTCACTGCAAGCTGCAGATTCCCTCCTAACAGCAAGCTGTAGGACAGTGTACTGAATTGTATCTTAACTGCGGCTAATAAGGCGATTTTGGCAAAGAGAATATCTCCCGCAGGGAAGCTGCTACCATCAAATGTTTGCCCTCATTAGACTACCCTCTGGAAGCGCTTTCACTGCAAGCATCAGATTCCCTCCTAACAGCAAGCTTTAGGATAGGGTCCTGAATTGTAACTTACTTTCGCCTAATAATGCGATTTTGGCAAAGAGAGTATCTCCCGCAGGGAAGCTGCTACCATCAAATGTTTGCCCTCATTAGACTCCCCTCTGGAAGCGCTTTCACTGCAAGCTGCAGATTCCCTCCTAACAGCAAGCTTTAGGATAGGGTACTGAATTGTAACTTCCTTTCGCCTAATAATGCGATTTTGGCAAAGAGAGTATCTCCCGCAGGGAAGCTGCTACCATCAAATGTTTGCCCTCATTAGACTCCCCTCTGGAAGCGCTTTCACTGCAAGCTGCAGATTCCCTCCTAACAGCAAGCTTTAGGATAGGGTACTGAATTGTAACTTAACTGCGGCTAATAAGGCGATTTTGGCAAAGAGAATATCTCCCGCAGGGAAGCTGCTACCATCAAATATTTGCCCTCATTAGACTCCCCTCTGGAAGCGCTTTCACTGCAAGCTGCAGATTCCCTCCTAACAGCAAGCTTTAGGATAGGGTACTGAATTGTAACGTACTTTCGCCTAATAATGCGATTTTAGCAAAGAGAGTATCTCCCGCAGGGAAGCTGCTACCATCAAATCTTTGCCCTCATTAGACTCCCCTCTGGAAGCGCTTTCACTGCAAGCTGCAGATTCCCTCCTAACAGCAAGCTTTAGGATAGGGTACTGAATTGTATCTTACTTTCGCCTAATAATGCGATTTTGGCAAAGAGAGTATCTCCCGCAGGGAAGCTGCTACCATCAAATATTTGCCCTCATTAGACTCCCCTCTGGAAGCGCTTTCACTGCAAGCTGCAGATTCCCTCCTAACAGCAAGCTTTAGGATAGGGTCCTGAATTGTAACTTACTTTCGCCTAATAAGGCGATTTTGGCAAAGAGACTATCTCCCGCAGGGAAGCTGCTACCATCAAATCTTTGCCCTCATTAGACTCCCCTCTGGAAGCGCTTTCACTGCAAGCTGCAGATTCCCTCCTAACAGCAAGCTTTAGGATAAGGTACTGAATTGTAACTTACTTTCGCCTAATAATGCGATTTTGGCAAAGAGACTATCTCCCGCAGGGAAGCTGCTACCATCAAATGTTTGCCCTCATTAGACTCCCCTCTGGAAGCGCTTTCACTGCAAGCTGCAGATTCCCTCCTAACAGCAAGCTTTAGGATAGGGTACTGAATTGTAACTTACTTTCGCCTAATAATGCGATTTTGGCAAAGAGACTATCTCCCGCAGGGAAGCTGCTACCATCAAATGTTTGCCCTCATTAGACTCCCCTCTGGAAGCGCTTTCACTGCAAGCTGCAGATTCCCTCCTAACAGCAAGCTTTAGGATAGGGTACTGAATTGTAACTTAACTGCGGCTAATAAGGCGATTATGGCAAAGAGACTATCTCCCGCAGGGAAGCTGCTACCATCAAATGTTTGCCCTCATTAGACTCCCCTCTGGAAGCGCTTTCACTGCAAGCTGCAGATTCCCTCCTAACAGCAAGCTTTAGCATAGGGTACTGAATTGTAACTTACTTTTGCCTAATAATGCGATTTTGGCAAAGAGAGTATCACCCGCAGGGAAGCTGCTACCATCAAATCTTTGCCCTCATTAGACTCCCCTCTGGAAGCGCTTTCACTGCAAGCTGCAGATTCCCTCCTAACAGCAAGCTTTAGGATAGGGTACTGAATTGTAACTTAACTGCGACTAATAAGGCGATTATAGCAAAGAGACTATCTACCGCAGGGAAGCTGCTACCATCAAATGTTTGCCCTCATTAGACTCCCCTCTGGAAGCGCTTTCACTGCAAGCTGCATATTCCCTCCTAACAGCAAGCTTTAGGATAGGGTACTGAATTGTAACTTACTTTCGCCTAATAATGCGATTTTGGCAAAGAGAGTATCTCCCGCAGGGAAGCTGCTACCATCAAATGTTTGCCCTCATTAGACTCCCCTCTGGAAGCGCTTTCACTGCAAGCTGCAGATTCCCTCCTAACAGCAAGCTTTAGGATAGGGTACTGAATTGTAACTTAACTGCGGCTAATAATGCGATTTTGGCAAAGAGAGTATCTCCCGCAGGGAAGCTGTTACCATCAAATGTTTGCCCTCATTAGACTCCCCTCTGGAAGCGCTTTCACTGCAAGCTGCAGATTCCCTCCTAACAGCAAGCTTTAGGATAGGGTACTGAATTGTAACTTAAATGCGGCTAATAAGGAGATTATGGCAAAGAGAATATCTCCCGCAGGGAAGCTGCTACCATCAAATATTTGCCCTCATTAGACTCCCCTCTGGAAGCGCATTCACTTTAAGCTGCAGATTCCCTCCTAACAGCAAGCTTTAGGATAGGGTACTGAATTGTATCTTACTTTCGCCTAATAATGCGATTTTGGAAAAGAGACTATCTCCCGCAGGGAAGCTGCTACCATCAAATGTTTGCCCTCATTAGACTACCCTGTGGAAGCGCTTTCACTGCAAACTGCAGATTCCCTCCTAACTGCAAGCTTTAGGATAGGGTCCTGAATTGTAACTTACTTTCGCCTAATAATGCGATTTTGGCAAAGAGAGTATCTCCCGCAGGGAAGCTGCTACCATCAAATGTTTGCCCTCATTAGACTCCCCTCTGGAAGCGCTTTCACTGCAAGCTGCAGATTCCCTCCTAACAGCAAGCTTTAGGATAGGGTACTGAATTGTAACTTACTTTCGCCTAATAATGCGATTTTGGAAAAGAGAGTATCTCCGGCAGGGAAGCTGCTACCATCAAATGTTTGCCCTCATTAGACTCCCCTCTGGAAGCGCTTTCACTGCAAGCTGCAGATTCCCTCCTAACAGCAAGCTTTAGGATAGGGTACTGAATTGTAACTTACTTTCGCCTAATAATGCGATTTTGGCAAAGAGACTATCTCCCGCAGGGAAGCTGCTACCATCAAATGTTTGCCCTCATTAGACTCCCCTCTGGAAGCGCTTTCACTGCAAGCTGCAGATTCCCTCCTAACAGCAAGCTTTAGGATAGGGTACTGAATTGTAACTTAACTGCGGCTAATAAGGCGATTATGGCAAAGAGACTATCTCCCGCAGGGAAGCTGCTACCATCAAATGTTTGCCCTCATTAGACTCCCCTCTGGAAGCGCTTTCACTGCAAGCTGCAGATTCCCTCCTAACAGCAAGCTTTAGCATAGGGTACTGAATTGTAACTTACTTTTGCCTAATAATGCGATTTTGGCAAAGAGAGTATCACCCGCAGGGAAGCTGCTACCATCAAATCTTTGCCCTCATTAGACTCCCCTCTGGAAGCGCTTTCACTGCAAGCTGCAGATTCCCTCCTAACAGCAAGCTTTAGGATAGGGTACTGAATTGTAACTTAACTGCGACTAATAAGGCGATTATAGCAAAGAGACTATCTACCGCAGGGAAGCTGCTACCATCAAATGTTTGCCTTCATTAGACTCCCCTCTGGAAGCGCTTTCACTGCAAGCTGCATATTCCCTCCTAACAGCAAGCTTTAGGATAGGGTACTGAATTGTAACTTACTTTCGCCTAATAATGCGATTTTGGCAAAGAGAGTATCTCCCGCAGGGAAGCTGCTACCATCAAATGTTTGCCCTCATTAGACTCCCCTCTGGAAGCGCTTTCACTGCAAGCTGCAGATTCCCTCCTAACAGCAAGCTTTAGGATAGGGTACTGAATTGTAACTTACTTTCGCCTAATAATGCGATTTTGGAAAAGAGAGTATCTCCGGCAGGGAAGCTGCTACCATCAAATGTTTGCCCTCATTAGACTCCCCTCTGGAAGCGCTTTCACTGCAAGCTGCAGATTCCCTCCTAACATCAAGCTTTAGGAAGGGGTACTGAATTGTAACTTTCTTTCGCCTAATAATGCGATTTTGGCAAAGAGAGTATCTCCCGCTGGGAAGCTGCTACCATCAAATGTTTGCCCTCATTAGACTACCCTCTGGAAGCGCTTTCACTGCAAGCTGAAGATTCCCTCCCAACAGCAAGCTTTAGGATAGGGTACTGAATTGTAACTTAACTGCGGCTAATAAGGCGATTTTGTCAAAGAGAATATCTCCCGCAGGGAAGCTGTTACCATCAAATGTTTGCTCTCATTAGACTCCCCTCTGGAAGCGCTTTCACTGCAAGCTGCAGATTCCCTCCTAACAGCAAGCTTTAGGATAGGGTACTGAATTGTAACTTACTTTAGCCTAATAATGCGATAATGGCAAAAAGAGTATCTCCCGCAGGGAAGCTGCTACCATCAAATGTTTGCCCTCGTTAGACTACCCTCTGGAAGCGCTTTCACTGCAAGCTGCAGATTCCCTCCTAACTGCAAGCTTTCGGATAGGGTCCTGAATTGTAACTTACTTTCACCTAATAATGCGATTTTGGCAAAGAGAGTATCTCCCGCAGGGAAGCTGCTACCATCAAATGTTTGCCCTCATTAGACTCCCCTCTGGAAGCGCTTTCACTGCAAGCTGCAGATTCCCTCCTAACAGCAAGCTTTAGGATAGGGTACTGAATTGTAACTTACTTTCACCTAATAATGCGATTATGTAGAAGGGAGTATCTCCCGCAGGGAAGCTGCTACCATCAAATGTTTGCCCTCATTAGACTCCCCTCTGGAAGCGCTTTCACTGCAAGCTGCAGATTCCCTCCTAACAGCAAGCTTTAGGATAGGGTACTGAATTGTAACGTACTTTCGCCTAATAATGCGATTTTAGCAAAGAGACTTTCTCCCGCAGGGAAGCTGCTACCATCAAATGTTTGCCCTCATTAGACTCCCCTCTGGAAGCGCTTTCACTGCAAGCTGCAGATTCCCTCCTAACAGCAAGCTTTAGTATAGGGTACTGAATTGTAACTTACTTTCGCCTAATAATGGGATTTTGACAAAGAGAGTATCTCCCGCAGGGAAGCTGCTACCATCAAATATTTGCCCTCATTAGACTCCCCTCTGGAAGCGCTTTCACTGCAAGCTGCAGATTCCCTCCTAACAGCAAGCTTTAGGATAGGGTACTGAATTGTAACTTACTTTCGCCTAATAAGGCGATTTTGGCAAAGAGACTATCTCCCGCAGGGAAGCTGCTACCATCAAATCTTTGCCCTCATTAGACTCCCCTCTGGAAGCGGTTTCACTGCAAGCTGCAGATTCCCTCCTAACAGCAAGCTTTAGGATAAGGTACTGAATTGTAACTTACTTTCGCCTAATAATGCGATTTTGGCAAAGAGACTATCTCCCGCAGGGAAGCTGCTACCATCAAATGTTTGCCCTCATTAGACTCCCCTCTGGAAGCGCTTTCACTGCAAGCTGCAGATTCCCTCCTAACAGCAAGCTTTAGGATAGGGTACTGAATTGTAACTTACTTTCGCCTAATAATGCGATTTTGGCAAAGAGACTATCTCCCGCAGGGAAGCTGCTACCATCAAATGTTTGCCCTCATTAGACTCCCCTCTGGAAGCGCTTTCACTGCAAGCTGCAGATTCCCTCCTAACAGCAAGCTTTAGGATAGGGTACTGAATTGTAACTTAACTGCGGCTAATAAGGCGATTATGGCAAAGAGACTATCTCCCGCAGGGAAGCTGCTACCATCAAATGTTTGCCCTCATTAGACTCCCCTCTGGAAGCGCTTTCACTGCAAGCTGCAGATTCCCTCCTAACAGCAAGCTTTAGCATAGGGTACTGAATTGTAACTTACTTTTGCCTAATACTGCGATTTTGGCAAAGAGAGTATCACCCACAGGGAAGCTGCTAACATCAAATGTTTGCCCTCATTAGACTCCCCTCTGGAAGCGCTTTCACTGCAAGCTGCAGATTCCCTCCTAACAGCAAGCTGTAGGACAGTGTACTGAATTGTAACTTAACTGCGGCTAATAAGGCGATTTTGGCAAAGAGAATATCTCCCGCAGGGAAGCTGCTACCATCAAATGTTTGCCCTCATTAGACTACCCTCTGGAAGCGCTTTCACTGCAAGCATCAGATTCCCTCCTAACAGCAAGCTTTAGGATAGGGTCCTGAATTGTAACTTACTTTCGCCTAATAATGCGATTTTGGCAAAGAGAGTATCTCCCGCAGGGAAGCTGCTACCATCAAATGTTTGCCCTCATTAGACTCCCCTCTGGAAGCGCTTTCACTGCAAGCTGCAGATTCCCTCCTAACAGCAAGCTTTAGGATAGGGTACTGAATTGTAACTTCCTTTCGCCTAATAATGCGATTTTGGCAAAGAGAGTATCTCCCGCAGGGAAGCTGCTACCATCAAATGTTTGCCCTCATTAGACTCCCCTCTGGAAGCGCTTTCACTGCAAGCTGCAGATTCCCTCCTAACAGCAAGCTTTAGGATAGGGTACTGAATTGTAACTTACTTTCGCCTAATAATGCGATTTTGACAAAGAGAGTATCTCCCGCAGGGAAGCTGCTACCATCAAATATTTGCCCTCATTAGACTCCCCTCTGGAAGCGCATTCACTTCAAGCTGCAGATTCCCTCCTAACAGCAAGCTTTAGGATAGGGTACTGAATTGTAACTTACTTTCGCCTAATAATGCGATTTTGGAAAAGAGACTATCTCCCGCAGGGAAGCTGCTACCATCAAATGTTTGCCCTCATTAGACTACCCTGTGGAAGCGCTTTCACTGCAAGCTGCAGATTCCCTCCTAACTGCAAGCTTTAGGATAGGGTCCTGAATTGTAACTTACTTTCGCCTAATAATGCGATTTTGGCAAAGAGACTATCTCCCGCAGGGAATCTGCTACCATCAAATCTTTGCCCTCATTAGACTCCCCTCTGGAAGCGCTTTCACTGCAAGCTGCAGATTCCCTCCTAACAGCAAGCTTTAGGATAGGGTACTGAATTGAAACTTACTTTCGCCTAATAATGTGATTTTGGCAAAAAGAGTATCTCCCGCAGGGAAGCTGCTACCATCAAATGTTTGCCCTCGTTAGACTACCCTGTGGAAGCGCATTCACTTCAAGCTGCAGATTCCCTCCTAACAGCAAGCTTTAGGATAGGGTACTGAATTGTAACTTTCTTTCGCCTAATAATGCGATTTTGGAAAAGAGACTCTCTTCCGCAGGGAAGCTGCTACCATCAAATGTTTGCCCTCATTAGACTACCCTGTGGAAGCGCTTTCACTGCAAGCTGCAGATTCCCTCCTAACTGCAAGCTTTAGGATAGGGTCCTGAATTGTAACTTACTTTCGCCTAATAATGCGATTTTGGCAAAGAGAGTATCTCCCGCAGGGAAGCTGCTACCATCAAATCTTTGCCCTCATTAGACTCCCCTCTGGAAGCGCTTTCACTGCAAGCTGCAGATTCCTTCCTAACAGCAAGCTTTAGGATAGGGTACTGAATTGTAACTTAACTGCGGCTAATAAGGCGATTATGGCAAAGAGAATATCTCCCGCAGGGAAGCTGCTACCATCAAATATTTGCCCTCATTAGACTCCCCTCTGGAAGTGCTTTCACTGCAAGCTGCAGATTCCCTCCTAACAGCAAGCTTTAGGATAGGGTACTGAATTGTAACTTACTTTCGCCTAATAATGCGATTTTGGCAAAGAGACTATCTCCCGCAGGGAAGCTGCTACCATCAAATGTTTGCCCTCATTAGACTCCCCTCTGGAAGCGCTTTCACTGCAAGCTGCAGATTCCCTCCTAACAGCAAGCTTTAGGATAGGGTCCTGAATTCTAACTTACTTTTGCCTAATAATGCGATTTTGGCAAAGAGAGTATCACCCGCAGGGAAGCTGCTACCATCAAATGTTTGCCCTCATTAGACTCCACTCTGGAAGCACTTTCACTGCAAGCAGCAGATTCCTTCCTAACAGCAAGCTTTAGGATAGGGTACTGAATTGTAACTTAACTGCGGCTAATAAGGCGATTTTGGCAAAGAGAGTATCTCCCGCAGGGAAGCTGCTACCATCAAATTTTTGCCCTCATTAGACTCCCCTCTGGAAGTGCTTTCACTGCAAGCTGCAGATTCCCTCCTAACAGCAACTTTAGGTTAGGGTACTGAATTGTAACTTACTTTCGCCTAATAATGCGATTTTGGCAAAGAGAGTATCTCCCGCAGGGAAGCTGCTACCATCAAATGTTTGCCCTCATTAGACTCCCCTCTGGAAGCGCTTTCACTGCAAGCTGCAGATTCCCTCCTAACAGCAAGCTTTAGTATATGGTACTGAATTGTAACTTACTTTCACCTAATAATGCGATTATGGCAAGGAGACTATCTCCCGCAGGGAAGCTGCTACCATCAAATGTTTGCCCTCATTAGACTCCCCTCTGGAAGCGCTTTCACTGCAAGCTGCAGATTCCCTCCTAACAGCAAGCTTTAGGATAGGGTACTGAATTGTAACTTAACTGCGGCTAATAAGGCGATTTTGGCAAAGAGAGTATCTCCCGCAGGGAAGCTGCTACCATCAAATATTTGCCCTCATTAGACTCCCCTCTGGAAGCGCTTTCACTGCAAGCTGCAGATTCCCTCCTAACAGCAAGCTTTAGGATAGGGTACTGAATTGTATCTTACTTTCGCCTAATAATGCGATTTTGGCAAAGAGAGTATCTCCCGCAGGGAAGCTGCTACCATCAAATCTTTGCCCTCATTAGACTCCCCTCTGGAAGCGCTTTCACTGCAAGCTGCAGATTCCCTCCTAACTGCAAGCTTTAGGATAGGGTACTGAATTGTATCTTACTTTCGCATAATAAGGCGATTTTGGAAAAGAGAGTATCTCCCGCAGGGAAGCTGTTACCATCAAACGTTTGCCCTCATTAGACTCCCCTCTGGAAGCGCTTTCACTGCAAGCTGCAGATTCCCTCCTAACTGCAAGCTTTAGGATAGGGTCCTGAATTGTAACTTACTTTCGCCTAATAATGCGATTTTGGCAAATAGACTATCTCCCGCAGGGAATCTGCTACCATCAAATCTTTGCCCTCATTAGACTCCCCTCTGGAAGCGCTTTCACTGCAAGCTGCAGATTCCCTCCTAACAGCAAGCTTTAGGATAGGGTACTGAATTGAAACTTACTTTCGCCTAATAATGCGATTTTGGCAAAAAGAGTATCTCCCGCAGGGAAGCTGCTACCATCAAATGTTTGCCCTCGTTAGACTACCCTGTGGAAGCGCATTCACTTCAAGCTGCAGATTCCCTCCTAACAGCAAGCTTTAGGATAGGGTACTGAATTGTAACTTACTTTCGCCTAATAATGCGATTTTGGAAAAGAGACTCTCTCCCGCAGGGAAGCTGCTACCATCAAATGTTTGCCCTCATTAGACTACCCTGTGGAAGCGCTTTCACTGCAAGCTGCAGATTCCCTCCTAACTGCAAGCTTTAGGATAGGGTCCTGAATTGTAACTTACTTTCGCCTAATAATGCGATTTTGGGAAAGAGAGTATCTCCCGCAGGGAAGCTGCTACCATCAAATCTTTGCCCTCATTAGACTCCCCTCTGGAAGCGCTTTCACTGCAAGCTGCAGATTCCTTCCTAACAGCAAGCTTTAGGATAGGGTACTGAATTGTAACTTAACTGCGGCTAATAAGGCGATTATGGCAAAGAGAATATCTCCCGCAGGGAAGCTGCTACCATCAAATATTTGCCCTCATTAGACTCCCCTCTGGAAGTGCTTTCACTGCAAGCTGCAGATTCCCTCCTAACAGCAAGCTTTAGGATAGGGTACTGAATTGTAACTTACTTTCGCCTAATAATGCGATTTTGGCAAAGAGACTATCTCCCGCAGGGAAGCTGCTACCATCAAATGTTTGCCCTCATTAGACTCCCCTCTGGAAGCGCTTTCACTGCAAGCTGCAGATTCCCTCCTAACAGCAAGCTTTAGGATAGGGTCCTGAATTGTAACTTACTTTTGCCTAATAATGCGATTTTGGCAAAGAGAGTATCACCCGCAGGGAAGCTGCTACCATCAAATGTTTGCCCTCATTAGACTCCACTCTGGGAGCACTTTCACTGCAAGCTGCAGATTCCTTCCTAACAGCAAGCTTTAGGATAGGGTACTGAATTGTAACTTAACTGCGGCTAATAAGGCGATTTTGGCAAAGAGAGTATCTCCCGCAGGGAAGCTGCTACCATCAAATTTTTGCCCTCGTTAGACTCCCCTCTGGAAGCGCTTTCACTGCAAGCTGCAGATTCCCTCCTAACAGCAACTTTAGGTTAGGGTACTGAATTGTAACTTACTTTCGCCTAATAATGCGATTTTGGCAAAGAGAGTATCTCCCGCAGGGAAGCTGCTACCATCAAATATTTGCCCTCATTAGACTCCCCTCTGGAAGCGCTTTCACTGCAAGCTGCAGATTCCCTCCTAACAGCAAGCTTTAGTATATGGTACTGAATTGTAACTTACTTTCGCCTAATAATGCGATTATGGCAAGGAGACTATCTCCCGCAGGGAAGCTGCTACCATCAAATGTTTGCCCTCATTAGACTCCCCTCTGGAAGCGCTTTCACTGCAAGCTGCAGATTCCCTCCTAACAGCAAGCTTTAGGATAGGGTACTGAATTGTAACTTAACTGCGGCTAATAAGGCGATTTTGGCAAAGAGAGTATCTCCCGCAGGGAAGCTGCTACCATCAAATCTTTGCCCTCATTAGACTCCCCTCTGGAAGCGCTTTCACTGCAAGCTGCAGATTCCCTCCTAACAGCAAGCTTTAGGATAGGGTACTGAATTGTATCTTACTTTCGCCTAATAAGGCGATTTTGGAAAAGAGAATATCTCCCGCAGGGAAGCTGTTACCATCAAATGTTTGCCCTCATTACACTCCCCTCTGGAAGCGCTTTCACTGCAAGCGGCAGATTCCCACCTAAGAGCAAGCTTTAGGATAGGGTACTGAATTGTAACTCACTTTCGCCTAATAAGGCGATTTTGGCAAAGAGAATATCTCCCGCAGGGAAGCTGTTACCATCAAACGTTTGCCCTCATTAGACTCCCCTCTGGAAGCGCTTTCACTGCAAGCTGCAGATTCCCTCCTAACAGCAAGCTTTAGGATAGGGTACTGAATGGTAACTTACTTTCGCCTAATAATGCGATTTTGGCAAAGAGAGTATCTCCCGCAGGGAAGCTGCTACCATCAAATGTTTGCCCTCATTAGACACCCCTCTGGAAGCGCTTTCACTGCAAGCTGCAGATTCCCTCCTAACAGCAAGCTTTAGGATAGGGTACTGAATTGTAACTTAACTGCGGCTAATAATGCTATTTTAGCAAAGAGAGTATCTCCTGCAGGGAAGCTGCTACCATCAAATGTTTGCCCTCATTAGACTCCCCTCTGGAAGCGCTTTCACTGCAAGCTGCAGATTCCCTCCTAACAGCAAGCTTTAGGATAGGGTACTGAATTGTAACTTAACTGCGGCTAATAAGGCGATTTTGGCAAAGAGAGTATCTCCCGCAGGGAAGCTGCTACCATCAAATATTTGCCCTCATTACACTCCCCTCTGGAAGCGCTTTCACTGCAAGCTGCAGATTCCCTCCTAACTGCAAGCTTTAGGATAGGGTCCTGAATTGTAACTTAACTGCGGCTAATAAGGCGATTATGGCAAAGACAATATCTCCCGCAGGGAAGCTGCTACCATCAAATATTTGCCCTCATTAGACTCCCCTCTGGAAGCGCTTTCACTGCAAGCTGCAGATTCCCTCCTAACAGCAAGCTTTAGGATAGGGTACTGAATTGTAACTTAACTGCAGCTAATAATGCAATTTTGGCAAAGAGAGTATCTCCCGCAGGGAAGCTGCTACCATCAAATGTTTGCCCTCATTAGACTCCCCTCTGGAAGCGCTTTCACTGCAAGCTGCAGATTCCCTCCTAACAGCAAGCTTTAGGATAGGGTACTGAATTGAAACTTACTTCCGCCTAATAATGCGATTTTGGCAAAGAGAGTATCACCCGCAGGGAAGCTGCTAACATCAAATGTTTGCCCTCATTAGACTCCCCTCTGGAAGCGCTTTCACTGCAAGCTGCAGATTCCCTCCTAACAGCAAGCTGTAGGGCCGTGTACTGAATTGTAACTTAACTGCGGCTAATAAGGCGATTTTGGCAAAGAGAGTATCTCCCGCAGGGAAGCTGCTACCATCAAATTTTTGCCCTCGTTATACTCCCCTCTGGAAGCGCTTTCACTGCAAGCTGCAGATTCCCTCCTAACTGCAAGCTTTAGGATAGGGTCCTGAATTGTAACTTACTTTCGCCTAATAATGCGATTTTGGCAAAGAGAGTATCTCCCGCAGGGAAGCTGCTACCATCAAATGTTTGCCCTCATTAGACTCCCCTCTGGAAGCGCTTTCACTGCAAGCTGCAGATTCCCTCCTAACAGCAAGCTTTAGGATAGGGTACTGAATTGTAACTTCCTTTCGCCTAATAATGCGATTTTGGCAAAGAGAGTATCTCCCGCAGGGAAGCTGCTACCATCAAATGTTTGCCCTCATTAGACTCCCCTCTGGAAGCGCTTTCACTGCAAGCTGCAGATTCCCTCCTAACAGCAAGCTTTAGGATAGGGTACTGAATTGTAACTTAACTGCGGCTAATAAGGCGATTTTGGCAAAGAGAATATCTCCCGCAGGGAAGCTGCTACCATCAAATATTTGCCCTCATTAGACTCCCCTCTGGAAGCGCATTCACTTCAAGCTGCAGATTCCCTCCTAACAGCAAGCTTTAGGATAGGGTACTGAATTGTAACTTACTTTCGCCTAATAATGCGATTTTGGAAAAGAGACTATCTCCCGCAGGGAAGCTGCTACCATCAAATGTTTGCCCTCATTAGACTACCCTGTGGAAGCGCTTTCACTGCAAGCTGCAGATTCCCTCCTAACTGCAAGCTTTAGGATAGGGTCCTGAATTGTAACTTACTTTCGCCTAATAATGCGATTTTGGCAAAGAGACTATCTCCCGCAGGGAATCTGCTACCATCAAATCTTTGCCCTCATTAGACTCCCCTCTGGAAGCGCTTTCACTGCAAGCTGCAGATTCCCTCCTAACAGCAAGCTTTAGGATAGGGTACTGAATTGAAACTTACTTTCGCCTAATAATGCGATTTTGGCAAAGAGAGTATCTCCCGCAGGGAAGCTGCTACCATCAAATGTTTGCCCTCGTTAGACTACCCTGTGGAAGCGCATTCACTTCAAGCTGCAGATTCCCTCCTAACAGCAAGCTTTAGGATAGGGTACTGAATTGTAACTTACTTTCGCCTAATAATGCGATTTTGGAAAAGAGACTCTCTCCCGCAGGGAAGCTGCTACCATCAAATCTTTGCCCTCATTAGACTCCCCTCTGGAAGCGCTTTCACTGCAAGCTGCAGATTCCTTCCTAACAGCAAGCTTTAGGATAGGGTACTGAATTGTAACTTAACTGCGGCTAATAAGGCGATTATGGCAAAGAGAATATCTCCCGCAGGGAAGCTGCTACCATCGAATATTTGCCCTCATTAGACTCCCCTCTGGAAGTGCTTTCACTGCAAGCTGCAGATTCCCTCCTAACAGCAAGCTTTAGGATAGGGTACTGAATTGTAACTTACTTTCGCCTAATAATGCGATTTTGGCAAAGAGACTATCTCCCGCAGGGAAGCTGCTACCATCAAATGTTTGCCCTCATTAGACTCCCCTCTGGAAGCGCTTTCACTGCAAGCTGCAGATTCCCTCCTAACAGCAAGCTTTAGGATAGGGTCCTGAATTGTAACTTACTTTTGCCTAATAATGCGATTTTGGCAAAGAGAGTATCACCCGCAGGGAAGCTGCTACCATCAAATGTTTGCCCTCATTAGACTCCACTCTGGGAGCACTTTCACTGCAAGCTGCAGATTCCTTCCTAACAGCAAGCTTTAGGATAGTGTACTGAATTGTAACTTAACTGCGGCTAATAAGGCGATTTTGGCAAAGAGACTATCTCCCGCAGGGAAGCTGCTACCATCAAATTTTTGCCCTCGTTAGACTCCCCTCTGGAAGCGCTTTCACTGCAAGCTGCAGATTCCCTCCTAACAGCAACTTTAGGTTAGGGTACTGAATTGTAACTTACTTTCGCCTAATAATGCGATTTTGGCAAAGAGAGTATCTCCCGCAGGGAAGCTGCTACCATCAAATGTTTGCCCTCATTAGACTCCCCTCTGGAAGCGCTTTCACTGCAAGCTGCAGATTCCCTCCTAACAGCAAGCTTTAGTATATGGTACTGAATTGTAACTTACTTTCGCCTAATAATGCGATTATGGCAAGGAGACTATCTCCGGCAGGAAAGCTGCTACCATCAAATGTTTGCCCTCATTAGACTCCCCTCTGGAAGCGCTTTCACTGCAAGCTGCAGATTCCCTCCTAACAGCAAGCTTTAGGATAGGGTACTGAATTGTAACTTAACTGCGGCTAATAAGGCGATTTTGGCAAAGAGAGTATCTCCCGCAGGGAAGCTGCTACCATCAAATATTTGCCCTCATTAGACTCCCCTCTGGAAGCGCTTTCACTGCAAGCTGCAGATTCCCTCCTAACAGCAAGCTTTAGGATAGGGTACTGAATTGTATCTTACTTTCGCCTAATAATGCGATTTTGGCAAAGAGAGTATCTCCCGCAGGGAAGCTGCTACCATCAAATGTTTGCCCTCATTAGACTCCCCTCTGGAAGCGCTTTCACTGCAAGCTGCAGATTCCCTCCTAACAGCAAGCTTTAGGATAGGGTACTGAATTGTATCTTACTTTCGCCTAATAAGGCGATTTTGGAAAAGAGAATATCTCCCGCAGGGAAGCTGTTACCATCAAATGTTTGCCCTCATTACACTCCCCTCTGGAAGCGCTTTCACTGCAAGCGGCAGATTCCCACCTAAGAGCAAGCTTTAGGATAGGGTACTGAATTGTAACTTACTTTCGCCTAATAAGGCGATTTTGGCAAAGAGAATATCTCCCGCAGGGAAGCTGTTACCATCAAACGTTTGCCCTCATTAGACTCCCCTCTGGAAGCGCTTTCACTGCAAGCTGCAGATTCCCTCCTAACAGCAAGCTTTAGGATAGGGTACTGAATGGTAACTTACTTTCGCCTAATAATGCGATTTTGGCAAAGAGAGTATCTCCCGCAGGGAAGCTGCTACCATCAAATGTTTGCCCTCATTAGACTCCCCTCTGGAAGCGCTTTCACTGCAAGCTGCAGATTCCCTCCTAACAGCAAGCTTTAGGATAGGGTACTGCATTGTATCTTACTTTCGCCTAATAATACGTTTTTAGCAAAGAGAGTATCTCCCGCAGGGAAGCTGCTACCATCAAATGTTTGCCCTCATTAGACTCCCCTCTGGAAGCGCTTTCACTGCAAGCTGCAGATTCCCTCCTAACAGCAAGCTTTAGGATAGGGTACTGAATTGTAACTTAACTGCGGCTAATAAGGCGATTTTGGCAAAGAGAGTATCTCCCGCAGGGAAGCTGCTACCATCAAATATTTGCCCTCATTACACTCCCCTCTGGAAGCGCTTTCACTGCAAGCTGCAGATTCCCTCCTAACAGCAAGCTTTAGGATAGGGTACTGAATTGTAACTTAACTGCGGCTAATAAGGCGATTATGGCAAAGACAATATCTCCCGCAGGGAAGCTGCTACCATCAAATATTTGCCCTCATTAGACTCCCCTCTGGAAGCGCTTTCACTGCAAGCTGCAGATTCCCTCCTAACAGCAAGCTTTAGGATAGGGTACTGAATTGTAACTTAACTGCAGCTAATAATGCAATTTTGGCAAAGAGAGTATCTCCCGCAGGGAAGCTGCTACCATCAAATGTTTGCCCTCATTAGACTCCCCTCTGGAAGCGCTTTCACTGCAAGCTGCAGATTCCCTCCTAACAGCAAGCTTTAGGATAGGGTACTGAATTGAAACTTACTTTTGCCTAATAATGCGATTTTGGCAAAGAGAGTATCACCCGCAGGGAAGCTGCTAACATCAAATGTTTGCCCTCATTAGACTCCCCTCTGGAAGCGCTTTCACTGCAAGCTGCAGATTCCCTCCTAACAGCAAGCTGTATGGCCGTGTACTGAATTGTAACTTAACTGCGGCTAATAAGGCGATTTTGGCAAAGAGAATATCTCCCGCAGGGAAGCTGCTACCATCAAATATTTGCCCTCATTAGACTCCCCTCTGGAAGCGCTTTCACTGCAAGCTGCAGATTCCCTCCTAACAGCAAGCTTTAGGATAGGGTACTGAATTGTAACTTTCTTTCGCCTAATAATGCGATTTTGGCAAAGAGAGTATCTCCCGCAGGGAAGCTGCTACCATCAAATGTTTGCCCTCATTAGACTCCCCTCTGGAAGCGCTTTCACTGCAAGCTGCAGATTCCCTCCTAACAGCAAGCTTTAGGATAGGGTACTGAATTGTAACTTACTTTCGCCTAATAATGCGATTTTGCAAAGAGAATATCTCCCGCAGGGAAGCTGCTACCATCAAATGTTTGCCCTCATTAGACTCCCCTCTGGAAGCGCTTTCACTGCAAGCTGCAGATTCCCTCCTAACAGCAAGCTTTAGGATAGGGTACTGAATTGTAACTTAACTGCGGCTAATAAGGTGATTATGGCAAAGAGAATATCTCCCGCAGGGAAGCTGCTACCATCAAATATTTGCCCTCATTAGACTCCCCTCTGGAAGCGCTTTCACTGCAAGCTGCAGATTCCCTCCTAACAGCAAGCTTTAGGATAGGGTACTGAATTGTAACTTACTTTCGCCTAATAATGCGATTTTGGCAAAGAGAGTATCTCCCGCAGGGAAGCTGCTACCATCAAATGTTTGCCCTCATTAGACTCCCCTCTGGAAGCGCTTTCACTGCAAGCTGCAGATTCCCTCCTAACAGCAAGCTTTAGGATAGGGTACTGAATTGTAACTTACTTTTGCCTAATAATGCGATTTTGGCAAAGAGAGTATCACCCGCAGGGAAGCTGCTAACATTAAATGTTTGCCCTCATTAGACTCCCCTCTGGAAGCGCTTTCACTGCAAGCTGCAGATTCCTTCCTAACAGCAAGATTTAGGATAGGGTACTGAATTGTAACTTAACTGCGGCTAATAAGGCGATTTTGGCAAAGAGAGTATCTCCCGCAGGGAAGCTGCTACCATCAAATTTTTGCCCTCGTTATACTCCCCTCTGGAAGCGCTTTCACTGCAAGCTGCAGATTCCCTCCTAACAGCAACTTTAGGTTATGGTACTGAATTGTAACTTACTTTCGCCTAATAATGCGATTTTGGCAAAGAGAGTATCTCCCGCAGGGAAGCTGCTACCATCAAATGTTTGCCCTCATTAGACTCCCCTCTGGAAGCGCTTTCACTGCAAGCTGCAGATTCCCTCCTAACAGCAAGCTTTAGGATAGGGTACTGAATTGTAACTTCCTTTCGCCTAATAATGCGATTTTGGCAAAGAGAGTATCTCCCGCAGGGAAGCTGCTACCATCAAATGTTTGCCCTCATTAGACTCCCCTCTGGAAGCGCTTTCACTGCAAGCTGCAGATTCCCTCCTAACAGCAAGCTTTAGGATAGGGTACTGAATTGTAACTTAACTGCGGCTAATAAGGCGATTTTGGCAAAGAGAATATCTCCCGCAGGGAAGCTGCTACCATCAAATATTTGCCCTCATTAGACTCCCCTCTGGAAGCGCATTCACTTCAAGCTCCAGATTCCCTCCTAACAGCAAGCTTTAGGATAGGGTACTGAATTGTAACTTACTTTCGCCTAATAATGCGATTTTGGAAAAGAGACTATCTCCCGCAGGGAAGCTGCTACCATCAAATGTTTGCCCTCATTAGACTACCCTGTGGAAGCGCTTTCACTGCAAGCTGCAGATTCCCTCCTAACTGCAAGCTTTAGGATAGGGTCCTGAATTGTAACTTACTTTCGCCTAATAATGCGATTTTGGCAAAGAGACTATCTCCCGCAGGGAATCTGCTACCATCAAATCTTTGCCCTCATTAGACTCCCCTCTGGAAGCGCTTTCACTGCAAGCTGCAGATTCCCTCCTAACAGCAAGCTTTAGGATAGGGTACTGAATTGAAACTTACTTTCGCCTAATAATGCGATTTTGGCAAAAAGAGTATCTCCCGCAGGGAAGCTGCTACCATCAAATGTTTGCCCTCGTTAGACTACCCTGTGGAAGCGCATTCACTTCAAGCTGCAGATTCCCTCCTAACAGCAAGCTTTAGGATAGGGTACT
Organism: Phaenicophaeus curvirostris; assembly: GCF_032191515.1. NCBI lineage: Eukaryota > Metazoa > Chordata > Aves > Cuculiformes > Cuculidae > Phaenicophaeus > Phaenicophaeus curvirostris. The sequence continues at coordinate 146,731 of NW_027206800.1, read as the reverse complement.
GAATTGTAACTTACTTTCGCCTAATAATGCGATTTTGGAAAAGAGACTCTCTCCCGCAGGGAAGCTGCTACCATCAAATGTTTGCCCTCATTAGACTACCCTGTGGAAGCGCTTTCACTGCAAGCTGCAGATTCCCTCCTAACTGCAAGCTTTAGGATAGGGTCCTGAATTGTAACTTACTTTCGCCTAATAATGCGATTTTGGCAAAGAGAGTATCTCCCGCAGGGAAGCTGCTACCATCAAATCTTTGCCCTCATTAGACTCCCCTCTGGAAGCGCTTTCACTGCAAGCTGCAGATTCCTTCCTAACAGCAAGCTTTAGGATAGGGTACTGAATTGTAACTTAACTGCGGCTAATAAGGCGATTATGGCAAAGAGAATATCTCCCGCAGGGAAGCTGCTACCATCAAATATTTGCCCTCATTAGACTCCCCTCTGGAAGTGCTTTCACTGCAAGCTGCAGATTCCCTCCTAACAGCAAGCTTTAGGATAGGGTACTGAATTGTAACTTACTTTCGCCTAATAATGCGATTTTGGCAAAGAGACTATCTCCCGCAGGGAAGCTGCTACCATCAAATGTTTGCCCTCATTAGACTCCCCTCTGGAAGCGCTTTCACTGCAAGCTGCAGATTCCCTCCTAACAGCAAGCTTTAGGATAGGGTCCTGAATTCTAACTTACTTTTGCCTAATAATGCGATTTTGGCAAAGAGAGTATCACCCGCAGGGAAGCTGCTACCATCAAATGTTTGCCCTCATTAGACTCCACTCTGGAAGCACTTTCACTGCAAGCTGCAGATTCCCTCCTAACAGCAACTTTAGGTTAGGGTACTGAATTGTAACTTACTTTCGCCTAATAATGCGATTTTGGCAAAGAGAGTATCTCCCGCAGGGAAGCTGCTACCATCAAATGTTTGCCCTCATTAGACTCCCCTCTGGAAGCGCTTTCACTGCAAGCTGCAGATTCCCTCCTAACAGCAAGCTTTAGTATATGGTACTGAATTGTAACTTACTTTCGCCTAATAATGCGATTATGGCAAGGAGACTATCTCCCGCAGGGAAGCTGCTACCATCAAATGTTTGCCCTCATTAGACTCCCCTCTGGAAGCGCTTTCACTGCAAGCTGCAGATTCCCTCCTAACAGCAAGCTTTAGGATAGGGTACTGAATTGTAACTTAACTGCGGCTAATAAGGCGATTTTGGCAAAGAGAGTATCTCCCGCAGGGACGCTGCTACCATCAAATATTTGCCCTCATTAGACTCCCCTCTGGAAGCGCTTTCACTGCAAGCTGCAGATTCCCTCCTAACAGCAAGCTTTAGGATAGGGTACTGAATTGTATCTTACTTTCGCCTAATAATGCGATTTTGGCAAAGAGAGTATCTCCCGCAGGGAAGCTGCTACCATCAAATCTTTGCCCTCATTAGACTCCCCTCTGGAAGCGCTTTCACTGCAAGCTGCAGATTCCCTCCTAACAGCAGGCTTTAGGATAGGGTACTGAATTGTATCTTACTTTCGCATAATAAGGCGATTTTGGAAAAGAGAATATCTCCCGCAGGGAAGCTGTTACCATCAAATGTTTGCCCTCATTACACTCCCCTCTGGAAGCGCTTTCACTGCAAGCGGCAGATTCCCACCTAAGAGCAAGCTTTAGGATAGGGTACTGAATTGTAACTTACTTTCGCCTAATAAGGCGATTTTGGCAAAGAGAATATCTCCCGCAGGGAAGCTGTTACCATCAAACGTTTGCCCTGATTAGACTCCCCTCTGGAAGCGCTTTCACTGCAAGCTGCAGATTCCCTCCTAACAGCAAGCTTTAGGATAGGGTACTGAATGGTAACTTACTTTCGCCTAATAATGCGATTTTGGCAAAGAGAGTATCTCCCGCAGGGAAGCTGCTACCATCAAATGTTTGCCCTCATTAGACACCCCTCTGGAAGCGCTTTCACTGCAAGCTGCAGATTCCCTCCTAACAGCAAGCTTTAGGATAGGGTACTGCATTGTATCTTAGTGTCGCCTAATAATGCTATTTTAGCAAAGAGAGTATCTCCCGCAGGGAAGCTGCTACCATCAAATGTTTGCCCTCATTAGACTCCCCTCTGGAAGCGCTTTCACTGCAAGCTGCAGATTCCCTCCTAACAGCAAGCTTTAGGATAGGGTACTGAATTGTAACTTAACTGCGGCTAATAAGGCGATTTTGGCAAAGAGAGTATCTCCCGCAGGGAAGCTGCTACCATCAAATATTTGCCCTCATTACACTCCCCTCTGGAAGCGCTTTCACTGCAAGCTGCAGATTCCCTCCTAACAGCAAGCTTTAGGATAGGGTACTGAATTGTAACTTAACTGCGGCTAATAAGGCGATTATGGCAAAGACAATATCTCCCGCAGGGAAGCTGCTACCATCAAATATTTGCCCTCATTAGACTCCCCTCTGGAAGCGCTTTCACTGCAAGCTGCAGATTCCCTCCTAACAGCAAGCTTTAGGATAGGGTACTGAATTGTAACTTAACTGCAGCTAATAATGCAATTTTGGCAAAGAGAGTATCTCCCGCAGGGAAGCTGCTACCATCAAATGTTTGCCCTCATTAGACTCCCCTCTGGAAGCGCTTTCACTGCAAGCTGCAGATTCCCTCCTAACTGCAAGCTTTAGGATAGCGTCCTGAATTGTAACTTACTTTCGCCTAATAATGCGATTTTGGCAAAGAGACTATCTCCCGCAGGGAATCTGCTACCATCAAATCTTTGCCCTCATTAGACTCCCCTCTGGAAGCGCTTTCACTGCAAGCTGCAGATTCCCTCCTAACAGCAAGCTTTAGGATAGGGTACTGAATTGAAACTTACTTTCGCCTAATAATGCGATTTTGGCAAAAAGAGTATCTCCCGCAGGGAAGCTGCTACCATCAAATGTTTGCCCTCGTTAGACTACCCTGTGGAAGCGCATTCACTTCAAGCTGCAGATTCCCTCCTAACAGCAAGCTTTAGGATAGGGTACTGAATTGTAACTTACTTTCGCCTAATAATGCGATTTTGGAAAAGAGACTCTCTCCCGGAGGGAAGCTGCTACCATCAAATGTTTGCCCTCATTAGACTACCCTGTGGAAGCGCTTTCACTGCAAGCTGCAGATTCCCTCCTAACTGCAAGCTTTAGGATAGGGTCCTGAATTGTAACTTACTTTCGCCTAATAATGCGATATTGGGAAAGAGAGTATCTCCCGCAGGGAAGCTGCTACCATCAAATCTTTGCCCTCATTAGACTCCCCTCTGGAAGCGCTTTCACTGCAAGCTGCAGATTCCTTCCTAACAGCAAGCTTTAGGATAGGGTACTGAATTGTAACTTAACTGCGGCTAATAAGGAGAATTTGGCAAAGAGAATATCTCCCGCAGGGAAGCTGCTACCATCAAATATTTGCCCTCATTAGACTCCCCTCTGGAAGTGCTTTCACTGCAACCTGCAGATTCCCTCCTAACAGCAAGCTTTAGGATAGGGTACTGAATTGTAACTTACTTTCGCCTAATAATGCGATTTTGGCAAAGAGACTATCTCCCGCAGGGAAGTTGCTACCATCAAATGTTTGCCCTCATTAGACTCCCCTCTGGAAGCGCTTTCACTGCAAGCTGCAGATTCCCTCCTAACAGCAAGCTTTAGGATAGGGTCCTGAATTGTAACTTACTTTTCCCTAATAATGCTATTTTGGCAAAGAGAGTATCACCCGCAGGGAAGCTGCTACCATCAAATGTTTGCCCTCATTAGACTCCACTCTGGGAGCACTTTCACTGCAAGCTGCAGATTCCTTCCTAACAGCAAGCTTTAGGATAGGGTACTGAATTGTAACTTAACTGCGGCTAATATGGCGATTTTGGCAAAGAGAGTATCTCCCGCAGGGAAGCTGCTACCATCAAATTTTTGCCCTCGTTAGACTCCCCTCTGGAAGCGCTTTCACTGCAAGCTGCAGATTCCCTCCTAACAGCAACTTTAGGTTAGGGTACTGAATTGTAACTTACTTTCGCCTAATAATGCGATTTTGGCAAAGAGAGTATCTCCCGCAGGGAAGCTGCTACCATCAAATGTTTGCCCTCATTAGACTCCCCTCTGGAAGCGCTTTCACTGCAAGCTGCAGATTCCCTCCTAACAGCAAGCTTTAGGATAGGGTACTGAATTGTAACTTACTTTCGCCTAATAATGCGATTATGGCAAGGAGACTATCTCCCGCAGGGAAGCTGCTACCATCAAATGTTTGCCCTCATTAGACTCCCCTCTGGAAGCGCTTTCACTGCAAGCTGCAGATTCCCTCCTAACAGCAAGCTTTAGGATAGGGTACTGAATTGTAACTTAACTGCGGCTAATAAGGCGATTTTGGCAAAGAGAGTATCTCCCGCAGGGAAGCTGCTACCATCAAATATTTGCCCTCATTACACTCCCCTCTGGAAGCGCTTTCACTGCAAGCTGCAGATTCCCTCCTAACAGCAAGCTTTAGGATAGGGTACTGAATTGTATCTTACTTTCGCCTAATAATGCGATTTTGGCAAAGAGAGTATCTCCCGCAGGGAAGCTGCTACCATCAAATCTTTGCCCTCATTAGACTCCCCTCTGGAAGCGCTTTCACTGCAAGCTGCAGATTCCCTCCTAACAGCAAGCTTTAGGATAGGGTACTGAATTGTATCTTACTTTCGCCTAATAAGGCGATTTTGGAAAAGAGAATATCTCCCGCAGGGAAGCTGTTACCATCAAATGTTTGCCCTCATTACACTCCCCTCTGGAAGCGCTTTCACTGCAAGCGGCAGATTCCCACCTAAGAGCAAGCTTTAGGATAGGGTACTGAATTGTAACTTACTTTCGCCTAATAAGGCGATTTTGGCAAAGAGAATATCTCCCGCAGGGAAGCTGTTACCATCAAACGTTTGCCCTGATTAGACTCCCCTCTGGAAGCGCTTTCACTGCAAGCTGCAGATTCCCTCCTAACAGCAAGCTTTAGGATAGGGTACTGAATGGTAACTTACTTTCGCCTAATAATGCGATTTTGGCAAAGAGAGTATCTCCCGCAGGGAAGCTGCTACCATCAAATGTTTGCCCTCATTAGACACCCCTCTGGAAGCGCTTTCACTGCAAGCTGCAGATTCCCTCCTAACAGCAAGCTTTAGGATAGGGTACTGCATTGTATCTTAGTTTCGCCTAATAATGCTATTTTAGCAAAGAGAGTATCTCCCGCAGGGAAGCTGCTACCATCAAATGTTTGCCCTCATTAGACTCCCCTCTGGAAGCGCTTTCACTGCAAGCTGCAGATTCCCTCCTAACAGCAAGCTTTAGGATAGGGTACTGAATTGTAACTTACTTTCGCCTAATAATGCGATTTTGGCAAAGAGACTATAACTCGCAGGGAAGCTGCTGCCACCAAATGTTTGCCCTCATTAGAGTCCCCTCTGGAAGCGCTTTCACTGCAAGCTGCAGATTCCCTCCTAACAGCAAGCTTTAGGATAGGATACTGAATTGTAACTTACTTTCGCCTAATAATGCGATTTTGGCAAAGAGACTATCTCTCGCAGGGAAGCTGTTACCATCAAACGTTTGCCCTCATTAGACTCCCCTCTGGAAGCGCTTTCACTGCAAGCTGCAGATTCCCTCCTAACAGCAAGCTTTAGGATAGGGTACTGAATTGTAACTTAACTGCAGCTAATAATGCAATTTTGGCAAAGAGAGTATCTCCCGCAGGGAAGCTGCTACCATCAAATGTTTGCCCTCATTAGACTCCCCTCTGGAAGCGCTTTCACTGCAAGCTGCAGATTCCCTCCTAACAGCAAGCTGTAGGGCCGTGTACTGAATTGTAACTTAACTGCGGCTAATAAGGCGATTTTGGCAAAGAGAATATCTCCCGCAGGGAAGCTGCTACCATCAAATATTTGCCCTCATTAGACTCCCCTCTGGAAGCGCTTTCACTGCAAGCTGCAGATTCCCTCCTAACAGCAAGCTTTAGGATAGGGTACTGAATTGTAACTTAACTGCGGCTAATAAGGCGATTTTGGCAAAGAGAGTATCTCCCGCAGGGAAGCTTCTACCATGAAATTTTTGCCCTCGTTATACTCCCCTCTGGAAGCGCTTTCACTGCAAGCTGCAGATTCCCTCCTAACAGCAACTTTAGGTTATGTTACTGAATTGTAACTTACTTTCGCCTAATAATGCGATTTTGGCAAAGAGAGTATCTCCCGCAGGGAAGCTGCTACCATCAAATGTTTGCCCTCATTAGACTCCCCTCTGGAAGCGCTTTCACTGCAAGCTGCAGATTCCCTCCTAACAGCAAGCTTTAGGATAGGGTACTGAATTGTAACTTAACTGCGGCTAATAAGGCGATTATGGCAAAGAGAATATCTCCCGCAGGGAAGCTGCTACCATCAAATATTTGCCCTCATTACACTCCCCTCTGGAAGCGCTTTCACTGCAAGTTGCAGATTCCCTCCTAACAGCAAGCTTTAGGATAGGGTACTGAATTGTAACTTACTTTCGCCTAATAATGTGATTTTGGCAAAGAGAGTATCTCCCGCAGGGAAGCTGCTACCATCAAATGTTTGCCCTCATTAGACACCGCTCTGGAAGCGCTTTCACTGCAAGCTGCAGATTCCCTCCTAACAGCAAGCTTTAGGATATGGTACTGCATTGTATCTTAGTTTCGACTAATAATGCTATTTTAGCAAAGAGAGTATCTCCCGCAGGGAAGCTGCTAACATCAAATGTTTGCCCTCATTAGACTCCCCTCTGGAAGCGCTTTCACGGCAAGCTGCAGATTCCCTCCTAACAGCAAGCTTTAGGATAGGGTACTGAATTGTAACTTACTTTCGCCTAATAATGCGATTTTGGCAAAGAGACTATCTCCCGCAGGTAAGCTGCTACCATCAAATGTTTGCCCTCCTTAGACTCCCCTCTGGAAGTGCTTTCACTGCAAGCTGCAGATTCCCTCCTAACAGCAAGCTTTAGGATAGGGTACTGAATTGTATCTTACTTTCGCCTAATAATGCGGTTTTTTCAAAGAGAATATCTCCCGCAGGGAAGGTGCTACCATCAAATGTTTGCCCTCATTAGACTCCCCTCTGGAAGCGCTTTCACTGCAAGCTGCAGATTCCCTCCTAACAGCAAGCTGTAGGACACTGTACTGAATTGTATCTTAACTGCGTCTAATAAGGAGATTTTGGCAAAGAGACTATCTCCCGCAGGGAAGCTGCTACCATCAAATGTTTGCCCTCATTAGACTCCCCTCTGGAAGCGCTTTCACTGCAAGCTGCAGATTCCCTCCTAACAGCAAGCTTTAGGATAGGGTACTGAATTGTAACTTACTTTCGCCTAATAATGCGATTTTGGCAAAGAGAGTATCTCCCGCAGGGAAGCTGCTACCATCAAATGTTTGCCCTCATTAGACTCCCCTCTGGAAGTGCTTTCACTGCAGATTCCCTCCTAACAGCAAGCTTTAGGATAGGGTACTGAATTGTAACTTACTTTCGCCTAATAATGCGATTTTTGCAAAGAGAGTATCTCCCGCAGGGAAGCTGCTACCATCAAATGTTTGCCCTCATTAGACTCCCCTCTGGAAGCGCTTTCACTGCAAGCTGCAGATTCCCTCCTAACAGCAAGCTTTAGGATAGGGTACTGAATTGTAACTTACTTTCGCCTAATAATGCGATTTTGGAAAAGAGACTATCTCCCGCAGGGAAGCTGCTACCATCAAATGTTTGCCCTCATTAGACTCCCCTCTGGAAGTGCTTTCACTGCAAGCTGCAGATTCCCTCCTAACAGCAAGCTTTAGGAAAGGGTACTGAATTGTATCTTACTTTTGCCTAATAATGCGATTTTGACAAAGAGAGTATCTCCCGCAGGGAAGCTTCTACCATCAAATGTTTGCCCTCATTAGACTCCCCTCTGGAAGCGCTTTCACTGCAAGCTGCAGATTCCTTCATAACAGCAAGCTTTAGGATAGGGTACTGAATTGTAACTTAACTGCGGCGACTAAGGCGATATTGTCAAAGAGAATAGCTCCCGCAGGGAAGATGCTACAATCAAATATTTGCCCTCATTAGACTCCCCTCTGGAAGCGCTTTCACTGCAAGCTGCAGATTCCCTCCTAACAGCAAGCTTTAGGATAGGGTACTGAATTGTAACTTACTTTCGCCTAATAATGCGATTTTGGCAAAGAGAGTACCTCCCGCAGGGAAGCTGCTACCATCAAATGTTTGCCCTCATTAGACTCCCCTCTGGAAGCGCTTTCACTGCAAGCTGCAGATTCCCTCCTAACAGCAAGCTTTAGGATAGGGTACTGAATTGTAACTTCCTTTCGCCTAATAATGCGATTTTGGCAAAGAGAGTATCTCCCGCAGGGAAGCTGCTACCATCAAATGTTTGCCCTCATTAGACTCCCCTCTGGAAGCGCTTTCACTGCAAGCTGCAGATTCCCTCCTAACAGCAAGCTTTAGGACACTGTACTGAATTGTAACTTAACTGCGTCTAATAAGGCGATTTTGGCAAAGAGAATATCTCCCGCAGGGAAGCTGCTACCATCAAATGTTTGCCCTCATTACACTCCCCTCTGGAAGCGCTTTCACTGCAAGCGGCAGATTCCCACCTAACAGCAAGCTTTAGGATAGGGTACTGAATTGTAACTTACTTTCGCCTAATAAGGCGTTTTTGTCAAAGAGAATATCTCCCGCAGGGAAGCTGTTACCATCAAACGTTTGCCCTCATTAGACTCCCCTCTGGAAGCGCTTTCACTGCAAGCTGCAGATTCCCTCCTAACAGCAAGCTTTAGGATAGGGTACTGAATTGTAACTTACTTTCTCCTAATAATGCGATTTTGGCAAAGAGACTATCTCCCGCAGGGAAGCTGCTACCATCAAATGTTTGCCCTCATTAGACTCCCCTCTGGAAGCGCTTTCACTGCAAGCTGCAGATTCCCTCCTAACAGCAAGCTTTAGGATAGGGTACTGAATTGTATCTTATCTGCGGCTAATAAGGAGATTTTGGCAAAGAGAGTATCTCCCGCAGGGAAGCTGCTACCATCAAATGTTTGCCCTCATTAGAATCCCCTCTGGAAGCGCTTTGTCTGCAAGCTGCAGATTCCCTCCTAACAGCAATCTTTAGGATAGGGTACTGAATTGTAACTTACTTTCGCCTAATAATACGATTTTGTCGGAGAGAGTATCTCCCGCAGGGAAGCTGCTACCATCAAATGTTTGCCCTCATTAGACTCCCCTCTGGAAGCGCTTTCACTGCAAGCTGCAGATTCCCTCCTAACAGCAAGCTTTAGGATAGGGTACTGAATTGTAACTTATCTGCGGCTAATAAGGCGATTTTGGGAAAGAGAATATCTCCCGCAGGGAAGCTGCTACCATCAAATGTTTGCCCTCATTAGACTCCCCTCTGGAAGCGCTTTCACTGCAAGCTGCAGATTCCCTCCTAACAGCAAGCTTTAGCATAGGGTACTGAATTGTAACTTAACTGCGGCTAATAATGATATTTTGGCAAAGAGAATATCTCCCGCAGGGAAGCTGCTACCATCAAATGTTTGCCCTCGTTAGACTACCCTCTGGAAGCGCTTTCACTGCAAGCTGCAGATTCCCTCCTAACAGCAAGCTTTAGGATAGGGTACTGAATTGTAACTTAAATACGGCTAATAAGGCGATTTTGGGAAAGAGAATATCTCCCGCAGGGAAGTTGCTACTATCAAATGTTTGCCCTCATTAGACTCCCCTCTGGAAGCGCTTTGACTGCAAGCTGCAGATTCCCTCCTAATAGCAAGCTTTAGGATAGGGTACTGAATTGTAACTTACTTTCGCCTAATAATGCGATTTTGGAAAAGAGAGTATCTCCCGCAGGGAAGCTGCTACCATCAAATGTTTGCCCTCATTAGACTCCCCTCTGGAAGCGCTTTCACTGCAAGCTGCAGATTCCCTCCTAACAGCAAGCTTTAGCATAGTGTACTGAATTGTAACTTAACTGCGGCTAATAATGATATTTTGGCAAAGAGAATATCTCCCGCAGGGAAGCTGCTACCATCAAATATTTGCCCTCGTTAGACTACCCTCTGGAAGCGCTTTCACTGCAAGCTGCAGATTCCCTCCTAACAGCAAGCTTTAGGATAGGGTACTGAATTGTAACTTAACTGCGGCTAATAAGGCGATTTTGGGAAAGAGAATATCTCCCGCAGGGAAGTTGCTACTATCAAATGTTTGCCCTCATTAGACTCCCCTCTGGAAGCGCTTTGACTGCAAGCTGCAGATTCCCTCCTAATAGCAAGCTTTAGGATAGGGTACTGAATTGTAACTTACTTTCGCCTAATAATGCGATTTTGGAAAAGAGAGTATCTCCCGCAGGGAAGCTGCTACCATCAAATGTTTGCCCTCATTAGACTCCCCTCTGGAAGCGCTTTCACTGCAAGCTGCAGATTCCCTCCTAACAGCAAGCTTTAGGATAGGGTACTGAATTGTAACTTACTTTCGCCTAATAATGCGATTTTGGCAAAGAGAGTATCTCCCGCAGGGAAGATGCTACCATCAAATGTTTGCCCTCATTAGACTCCCCTCTGGAAGCGCTTTCACTGCAAGCTGCAGATTCCCTCCTAACAGCAAGCTTTAGGATAGGGTACTGAATTGTAACTTAACTGCGGCTAATAAGGCGATTCTGGCAAAGAGAATATCTCCCGCAGGGAAGCTGCTACCATCAAATATTTGCCCTCATTAGACTCCCCTCTGGAAGCGCTTTCACTGCAAGCTGCAGATTCCCTCCTAACAGCAAGCTTTAGGATAGGGTACTGAATTGTAACTTACTTTCGCCTAATAATGCGATTTTGGCAAAGAGACTGTCTCGCGCAGGGAAGCTGTTACCATCAAACGTTTGCCCTCATTAGACTCCCCTCTGGAAGCGCTTTCACTGCAAGCTGCAGATTCCCTCCTAACAGCAAGCTTTAGGATAGGGTACTGACTTGTAACTTAACTGCGGCTAATAAGGCGATTTTGGCAAAGAGAGTATCTCCCGCAGGGAAGCTGCTACCATCAAATGTTTGCCCTCCTTAGACTCCCCTCTGGAAGCGCTTTCACTGCAAGCTGCAGATTCCCTCCTAACAGCAAGCTTTAGGATAGGGTACTGAATTGTAACTTACTTTCGCCTAATAATGCGATTTTGGCAAAGAGAGTATCTCCCGCAGGGAAGCTGCTACCATCAAATGTTTGCCCTCATTAGACTCCCCTCTGGAAGCGCTTTCACTGCAAGCTGCAGATTCCCTCCTAACAGCAAGCTTTAGGATAGGGTACTGAATTGTAACTTAACTGCGGCTAATAAGGCGATTTTGGGAAACAGAATATCTCCCGCAGGGAAGCTGCTACCATCAAATATTTGCCCTCATTAGACTCCCCTCTGGAATCGCTTTCACTGCAAGCTGCAGATTCCCTCCTAACAGCAAGCTTTAGGATAGGGTACTGAATTGTAACTTACTTTCGCCTAATAATGCTATTTTGGCAAAGAGAATATCTCCCGCAGGGAAGCTGCTACCATCAAATGTTTGCCCTCATTAGACTCCCCTCTGGAAGCGCTTTCACTGCAAGCTGCAGATTCCCTCCTAACAGCAAGCTTTAGGATAGGGTACTGAATTGTAACTTACTTTCGCCTAATAATGCGATTTTGGCAAAGAGAGTATCACCCGCAGGGAAGCTGCTAACATCAAATGTTTGCCCTCATTAGACTCCCCTCTGGAAGCGCTTTCACTGCAAGCTGCAGATTCCCTCCTAACAGCAAGCTTTAGGATAGGGTACTGAATTGTAACTTACTTTCGCATAATAATGAGATTTTTGCAAAGAGAGTATCTCCGGCAGGAAAGCTGCTACCATCAAATGTTTGCCCTCATTAGACTCCCCTCTGGAAGCGCTTTCACTGCAAGCTGCAGATTCCCTCCTAACAGCAAGCTTTAGGATAGGGTACTGAATTGTAACTTAACTACGGCTAATAAGGCGATTATGGCAAAGAGAATATCTCCCGCAGGGAAGCTGCTACCATCAAATGTTTGCCCTCATTAGACTCCCCTCTGGAAGCGCTTTCACTGCAAGCTGCAGATTCCCTCCTAACAGCAAGCTTTAGGATAGGGTACTGAATTGTAACTTACTTTCGCCTAATAATGCGATTTTTGCAAAGAGAGTATCTCCTGCAGGGAAGCTGCTACCATCAAATGTTTGCCCTCATTAGACTCCCCTCTGGAAGCGCTTTCACTGCAAGCTGCAGATTCCCTCTTAACAGCAAGCTTTAGGATAGGGTACTGAATTGTAACTTACTTTCGCCTAATAATGCGATTTTGGCAAAGAGAGTATCTCCCGCAGGGAAGCTGCTACCATCAAATATTTGCCCTCATTAGACTCCCCTCTGGAAGCGCTTTCACTGCAAGCTGCAGATTCCCTCCTAACAGCAAGCTTTAGGATAGGGTACTAAATTGTAACTTACCTGCGGCTAATAAGGCGATTTTGGCAAAGACAATATCTCCCGCAGGGAAGCTGTTACCATCAAATATTTGCCCTCATTAGACTCCCCTCTGGAAGCGCTTTCACTGCAAGCTGCAGATTCCCTCCTAACAGCAAGCTTTAGTATAGGGTACTGAATTGTAACTTACTTTCGCCTAATAATGCGATTTTGGCAAAGAGAGTATCTCCCGCAGGGAAGCTGCTACCATCAAATGTTTGCCCTCATTAGACTCCCCTCTGGAAGCGCTTTCACTGCAAGCTGCAGATTCCCTCCTAACAGCAAGCTTTAGGATAGGGTACTGAATTGTAACTTAACTGCGGCTAATAAGGCGATTTTGGGAAACAGAATATCTCCCGCAGGGAAGCTGCTACCATCAAATATTTGCCCTCATTAGACTCCCCTCTGGAATCGCTTTCACTGCAAGCTGCAGATTCCCTCCTAACAGCAAGCTTTAGGATAGGGTACTGAATTGTAACTTACTTTCGCCTAATAATGCTATTTTGGCAAAGAGAATATCTCCCGCAGGGAAGCTGCTACCATCAAATGTTTGCCCTCATTAGACTCCCCTCTGGAAGCGCTTTCACTGCAAGCTGCAGATTCCCTCCTAACAGCAAGCTTTAGGATAGGGTACTGAATTGTAACTTACTTTCGCCTAATAATGCGATTTTGGCAAAGAGAGTATCACCCGCAGGGAAGCTGCTAACATCAAATGTTTGCCCTCATTAGACTCCCCTCTGGAAGCGCTTTCACTGCAAGCTGCAGATTCCCTCCTAACAGCAAGCTTTAAGATAGGGTACTGAATTGTAACTTACTTTCGCATAATAATGAGATTTTTGCAAAGAGAGTATCTCCGGCAGGAAAGCTGCTACCATCAAATGTTTGCCCTCATTACACTCCCCTCTGGAAGCGCTTTCACTGCAAGCTGCAGATTCCCTCCTAACAGCAAGCTTTAGGATAGGGTACTGAATTGTAACTTAACTACGGCTAATAAGGCGATTATGGCAAAGAGAATATCTCCCGCAGGGAAGCTGCTACCATCAAATGTTTGCCCTCATTAGACTCCCCTCTGGAAGCGCTTTCACTGCAAGCTGCAGATTCCCTCCTAACAGCAAGCTTTAGGATAGGGTACTGAATTGTAACTTACTTTCGCCTAATAATGCGATTTTTGCAAAGAGAGTATCTCCTGCAGGGAAGCTGCTACCATCAAATGTTTGCCCTCATTAGACTCCCCTCTGGAAGCGCTTTCACTGCAAGCTGCAGATTCCCTCTTAACAGCAAGCTTTAGGATAGGGTACTGAATTGTAACTTACTTTCGCCTAATAATGCGATTTTGGCAAAGAGAGTATCTCCCGCAGGGAAGCTGCTACCATCAAATATTTGCCCTCATTAGACTCCCCTCTGGAAGCGCTTTCACTGCAAGCTGCAGATTCCCTCCTAACAGCAAGCTTTAGGATAGGGTACTAAATTGTAACTTAACTGCGGCTAATAAGGCGATTTTGGCAAAGACAATATCTCCCGCAGGGAAGCTGTTACCATCAAATATTTGCCCTCATTAGACTCCCCTCTGGAAGCGCTTTCACTGCAAGCTGCAGATTCCCTCCTAACAGCAAGCTTTAGGATAGGGTACTGAATTGTAACTTAACTGCGGCTAATAAGGCGATTTTGGGAAAGAGAATATCTCCCGCAGGGAAGTTGCTACTATCAAATGTTTGCCCTCATTAGACTCCCCTCTGGAAGCGCTTTGACTGCAAGCTGCAGATTCCCTCCTAATAGCAAGCTTTAGGATAGGGTACTGAATTGTAACTTACTTTCGCCTAATAATGCGATTTTGGAAAAGAGAGTATCTCCCGCAGGGAAGCTGCTACCATCAAATGTTTGCCCTCATTAGACTCCCCTCTGGAAGCGCTTTCACTGCAAGCTGCAGATTCCCTCCTAACAGCAAGCTTTAGGATAGGGTACTGAATTGTAACTTACTTTCGCCTAATAATGCGATTTTGGCAAAGAGAGTATCTCCCGCAGGGAAGCTGTTACCATCAAATGTTTGCCCTCGTTAGACTACCGTCTGGAAGCGAATTCACTGCAAGCTGCAGATTCCCTCCTAACAGCAAGCTTTAGGATAGGGTACTGAATTGTAACTTAACTGCGGCTAATAAGGCGATTTTGGGAAAGAGAATATCTCCCGCAGGGAAGTTGCTACTATCAAATGTTTGCCCTCATTAGACTCCCCTCTGGAAGCGCTTTGACTGCAAGCTGCAGATTCCCTCCTAATAGCAAGCTTTAGGATAGGGTACTGAATTGTAACTTACTTCCGCATAATAATGCGATTTTGGCAAAGAGAGTATCTCCCGCAGGGAAGCTGCTACCATCAAATCTTTGCCCTCATTAGACTCCCCTCTGGAAGCGCTTTCACTGCAAGCTGCAGATTCCCTCCTAACAGCAAGCTTTAGGATAGGGTACTGAATTGTAACTTACTTTCGCCTAATAATGCGATTTTGGCAAAGAGAGTATCTCCCGCAGGGAAGATGCTACCATCAAATGTTTGCCCTCATTAGACTCCCCTCTGGAAGCGCTTTCACTGCAAGCTGCAGATTCCCTCCTAACAGCAAGCTTTAGGATAGGGTACTGAATTGTAACTTAACTGCGGCTAATAAGGCGATTCTGGCAAAGAGAATATCTCCCGCAGGGAAGCTGCTACCATCAAATATTTGCCCTCATTAGACTCCCCTCTGGAAGCGCTTTCACTGCAAGCTGCAGATTCCCTCCTAACAGCAAGCTTTAGGATAGGGTACTGAATTGTAACTTACTTTCGCCTAATAATGCGATTTTGGCAAAGAGACTGTCTCGCGCAGGGAAGCTGTTACCATCAAACGTTTGCCCTCATTAGACTCCCCTCTGGAAGCGCTTTCACTGCAAGCTGCAGATTCCCTCCTAACAGCAAGCTTTAGGATAGGGTACTGACTTGTAACTTAACTGCGGCTCATAAGGCGATTTTGGCAAAGAGAGTATCTCCCGCAGGGAAGCTGCTACCATCAAATGTTTGCCCTCCTTAGACTCCCCTCTGGAAGCGCTTTCACTGCAAGCTGCAGATTCCCTCCTAACAGCAAGCTTTAGGATAGGGTACTGAATTGTAACTTACTTTCGCCTAATAATGCGATTTTGGCAAAGAGAGTATCTCCCGCAGGGAAGCTGCTACCATCAAATGTTTGCCCTCATTAGACTCCCCTCTGGAAGCGCTTTCACTGCAAGCTGCAGATTCCCTCCTAACAGCAAGCTTTAGGATAGGGTACTGAATTGTAACTTAACTGCGGCTAATAAGGCGATTTTGGGAAACAGAATATCTCCCGCAGGGAAGCTGCTACCATCAAATATTTGCCCTCATTATACTCCCCTCTGGAAGCGCTTTCACTGCAAGCTGCAGATTCCCTCCTAACAGCAAGCTTTAGGATAGGGTACTGAATTGTAACTTACTTTCGCCTAATAATGCGATTTTGGCAAAGAGACTGTCTCGCGCAGGGAAGCTGTTACCATCAAACGTTTGCCCTCATTAGACTCCCCTCTGGAAGCGCTTTCACTGCAAGCTGCAGATTCCCTCCTAACAGCAAGCTTTAGGATAGGGTACTGACTTGTAACTTAACTGCGGCTCATAAGGCGATTTTGGCAAAGAGAGTATCTCCCGCAGGGAAGCTGCTACCATCAAATGTTTGCCCTCCTTAGACTCCCCTCTGGAAGCGCTTTCACTGCAAGCTGCAGATTCCCTCCTAACAGCAAGCTTTAGGATAGGGTACTGAATTGTAACTTACTTTCGCCTAATAATGCGATTTTGGCAAAGAGAGTATCTCCCGCAGGGAAGCTGCTACCATCAAATGTTTGCCCTCATTAGACTCCCCTCTGGAAGCGCTTTCACTGCAAGCTGCAGATTCCCTCCTAACAGCAAGCTTTAGGATAGGGTACTGAATTGTAACTTAACTGCGGCTAATAAGGCGATTTTGGGAAACAGAATATCTCCCGCAGGGAAGCTGCTACCATCAAATATTTGCCCTCATTAGACTCCCCTCTGGAATCGCTTTCACTGCAAGCTGCAGATTCCCTCCTAACAGCAAGCTTTAGGATAGGGTACTGAATTGTAACTTACTTTCGCCTAATAATGCTATTTTGGCAAAGAGAATATCTCCCGCAGGGAACCTGCTACCATCAAATGTTTGCCCTCATTAGACTCCCCTCTGGAAGCGCTTTCACTGCAAGCTGCAGATTCCCTCCTAACAGCAAGCTTTAGGATAGGGTACTGAATTGTAACTTACTTTCGCCTAATAATGCGATTTTGGCAAAGAGAGTATCACCCGCAGGGAAGCTGCTAACATCAAATGTTTGCCCTCATTAGACTCCCCTCTGGAAGCGCTTTCACTGCAAGCTGCAGATTCCCTCCTAACAGCAAGCTTTAGGATAGGGTACTGAATTGTAACTTACTTACGCATAATAATGAGATTATTGCAAAGAGAGTATCTCCGGCAGGGAAGCTGCTACCATCAAATGTTTGCCCTCATTAGACTCCCCTCTGGAAGCGCTTTCACTGCAAGCTGCAGATTCCCTCCTAACAGCAAGCTTTAGGATAGGGTACTGAATTGTAACTTAACTACGGCTAATAAGGCGATTATGGCAAAGAGAATATCTCCCGCAGGGAAGCTGCTACCATCAAATGTTTGCCCTCATTAGACTCCCCTCTGGAAGCGCTTTCACTGCAAGCTGCAGATTCCCTCCTAACAGCAAGCTTTAGGATAGGGTACTGAATTGTAACTTACTTTCGCCTAATAATGCGATTTTTGCAAAGAGAGTATCTCCTGCAGGGAAGCTGCTACCATCAAATGTTTGCCCTCATTAGACTCCCCTCTGGAAGCGCTTTCACTGCAAGCTGCAGATTCCCTCTTAAGAGCAAGCTTTAGGATAGGGTACTGAATTGTAACTTACTTTCGCCTAATAATGGGATTTTGGCAAAGAGAGTATCTCCCGCAGGGAAGCTGCTACCATCAAATATTTGCCCTCATTAGACTCCCCTCTGGAAGCGCTTTCACTGCAAGCTGTAAATTCCCTCCTAACAGCAAGCTTTAGGATAGGGTACTAAATTGTAACTTAACTGCGGCTAATAAGGCGATTTTGGCAAAGACAATATCTCCCGCAGGGAAGCTGTTACCATCAAATATTTGCCCTCATTAGACTCCCCTCTGGAAGCGCTTTCACTGCAAGCTGCAGATTCCCTCCTAACAGCAAGCTTTAGGATAGGGTACTGAATTGTAACCTTACTGCGGCTAATAAGGCGATTTTGGGAAAGAGAATATCTCCCGCAGGGAAGTTGCTACTATCAAATGTTTGCCCTCATTAGACTCCCCTCTGGAAGCGCTTTGACTGCAAGCTGCAGTTTCCCTCCTAATAGCAAGCTTTAGGATAGGGTACTGAATTGTAACTTACTTTCGCCTAATAATGCGATTTTGGAAAAGAGAGTATCTCCCGCAGGGAAGCTGCTACCATCAAATGTTTGCCCTCATTAGACTCCCCTCTGGAAGCGCTTTCACTGCAAGCTGCAGATTCCCTCCTAACAGCAAGCTTTAGGATAGGGTACTGAATTGTAACTTACTTTCGCCTAATAATGCGATTTTGGCAAAGAGAGTATCTCCCGCAGGGAAGATGCTACCATCAAATGTTTGCCCTCATTAGACTCCTCTCTGGAAGCGCTTTCACTGCAAGCTGCAGATTCCCTCCTAACAGCAAGCTTTAGGATAGGGTACTGAATTGTAACTTAACTGCGGTTAATAAGGCGATTCTGGCAAAGAGAATATCTCCCGCAGGGAAGATGCTACCATCAAATATTTGCCCTCATTAGACTCCCCTCTGGAAGCGCTTTCACTGCAAGCTGCAGATTCCCTCCTAACAGCAAGCTTTAGGATAGGGTACTGAATTGTAACTTACTTTCGCCTAATAATGCGATTTTGGCAAAGAGACTGTCTCGCGCAGGGAAGCTGTTACCATCAAACGTTTGCCCTCATTAGACTCCCCTCTGGAAGCGCTTTCACTGCAAGCTGCAGATTCCCTCCTAACAGCAAGCTTTAGGATAGGGTACTGACTTGTAACTTAACTGCGGCTCATAAGGCGATTTTGGCAAAGAGAGTATCTCCCGCAGGGAAGCTGCTACCATCAAATGTTTGCCCTCCTTAGACTCCCCTCTGGAAGCGCTTTCACTGCAAGCTGCAGATTCCCTCCTAACAGCAAGCTTTAGGATAGGGTACTGAATTGTAACTTACTTTCGCCTAATAATGCGATTTTGGCAAAGAGAGTATCTCCCGCAGGGAAGCTGCTACCATCAAATGTTTGCCCTCATTAGACTCCCCTCTGGAAGCGCTTTCACTGCAAGCTACAGATTCCCTCCTAACAGCAAGCTTTAGCATAGGGTACTGAATTGTAACTTAACTGCGGCTAATAAGGCGATTTTGGGAAACAGAATATCTCCCGCAGGGAAGCTGCTACCATCAAATATTTGCCCTCATTAGACTCCCCTCTGGAATCGCTTTCACTGCAAGCTGCAGATTCCCTCCTAACAGCAAGCTTTAGGATAGGGTACTGAATTGTAACTTACTTTCGCCTAATAATGCTATTTTGGCAAAGAGAATATCTCCCGCAGGGAAGCTGCTACCATCAAATGTTTGCCCTCATTAGACTCCCCTCTGGAAGCGCTTTCACTGCAAGCTGCAGATTCCCTCCTAACAGCAAGCTTTAGGATAGGGTACTGAATTGTAACTTACTTTCGCCTAATAATGCGATTTTGGCAAAGAGAGTATCACCCGCAGGGAAGCTGCTACCATCAAATCTTTGCCCTCATTAGACTCCCCTCTGGAAGCGCTTTCACTGCAAGCTGCAGATTCCCTCCTAACAGCAAGCTTTAGGATAGGGTACTGAATTGTAACTTACTTTCGCATAATAATGAGATTTTTGCAAAGAGAGTATCTCCGGCAGGAAAGATGCTACCATCAAATCTTTGCCCTCATTAGACTCCCCTCTGGAAGCGCTTTCACTGCAAGCTGCAGATTCCCTCCTAACAGCAAGCTTTAGGATAGGGTACTGAATTGTAACTTAACTACGGCTAATAAGGCGATTATGGCAAAGAGAATATCTCCCGCAGGGAAGCTGCTACCATCAAATGTTTGCCCTCATTAGACTCCCCTCTGGAAGCGCTTTCACTGCAAGCTGCAGATTCCCTCCTAACAGCAAGCTTTAGGATAGGGTACTGAATTGTAACTTACTTTCGCCTAATAATGCGATTTTTGCAAAGAGAGTATCTCCTGCAGGGAAGCTGCTACCATCAAATGTTTGCCCTCATTAGACTCCCCTCTGGAAGCGCTTTCACTGCAAGCTGCAGATTCCCTCTTAACAGCAAGCTTTAGGATAGGGTACTGAATTGTAACTTACTTTCGCCTAATAATGGGATTTTGGCAAAGAGAGTATCTCCCGCAGGGAAGCTGCTACCATCAAATATTTGCCCTCATTAGACTCCCCTCTGGAAGCGCTTTCACTGCAAGCTGCAGATTCCCTCCTAACAGCAAGCTTTAGGATAGGGTACTAAATTGTAACTTAATTGCGGCTAATAAGGCGATTTTGGCAAAGACAATATCTCCCGCAGGGAAGCTGTTACCATCAAATATTTGCCCTCATTAGACTCCCCTCTGGAAGCACTTTCACTGCAAGCTGCAGATTCCCTCCTAACAGCAAGCTTTAGGATAGGGTACTGAATTGCAACTTACTTTCGCGTAATAATGCGATTTTGGCAAAGAGAGTATCACCCGCAGGGAAGCTGCTAACATCAAATGTTTGCCCTCATTAGACTCCCCTCTGGAAGCGCTTTCACTGCAAGCTGCAGATTCCCTCCTAACAGCAAGCTGTAGAACAGTGTACTGAATTGTAACTTAACTGCGGCTAATAAGGCGATTTTGGCAAAAAGAATATCTCCCGCAGGGAAGCTGCTACCATCAAATCTTTGCCCTCATTAGACTCCCCTCTGGAAGCGCTTTCACTGCAAGCTGCAGATTCCCTCCTAACAGCAAGCTTTAGGATAGGGTACTGAATTGTAACTTACTTTCGCCTAATAATGCGATTTTGGCAAAGAGAGTATCTCCCGCAGGGAAGCTGCTACCATCAAATGTTTGCCCTCATTAGACTCCCCTCTGGAAGCGCTTTCACTGCAAGCTGCAGATTCCCTCTTAACAGCAAGCTTTAGGATAGGGTACTGAATTGTAACTTACTTTCGCCTAATAATGGGATTTTGGCAAAGAGAGTATCTCCCGCAGGGAAGCTGCTACCATCAAATATTTGCCCTCATTAGACTCCCCTCTGGAAGCACTTTCACTGCAAGCTGCAGATTCCCTCCTAACAGCAAGCTTTAGGATAGGGTACTGAATTGTAACTTAACTGCGGCTAATAATGCGATTTTGGCAAAGAGAATATCTCCCGCAGGGAAGCTGTTACCATCAAATATTTGCCCTCATTAGACTCCCCTCTGGAAGCGCTTTCACTGCAAGCTGCAGATTCCCTCCTAACAGCAAGCTTTAGGATAGGGTACTAAATTGTAACTTAAATGCGGCTAATAAGGCGATTTTGGCAAAGACAATATCTCCCGCAGGGAAGCTGTTACCATCAAATATTTGCCCTCATTAGACTCCCCTCTGGAAGCGCTTTCACTGCAAGCTGCAGATTCCCTCCTAACAGCAAGCTTTAGGATAGGGTACTGAATTGTAACTTACTTTCGCCTAATAATGCGATTTTGGCAAAGAGACTATCTCCCGCAGGGAAGCTGCTACCATCAAATCTTTGCCCTCATTAGACTCCCCTCTGGAAGTGCTTTCACTGCAAGCTGCAGATTCCCTCCTAACAGCAAGCTTTAGGATAGGGTACTGAATTGTAACTTACTTTCGCCTAATAATGCGATTTTGGCAAAGAGAGTATCTCCCGCAGGGAAGCTGCTACCATCAAATGTTTGCCCTCATTAGACTCCCCTCTGGAAGTGCTTTCACTGCAAGCTGCAGATTCCCTCCTAACAGCAAGCTTTAGGATAGGGTACTGAATTGTAACTTACTTTCGCCTAATAATGCGATTTTGGCAAAGAGAGTATCTCCCGCAGGGAAGCTGCTACCATCAAATGTTTGCCCTCGTTAGACTCCCCTCTGGAAGCGCTTTCACTGCAAGCTGCAGATTCCCTCCTAACAGCAAGCTTTAGGATAGGGTACTGAATTGTATCTTAGTTTCGCCTAATAATGCGATTTTGGCAAAGAGAGTATCTCCCGCAGGGAAGCTGCTACCATCAAATGTTTGCCCTCATTAGACTCCCCTCTGGAAGCGCTTTCACTGCAAGCTGCAGATTCCCTCCTAACAGCAAGCTTTAGGATAGGGTACTGAATTGTAACTTACTTTCGCCTAATAATGCGATTTTGGCAAAGAGACTATCTCCCGCAGGGAAGCTGCTACCATCAAATGTTTGCCCTCATTAGACTCCCCTCTGGAAGCGCTTTCACTGCAAGCTGCAGATTCCCTCCTAACAGCAAGCTTTAGGATAGGGTACTGAATTGTATCTTACTTTCGCCTAATAATGCGATTTTGGCAAAGAGAGTATCTCCCGCAGGGAAGCTGCTACCATCAAATGTTTGCCCTCATTAGACTCCCCTCTGGAAGCGCTTTCACTGCAAGCTTCAGATTCCCTCCTAACAGCAAGCTTTAGGATAAGGTACTGAATTGTAACTTACTTTCGCCTAATAATGCGATTTTGGCAAAGAGAGTATCTCCCGCAGGGAAGCTGTTACCATCAAATGTTTGCCCTCGTTAGACTACCCTCTGGAAGCACATTCACTTCAAGCTGCAGATTCCCTCCTAACAGCAAGCTTTAGGATAGGGTACTGAATTGTAACTTACTTTCGCCTAATAACGCGATTATAGCAAAGAGAGTATCTCCCGCAGGGAAGCTGCTACCATCAAATGTTTGCCCTCATTAGACTACCCTGTGGAAGCGCTTTCACTGCAAGCTGCAGATTCCCTCCTAACAGCAAGCTTTAGGATAGGGTCCTGAATTGTATCTTACTTTCGCCTAATAATGCGATTTTGGCAAAGAGACTATCTCCCGCAGGGAAGCTGCTACCATCAAATGTTTGCCCTCATTACACTCCCCTCTGGAAGCGCTTTCACTGCAAGCTGCAGATTCCCTCCTAACAGCAAGCTTTAGGATAGGGTACTGAATTGTAACTTACTTTCGCCTAATAATGCGATTTTTGCAAAGAGAGTATCTCCCGCAGGAAAGCTGCTACCATCAAATCTTTGCCCTCATTAGACTCCCCTCTGGAAGCGTTTTCACTGCAAGCTGCAGATTCCCTCCTAACAGCAAGCTTTAGGATAGGGTACTGAATTGTAACTTACTTTCGCCTAATAATGCGATTTTGGAAAAGAGAGTATCTCCCGCAGGGAAGCTGTTACCATCAAATGTTTGCCCTCATTAGACTCCCCTCTGGAAGCGCTTTCACTGCAAGCTGCAGATTCCCTCCTAACAGCAAGCTTTAGGATAGGGTACTGAATTGTAACTTACTTTCGCCTAATAATGCGATTTTGGCAAAGAGAGTATCTCCCGCAGGGAAGCTGCTACCATCAAATGTTTGCCCTCATTAGACTCCCCTCTGGAAGCGCTTTCACTGCAAGCTGCAGATTCCCTCCTAACAGCAAGCTTTAGGATAAGGTACTGAATTGTAACTTACTTTCGCATAATAATGCGATTTTGGCAAAGAGACTATCTCCCGCAGGGAAGCTGTTACCATCAAATGTTTGCCCTCGTTAGACTACCCTCTGGAAGCGCATTCACTTCAAGCTGCAGATTCCCTCCTAACAGCAAGCTTTAGGATAGGGTACTGAATTGTAACTTACTTTCGCCTAATAATGCGATTTTGGCAAAGAGAGTATCTCCCGCAGGGAAGCTGCTACCATCAAATGTTTGCCCTCATTAGACTCCCCTCTGGAAGCGCTTTCACTGCAAGCTGCAGATTCCCTCCTAACAGCAAGATTTAGGATAAGGTACTGAATTGTAACTTACTTTCGCATAATAATGCGATTTTGGCAAAGAGAGTATCTCCCGCAGGGAAGCTGCTACCATCAAATCTTTGCCCTCATTAGACTCCCCTCTGGAAGCGCTTTCACTGCAAGCTGCAGATTCCCTCCTAACAGCAAGCTTTAGGATAGGGTACTGAATTGTAACTTAACTGCAGCTAATAAGGCGATTATGGCAAAGAGAATATCTCCCGCAGGGAAGCTGCTACCATCAAATATTTGCCCTCATTAGACTCCCCTCTGGAAGCGCTTTCACTGCAAGCTGCAGATTCCCTCCTAACAGCAAGCTTTAGGATAGGGTACTGAATTGTAACTTACTTTCGCATAATAATGCGATTATGGCAAAGAGACTATCTCCCGCAGGGAAGCTGCTACCATCAAATGTTTGCCCTCATTAGACTCCCCTCTGGAAGTGCTTTCACTGCAAGCTGCAGATTCCCTCCTAACAGCAAGCTTTAGGATAAGGTACTGAATTGAAACTTACTTTCGCCTAATAATGCGATTTTGGCAAAGAGAGTATCTCCCGCAGGGAAGCTGCTACCATCAAATCTTTGCCCTCATTAGACTCCCCTCTGGAAGTGCTTTCACTGCAAGCTGCAGATTCCCTCCTAACAGCAAGCTTTAGGATAGGGTACTGAATTGTAACTTACTTTCGCCTAATAATGCGATTTTGGCAAAGAGAGTATCTCCCGCAGGGAAGCTGCTACCATCAAATGTTTGCCCTCATTAGACTCCCCTCTGGAAGTGCTTTCACTGCAAGCTGCAGATTCCCTCCTAACAGCAAGCTTTAGGATAGTGTACTGAATTGTAACTTACTTTCGCCTAATAATGCGATTTTGGCAAAGAGAGTATCTCCCGCAGGGAAGCTGCTACCATCAAATCTTTGCCCTCGTTAGACTCCCCTCTGGAAGCGCTTTCACTGCAAGCTGCAGATTCCCTCCTAACAGCAAGCTTTAGGATAGGGTACTGAATTGTAACTTACTTTCGCCTAATAATGCGATTTTGGCAATGAGAGTATCTCCCGCAGGGAAGCTGCTAACATCAAATGTTTGCCCTCATTAGACTCCCCTCTGGAAGCGCTTTCACTGCAAGCTGCAGATTCCCTCCTAACAGCAAGCTTTAGGATAGGGTACTGAATTGTAACTTACTTTCGCCTAATAATGCGATTTTGGCAAAGAGAGTATCTCCCGCAGGGAAGCTGCTACCATCAAATCTTTGCCCTCATTAGACTCCCCTCTGGAAGCGCTTTCACTTCAAGCTGCAGATTCCCTCCTAACAGCAAGCTTTAGGATAGTGTACTGAATTGTAACTTAACTGCGGCTAATAAGGCGATTATGGCACAGAGAATATCTCCCGCAGGGAAGCTGCTACCATCAAATATTTGCCCTCATTAGACTCCCCTCTGGAAGCGCTTTCACTGCAAGCTGCAGATTCCCTCCTAACAGCAAGCTTTAGGATAGGGTCCTGAATTGTAACTTACTTTCGCCTAATAATGCGATTATGGCAAAGAGACTATCTCCCGCAGGGAAGCTGCTACCATCAAATGTTTGCCCTCATTAGACTCCCCTCTGGAAGCGCTTTCACTGCAAGCTGCAGAATCCCTCCTAACAGCAAGCTTTAGGACAGTGTACTGAATTGTAACTTACTTTCGCCTAATAATGCGATTTTGGCAAAGAGAGTATCTCCCGCAGGGAAGCTGCTACCATCAAATGATTGCCCTCATTAGACTCCCCTCTGGAAGTGCTTTCACTGCAAGCTGCAGATTCCCTCCTAACAGCAAGCTTTAGGATAGAGTACTGAATTGTAACTTACTTTCGCCTAATAATGCGATTATGGCAAAGAGACTATCTCCCGCAGGGAAGCTGCTACCATCAAATGTTTGCCCTCATTAGACTCCCCTCTGGAAGCGCTTTCACTGCAAGCTGCAGAATCCCTCCTAACAGCAAGCTTTAGGACAGTGTACTGAATTGTAACTTACTTTCGCCTAATAATGCGATTTTGGCAAAGAGACTATCTCCCGCAGGGAAGCTGCGACCATCAAATGTTTGCCCTCATTAGACTCCCCTCTGGAAGCGCTTTCACTGCAAGCTGCAGATTCCCTCCTAACAGCAAGCTTTAGGATAGGGTACTGAATTGTAACTTACTTTCGCCTAATAATGCGATTTTGGCAAAGAGACTATCTCCCGCAGGGAAGCTGCTACCATCAAATCTTTGCCCTCATTAGACTCCCCTCTGGAAGCGCTTTCACTTCAAGCTGCAGATTCCCTCCTAACAGCAAGCTTTAGGATAGTGTACTGAATTGTAACTTAACTGCGGCTAATAAGGCGATTATGGCAAAGAGAATATCTCCCGCAGGGAAGCTGCTACCATCAAATATTTGCCCTCATTAGACTCCCCTCTGGAAGCGCTTTCACTGCAAGCTGCAGATTCCCTCCTAACAGCAAGCTTTAGGATAGGGTACTGAATTGTAACTTACTTTCGCCTAATAAGGCGATTATGGCAAAGAGACTATCTCCCGCAGGGAAGCTGCTACCATCAAATGTTTGCCCTCATTAGACTCCCCTCTGGAAGCGCTTTCACTGCAAGCTGCAGAATCCCTCCTAACAGCAAGCTTTAGGATAAGGTACTGAATTGAAACTTACTTTCGCCTAATAATGCGATTTTGGCAAAGAGAGTATCTCCCGCAGGGAAGCTGCTACCATCAAATCTTTGCCCTCATTAGACTCCCCTCTGGAAGTGCTTTCACTGCAAGCTGCAGATTCCCTCCTAACAGCAAGCTTTAGGATAGGGTACTGAATTGTAACTTACTTTCGCCTAATAATGCGATTTTGGCAAAGAGAGTATCTCCCGCAGGGAAGCTGCTACCATCAAATGTTTGCCCTCGTTAGACTCCCCTCTGGAAGCGCTTTCACTGCAAGCTGCAGATTCCCTCCTAACAGCAAGCTTTAGGATAGGGTACTGAATTGTAACTTACTTTCGCCTAATAATGCGATTTTGGCAAAGAGAGTATCTCCCGCAGGGAAGCTGCTACCATCAAATGTTTGCCCTCGTTAGACTCCCCTCTGGAAGCGCTTTCACTGCAAGCTGCAGATTCCCTCCTAACAGCAAGCTTTAGGATAAGGTACTGAATTGTAACTTACTTTCGCATAATAATGCGATTTTGGCAAAGAGACTATCTCCCGCAGGGAAGCTGTTACCATCAAATGTTTGCCCTCGTTAGACTACCCTCTGGAAGCGCATTCACTTCAAGCTGCAGATTCCCTCCTAACAGCAAGCTTTAGGATAGGGTACTGAATTGTAACTTACTTTCGCCTAATAATGCGATTTTGGCAAAGAGAGTATCTCCCGCAGGGAAGCTGCTACCATCAAATGTTTGCCCTCATTAGACTACCCTGTGGAAACGCTTTCACTGCAAGCTGCAGATTCCCTCCTAACAGCAAGCTTTAGGATAGTGTCCTGAATTGTATCTTACTTTCGCCTAATAATGCGATTTTGGCAAAGAGAATATCTCCCGCAGGGAAGCTGTTACCATCAAATGTTTGCCCTCATTAGACTCCCCTCTGGAAGCGCTTTCACTGCAAGCTGCAGATTCCCTCCTAACAGCAAGCTTTAGGATAGGGTACTGAATTGTAACTTACTTTCGCCTAATAATGCGATTTTGGCAAAGAGACTATCTCCCGCAGGGAAGCTGCTACCATCAAATCTTTGCCCTCATTAGACTCCCCTCTGGAAGCGCTTTCACTTCAAGCTGCAGATTCCCTCCTAACAGCAAGCTTTAGGATAGGGTACTGAATTGTAACTTAACTGCGTCTTATAAGGCGATTATGGCAAAGAGAATATCTACCGCAGGGAAGCTGCTACCATCAAATATTTGCCCTCATTAGACTCCCCTCTGGAAGCGCTTTCACTGCAAGCTGCAGATTCCCTCCTAACAGCAAGCTTTAGGATAGGGTACTGAATTGTAACTTACTTTCGCATAATAATGCGATTATGGCAAAGAGACTATCTCCCGCAGGGAAGCTGCTACCATCAAATGTTTGCCCTCATTAGACTCCCCTCTGGAAGCGCTTTCACTGCAAGCTGCAGATTCCCTCCTAACAGCAAGCTTTAGGATAGGGTACTGAATTGTAACTTACTTTCGCCTAATAATGCGATATTGGCAAAGAGAGTATCTCCCGCAGGGAAGCTGCTACCATCAAATCTTTGCCCTCATTAGACTCCCCTCTGGAAGTGCTTTCACTGCAAGCTGCAGATTCCCTCCTAACAGCAAGCTTTAGGATAGGGTACTGAATTGTAACTTACTTTCGCCTAATAATGCGATTTTGGCAAAGAGAGTATCTCCCGCAGGGAAGCTGCTACCATCAAATATTTGCCCTCGTTAGACTCCCCTCTGGAAGCGCTTTCACTGCAAGCTGCAGATTCCCTCCTAACAGCAAGCTTTAGTATAGGGTACTGAATTGTAACTTACTTTCGCCTAATAATGCGATTTTGGCAAAGAGACTATCTCCCGCAGGGAAGCTGCGACCATCAAATGTTTGCCCTCATTAGACTCCCCTCTGGAAGCACTTTCACTGCAAGCTGCAGATTCCCTCCTAACAGCAAGCTTTAGGATAGGGTACTGAATTGTAACTTACTTTCGCCTAATAATGCGATTTTGGCAAAGAGACTATCTCCCGCAGGGAAGCTGCTACCATCAAATCTTTGCCCTCATTAGACTCCCCTCTGGAAGCGCTTTCACTTCAAGCTGCAGATTCCCTCCTAACAGCAAGCTTTAGGATAGTGTACTGAATTGTAACTTAACTGCGGCTAATAAGGCGATTATGGCAAAGAGAATATCTCCCGCAGGGAAGCTGCTACCATCAAATATTTGCCCTCATTAGACTCCCCTCTGGAAGCGCTTTCACTGCAAGCTGCAGATTCCCTCCTAACAGCAAGCCTTAGGATAGGGTACTGAATTGTAACTTACTTTCGCCTAATAATGCGATTATGGCAAAGAGACTATCTCCCGCAGGGAAGCTGCTACCATCAAATGTTTGCCCTCATTAGACTCCCCTCTGGAAGCGCTTTCACTGCAAGCTGCAGAATCCCTCCTAACAGCAAGCTTTAGGATAAGGTACTGAATTGAAACTTACTTTCGCCTAATAATGCGATTTTGGCAAAGAGAGTATCTCCCGCAGGGAAGCTCCTACCATCAAATCTTTGCCCTCATTAGACTCCCCTCTGGAAGTGCTTTCACTGCAAGCTGCAGATTCCCTCCTACCAGCAAGCTTTAGGATAGGGTACTGAATTGTAACTTACTTTCGCCTAATAATGCGATTTTGGCAAAGAGAGTATCTCCCGCAGGGAAGCTGCTACCATCAAATGTTTGCCCTCATTAGACTCCCCTCTGGAAGTGCTTTCACTGCAAGCTGCAGATTCCCTCCTAACAGCAAGCTTTAGGATAGGGTACTGAATTGTAACTTACTTTCGCCTAATAATGCGATTTTGGCAAAGAGAGTATCTCCCGCAGGGAAGCTGCTACCATCAAATGTTTGCCCTCGTTAGACTCCCCTCTGGAAGCGCTTTCACTGCAAGCTGCAGATTCCCTCCTAACAGCAAGCTTTAGGATAGGGTACTGAATTGTAACTTACTTTCGCCTAATAATGCGATTTTGGCAAAGAGACTATCTCCCGCAGGGAAGCTGCGACCATCAAATGTTTGCCCTCATTAGACTCCCCTCTGGAAGCGCTTTCACTGCAAGCTGCAGATTCCCTCCTAACAGCAAGCTTTAGGATAGGGTACTGAATTGTAACTTACTTTCGCCTAATAATGCGATTTTGGCAAAGAGACTATCTCCCGCAGGGAAGCTGCTACCATCAAATGTTTGCCCTCATTAGACTCCCCTCTGGAAGCGCTTTCACTGCAAGCTGCAGATTCCCTCCTAACAGCAATCTTTAGGATAGGGTACTGAATTGTAACTTACTTTCGCCTAATAATGCGATTTTGGCAAAGAGAGTATCTCCCGCAGGGAAGCTGCTACCATCAAATGTTTGCCCTCATTAGACTCCCCTCTGGAAGCGCTTTCACTGCAAGCTTCAGATTCCCTCCTAACAGCAAGCTTTAGGATAAGGTACTGAATTGTAACTTACTTTCGCCTAATAATGCGATTTTGGCAAAGAGAGTATCTCCCGCAGGGAAGCTGTTACCATCAAATGTTTGCCCTCGTTAGACTACCCTCTGGAAGCACATTCACTTCAAGCTGCAGATTCCCTCCTAACAGCAAGCTTTAGGATAGGGTACTGAATTGTAACTTACTTTCGCCTAATAACGCGATTTTTGCAAAGAGACTATCTCCCGCAGGGAAGCTGCTGCCATCAAATGTTTGCCCTCATTAGACTACCCTGTGGAAGCGCTTTCACTGCAAGCTGCAGATTCCCTCCTAACAGCAAGCTTTAGGATAGGGTACTGAATTGTAACTTACTTTCGCCTAATAATGCGATTTTGGCAAAGAGACTATCTCCCGCAGGGAAGCTGCTACCATCAAATCTTTGCCCTCATTAGACTCCCCTCTGGAAGCGCTTTCACTTCAAGCTGCAGATTCCCTCCTAACAGCAAGCTTTAGGATAGTGTACTGAATTGTAACTTAACTGCGGCTAATAAGGCGATTATGGCAAAGAGAATATCTCCCGCAGGGAAGCTGCTACCATCAAATATTTGCCCTCATTAGACTCCCCTCTGGAAGCGCTTTCACTGCAAGCTGCAGATTCCCTCCTAACAGCAAGCTTTAGGATAGGGTACTGAATTGTAACTTACTTTCGCCTAATAATGCGATTATGGCAAAGAGACTATCTCCCGCAGGGAAGCTGCTACCATCAAATGTTTGCCCTCATTAGACTCCCCTCTGGAAGCGCTTTCACTGCAAGCTGCAGAATCCCTCCTAACAGCAAGCTTTAGGATAAGGTACTGAATTGAAACTTACTTTCGCCTAATAATGCGATTTTGGCAAAGAGAGTATCTCCCGCAGGGAAGCTGCTACCATCAAATCTTTGCCCTCATTAGACTCCCCTCTGGAAGTGCTTTCACTGCAAGCTGCAGATTCCCTCCTACCAGCAAGCTTTAGGATAGGTTACTGAATTGTAACTTACTTTCGCCTAATAATGCGATTTTGGCAAAGAGAGTATCTCCCGCAGGGAAGCTGCTACCATCAAATGTTTGCCCTCATTAGACTCCCCTCTGGAAGTGCTTTCACTGCAAGCTGCAGATTCCCTCCTAACAGCAAGCTTTAGGATAGGGTACTGAATTGTAACTTACTTTCGCCTAATAATGCGATTTTGGCAAAGAGACTATCTCCCGCAGGGAAGCTGCGACCATCAAATGTTTGCCCTCATTAGACTCCCCTCTGGAAGCGCTTTCACTGCAAGCTGCAGATTCCCTCCTAACAGCAAGCTTTAGGATAGGGTACTGAATTGTAACTTACTTTCGCCTAATAATGCGATTTTGGCAAAGAGACTATCTCCCGCAGGGAAGCTGCTACCATCAAATGTTTGCCCTCATTAGACTCCCCTCTGGAAGCGCTTTCACTGCAAGCTGCAGATTCCCTCCTAACAGCAATCTTTAGGATAGGGTACTGAATTGAAACTTACTTTCGCCTAATAATGCGATTTTGGCAAAGAGAGTATCTCCCGCAGGGAAGCTGCTACCATCAAATGTTTGCCCTCATTAGACTCCCCTCTGGAAGCGCTTTCACTGCAAGCTTCAGATTCCCTCCTAACAGCAAGCTTTAGGATAAGGTACTGAATTGTAACTTACTTTCGCCTAATAATGCGATTTTGGCAAAGAGAGTATCTCCCGCAGGGAAGCTGTTACCATCAAATGTTTGCCCTCGTTAGACTACCCTCTGGAAGCACATTCACTTCAAGCTGCAGATTCCCTCCTAACAGCAAGCTTTAGGATAGGGTACTGAATTGTAACTTACTTTCGCCTAATAACGCGATTTTTGCAAAGAGACTATCTCGCGCAGGGAAGCTGCTACCATCAAATGTTTGCCCTCATTAGACTACCCTGTGGAAGCGCTTTCACTGCAAGCTGCAGATTCCCTCCTAACAGCAAGCTTTAGTATATGGTACTGAATTGTAACTTACTTTCGCCTAATAATGCGATTTTGGCAAAGAGACTATCTCCCGCAGGGAAGATGCTACCATCAAATCTTTGCCCTCATTAGACTCCCCTCTGGAAGCGCTTTCACTGCAAGCTGCAGATTCCCTCCTAACAGCAAGCTTTAGTATAGGGTACTGAATTGTAACTTAACTGCGGCTAATAAGGCGATTTTGGCAAAGAGAGTATCTCCCGCAGGGAAGCTGCTACCATCAAATATTTGCCCTCATTAGACTCCCCTCTGGAAGCGCTTTCAATGCAAGCTGCAGATTCCCTCCTAACAGCAAGCTTTAGGATAGGGTACTGAATTGTAACTTACTTTCGCCTAATAATGCGATTTTGGGAAAGAGAATATCTCCCGCAGGGAAGCTGCTGCCATCAAATGTTTGCCCTCATTAGACTCCCCTCTGGAAGCGCTTTCACTGCAAGCTGCAGATTCCCTCCTAACAGCAAGCTTTAGGATAGGGTACTGAATTGTAACTTACTTTCGCCTAATAATGAGATTTTGGCAAAGAGAGTATCTCCCGCAGGGAAGCTGCTGCCATCAAATGTTTGCCCTCATTAGACTCCCCTCTGGAAGCGCTTTCACTGCAAGCTGCAGATTCCCTCCTAACAGCAAGCTTTAGGATAGGGTACTGAATTGTATCTTACTTTCGCCTAATAACGCGATTATAGCAAAGAGAGTATCTCCCGCAGGGAAGCTGCTACCATCAAATGTTTGCCCTCATTAGACTCCCCTCTGGAAGCGCTTTCACTGCAAGCTGCAGATTCCCTCCTAACAGCAAGCTTTAGGATAGGGTACTGAATTGTAACTTACTTTCGCCTAATAATGCGATTTTGGCAAAGAGAATATCTCCCGCAGGGAAGCTGTTACCATCAAATGTTTGCCCTCATTAGACTCCCCTCTGGAAGCGCTTTCACTGCAAGCTGCAGATTCCCTCCTAACAGCAAGCTTTAGGATAGGGTACTGAATTGTAACTTACTTTCGCCTAATAACGCGATTTTGGCAAAGAGAGTATCTCCCGCAGGGAAGCTGCTACCATCAAATGCTTGCCCTCATTAGACTCCCCTGTGGAAGCGCTTTCACTGCAAGCTGCAGATTCCCTCCTAACAGCAAGCTTTAGGATAGGGTACTGAATTGTATCTTACTTCCGCATAATAATGCGATTTTGGCAAAAAGAGTATCTCCCGCAGGGAAGCTGCTACCATCAAATGTTTGCCCTCATTAGACTCCCCTCTTTAAGCGCTTTCACTGCAAGCTGCAGATTCCCTCCTAACAGCAAGCTTTAGGAAAGTGCACTGAATTGTATCTTACTTTCGCCTAATAAGTAGATTTTGGCAAAGAGAGTATCTCCCGCAGGGAAGCTGTTACCATCAAATGTTTGCCCTCGTTAGACTCCCCTCTGGAAGCGCTTTCACTGCAAGCTGCAGATTCCCTCCTAACAGCAAGCTTTAGGATAGGGTACTGAATTGTAACTTACCTTCGCCTAATGATGCGATTTTGGCAAAGAGAGTATCTCTCGCAGGGAAGCTGCTACCATCAAATGTTTGCCCTCATTAGACTCCCCTCTGGAAGCGCTTTCACTGCAAGCTGCAGATTCCCTCCTAACAGCAAGCTGTAGGACAGTGTACTGAATTGTATCTTAACTGCGACTAATAAGGCGATTTTGGCAAAGAGAATATCTCCCGCAGGGAAGCTGCTACCATCAAATGCTTGCCCTCATTAGACTCCCCTCTGGAAGCGCTTTCACTGCAAGCTGCAGATTCCCTCCTAACAGCAAGCTTTAGGATAGGGTACTGAATTGTAACTTAACTGCGTCTAATAAGGCGAATATGGCAAAAACAATATCTCCCGCAGGGAAGCTGCTACCATCAAATGTTCGCCCTCATTAGACTCCCGTCTGGAAGCGCTTTCACTGCAAGCTGCAGATTCCCTCCTAACAGCAAGCTTTAGGATAGAGTACTGAATTGTAACTTAACTGCGGCTAATAAGGAGAATATGACAAAGAGAATATCTCCCGCAGGGAAGCTGCTACCATCAAATGTTTGCCCTCATTAGACTCCCCTCTGGAAGCGCTTTCACTGCAAGCTGCAGATTCCCTCCTAACAGCAAGCTTTAGGATAGGGTACTGAATTGTAACTTACTTTCGCCTAATAAGGCGATTTTGGCAAAGAGAGTATCTCCCGCAGGGAAGCTGCGACCATCAAATGTTTGCCCTCATTAGACTCCCCTCTGGAAGCGCTTTCACTGCAAGCTGCAGATTCCCTCCTAACAGCAAGCTCTAGGATAGGGTACTGAATTGTAACTTAAGTGCGGCTAATAAGGCGATTTTAGCAAAGAGACTATCTCCCGCAGGGAAGCTGTTACCATCAAATGTTTGCCCTCATTAGACTCCCCTCTGGAAGCGCTTTCACTGCAAGCTGCAGATTCCCTCCTAACAGCAAGCTTTAGGATAGGGTACTGAATTATAACTTAACTGCGGCTAATAAGGCGAATTTGGCAAAAAGAATATCTCCCGCAGGGAAGCTGCTACCATCAAATGTTTGCCCTCATTAGACTCCCGTCTGGAAGCGCTTTCACTGCAAGCTGCAGATTCCCTCCTAACAGCAAGCTTTAGGATAGGGTACCGAATTGTAACTTACTTTCGCATAATAATGCGATTTTGGAAAAGAGACTATCTCCCGCAGGGAAGCTGCTACCATGAAATATTTGCCCTCATTAGACTCTCCTCTGGAAGCGCTTTCACTGCAAGCTGCAGATTCCCTCCTAACAGCAAGCTTTAGGATAGTGTACTGAATTGTATCTTCACTGCGGCTAATAAGGCGATTATGGCAAAGAGACTATCTCCAGCAGGGAAGCTGCTACCATCAAATGTTTGCCCTCATTAGACTCCCCTCTGGAAGCGCTTTCACTGCAAGCTGCAGATTCCCTCCTAACAGCAAGCTTTAGGATAGGGTACTGAATTGTAACTTACTTTCGCCTAATAAAGCGATTTTGGCAAAGAGACTATCTCCCGCAGGGAAGCTGCTACCATCAAATGTTTGCCCTCGTTAGACTCCCCTCTGGAAGCGCTTTCACTGCAAGCTGCAGATTCCCTCCTAACAGCAATCTTTAGGATAGGGTACTGAATTGTAACTTACTTTCGCCTAATAATGCGATTATAGCAAAGAGAGTATCTCCCGCAGGGAAGCTGCTACCATCAAATGTTTGCCCTCGTTAGACTACCCTCTGGAAGCGCTTTCAATGCAAGCTGCAGATTCCCTCCTAACAGCAAGCTTTAAGATAGGGTACTGAATTGTAACTTACTTTCGCCTAATAATGTGATTTTGGTAAAGAGAGTATCTCCCGCAGGGAAGCTGTTACCATCAAACGTTTGCCCTCATTAGACTCCCCTCTGGAAGCGCTTTCACTGCAAGCTGCAGATTCCCTCCTAACAGCAAGCTTTAGGATAGGGTACTGAATTGTAACTTAACTGCGGCTAATAAGGCGATTTTGGCAAGGAGACTATCTCCCGCAGGGAATCTGCTACCATCAAATGTTTGCCCTCATTAGACTCCCCTCTGGAAGCGCTTTCACTGCAAGCTGCAGATTCCTTCCTAACAGCAAGCTTTAGTATAGTGTACTGAATTGTAACTTACTTTCGCCTAATAATGCGATTATGTCAAAGAAAGTATCTCCCGCAGGGAAGCTGCTACCATCAAATCTTTGCCCTCGTTAGACTCCCCTCTGGAAGCGCTTTCACTGCAAGCTGCAGATTCCCTCCTAACTGCAAGCTTTAGGATAGAGTACTGAATTGTAACTTAACTGCGGATAATAATGCGATTTTGGCAAAGAGAATATCTCCCGCAGGGAAGCTGCTACCATCAAATGTTTGTCCTCATTAGACTCCCCTCTGGAAGCGCTTTCACTGCAAGCTGCAGATTCCCTCCTAACAGCAAGCTTTAGGATAGGGTACTGAATTGTAACTTACTTTCGCCTAATAATGCGATTTTGGCAAAGAGACTATCTCCCGCAGGGAAGCTGCTACCATCAAATGTTTGCCCTCATTAGACTACCCTGTGGAAGCGCTTTCACTGCAAGCTGCAGATTCCCTCCTAACTGCAAGCTTTAGGATAGGGTACTGAATTGTAACTTAACTGCGGCTAATAATGATATTTTGGCAAAGAGACTATCTCCCGCAGGGAAGCTGCTACCATCAAATGTTTGCCCTCATTAGACTCCCCTCTGGAAGCGCTTTCACTGCAAGCTGCAGATTCCCTCCTAACAGCAAGCTTTAGGATAGGGTACTGAATTGTAACTTACTTTCGCCTAATAATGCGATTTTGGCAAAGAGACTATCTCCCGCAGGGAAGCTGCTACCATCAAATGTTTGCCATCGTTAGACTCCCCTCTGGAAGCGCTTTCACTGCAAGCTGCAGATTCCTTCCTAACAGCAAGCTTTAGGATAGGGTACTGAATTGTAACTTACTTTCGCTTAATAATGCGATTTTGGCAAAAAGACTATAACTCGCAGGGAAGCTGCTGCCACCAAATGTTTGCCCTCATTAGAATCCCCTCTGGAAGCGCTTTCACTGCAAGCTGCAGATTCCCTCCTAACAGCAAGCTTTAGGATAGGGTCCTGAATTGTAACTTAACTGCGGCTAATAAGGTGATTATGGCAAAGAGAATATCTCCCGCAGGGAAGCTGCTACCATCAAATATTTGCCCTCATTAGACTCCCCTCTGGAAGCGCTTTCACTGCAAGCGGCAGATTCCCTCCTAACAGCAAGCTTTAGGATAGGGTACTGAATTGTAACTTACTTACGCCTAATAATGCGATTTTGGCAAAGAGAGTATCTCCCGCAGGGAAGCTGCTACCATCAAATGTTTGCCCTCATTAGACTCCCCTCTGGAAGCGCTTTCACTGCAAGCTGCAGATTCCCTCCTAACAGCAAGCTTTAGGATAGGGTACTGAATTGTAACTTACTTTCGCCTAATAATGCGATTTTGGCAAAGAGAGTATCTCCCGCAGGGAAGGTGCTACCATCAAATGTTTGCCCTCATTAGACTCCCCTCTGGAAGCGCTTTCACTGCAAGCTGCAGATTCCCTCCTAACAGCAAGCGTTAGGATAGGGTACTGAATTGTAACTTAAAAGCGGCTAATAAGGCGATTATGGAAAAGAGAATATCTCCCGCAGGGAAGCTGCTACCATCAAATATTTGCCCTCATTAGACTCCCCTCTGGAAGCGCATTCACTTCAAGCTGCAGATTCCCTCCTAACAGCAAGCTTTAGGATAGGGTACTGAATTGTAACTTACTTTCGCCTAATAATGCGATTTTGGAAAAGAGACTATCTCCCGCAGGGAAGCTGCTACCATCAAATATTTGCCCTCATTAGACTCCCCTCTGGAAGCGCTTTCACTGCAAGCTGCAGATTCCCTCCTAACAGCAAGCTTTAGGATAGGGTACTGAATTGTAACTTACTTTCGCCTAATAATGCGATTATGGCAAAGAGAGTATCTCCCGCAGGGAAGCTGCTACCATCAAATGTTTGCCCTCATTAGACTCCCCTCTGGAAGCGCTTTCACTGCAAGCTGCAGATTCCCTCCTAACAGCAAGCTTTAGGATAGGGTACTGAATTGTAACTTACTTTCGCCTAATAATGCGATTATGGCAAAGAGAGTATCTCCCGCAGGGAAGCTGCTACCATCAAATGTTTGCCCTCATTAGACTCCCCTCTGGAAGCGCTTTCACTGCAAGCTGCAGATTCCCTCCTAACAGCAAGCTTTAGGATAGAGTACTGAATTGTAACTTACTTTCGCCTAATAATGCGATTTTGGCAAAGACAGTATCTCCCGCAGGGAAGCTGCTACCATCAAATCTTTGCCCTCATTAGACTCCCCTCTGGAAGCGCTTTCACTGCAAGCTGCAGATTCCCTCCTAACAGCAAGCTTTAGGATAGGGTACTGAATTGTAACTTAAAAGCGGCTAATAAGGCGATTATGGCAAAGAGAATATCTCCCGCAGGGAAGCTGCTACCATCAAATATTTGCCCTCATTAGACTCCCCTCTGGAAGCGCTTTCACTTCAAGCTGCAGATTCCCTCCTAACAGCAAGCTTTAGGATAGGGTACTGAATTGTAACTTACTTTCGCCTAATAATGCGATTTTGGAAAAGAGACTATCTCCCGCAGGGAAGCTGCTACCATCAAATGTTTGCCCTCATTAGACTACCCTGTGGAAGCGCTTTCACTGCAAGCTGCAGATTCCCTCCTAACTGCAAGCTTTAGGATAGGGTCCTGAATTGTAACTTACTTTCGCCTAATAATGCGATTTTGGCAAAGAGAGTATCTCCCGCAGGGAAGCTGCTACCATCAAATGCTTGCCCTCATTAGACTCCCCTCTGGAAGCGCTTTCACTGCAAGCTGCAGATTCCCTCCTAACAGCAAGCTTTAGGATAGGGTACTGAATTGTAACTTAACTGCGGCTAATAAGGCGATTTTGGCAAAGAGAATATCTCCCGCAGGGAAGCTGTTACCATCAAATGTTTGCCCTCATTAGACTCCCCTCTGGAAGCGCTTTCACTGCAAGCTGCAGATTCCCTCCTAACAGCAAGCTTTAGGATAGGGTACTGAATTGTAACTTACTTTCGCCTAATAATGCGGTTTTGGCAAAGAGAGTATCTCCCGCAGGGAAGCTGCTACCATCAAATGTTTGCCCTCCTTAGACTCCCCTCTGGAAGCGCTTTCACTGCAAGCTGCAGATTCCCTCCTAACAGCAAGCTTTAGGATAGGGTACTGAATTGTAACTTAACTGCGTCTAATAAGGCGATTATGGCAAAGAGAGTATCTCCGGCAGGGAAGCTGCTACCATCAAATGTTTGCCCTCATTAGACTCCCCTCTGGAAGCGCTTTCACTGCAAGCTGCAGATTCCCTCCTAACAGCAATCTTTAGGATAGGGTACTGAATTGTAACTTCACTGCGGCTAATAAGGCGATATTGGAAAAGAGAGTATCTCCCGCAGGGAAGCTGCTACCATAAAATGTTTGCCCTCATTAGACTCCCCTCTGGAAGCGCTTTCACTGCAAGCTGCAGATTCCCTCCTAACAGCAAGTTTATGATAGGGTACGGAATTGTAACTTACTTTCGCCTAATAAGGCGAGTTTCGAAAAGAGTATATCCTGCAGGGAAGCTGGTACTATCAAATGTTTGCCCTCGTTAGACTCCCCTCTGGAAGCACTTTCACTGCAAGCTGCAGATTCCCTCCTAAAAGCAAGCTTTAGGATAGGGTACTGAATTGTAACTTACTTACGCCTAATAAGGCGATTTTGGCAAAGAGAGTATCTCCCGCAGGGAAGCTGCTACCATCAAATGTTTGCCCTCATTAGACTCCCCTCTGGAAGCGCTTTCACTGCAAGCTGCAGATTCCCTCCTAACAGCAAGCTTTAGGATAGAGTACTGAATTGTAACTTAGTTTCGGCAAATAAGGCGATATTGGCAAAGAGAATATCTCCCGCAGGGAAGCTGCTACCATCAAATATTTGCCCTCATTAGACTCTTCTGTGGAAGCGCTTTCACTGCAAGCTGCAGATTCCCTCCTAACAGCTAGCTTTAGGATAGGGTACTGAATTGTAACTTACTTTCGCCTAATAATACGATTTTGGAAAAGAGAGTATCTCCCGCAGGGAAGCTGCTACCATCAAATGTTTGCCCTCATTAGACTCCCCTCTGGAAGCGCTTTCACTGCAAGCTGCAGATTCCCTCCTAACAGCAAGCTTTAGGATAGGGTACTGAATTGTAACTTACTTTCGCTTAATAATGCGATTTTGGCAAAGAGAGTATCTCCCGCAGGGAAGCTGCTACCATCAAATGTTTGCCCTCGTTAGACTCCCCTCTGGAAGCGCTTTCACTGCAAGCTGCAGATTCCCTCCTAACAGCAAGCTTTAGGATAGGGTACTGAATTGTAACTTAACTGCGGATAATAAGGCGATTTTGGCAAAGAGATTATCTCCCGCAGGGAAGCTGCTACCATCAAATGTTTGCCCTCGTTAGACTCCCCTCTGGAAGCGCTTTCACTGCAAGCTGCAGATTCCCTCCTAACAGCAAGCTTTAGGATAGGGTACTGAATTGTAACTTACTTTCGCCTAATAATGCGATTTTGGCAAAGAGAGTATATCCCGCAGGGAAGCTGCTACCATCAAATGTTTGCCCTCATTAGACTCCCCTCTGGAAGCGCTTTCACTGTAAGCTGCAGATTCCCTCCTAACAGCAAGTTTATGATAGGGTACGGAATTGTAACTTACTTTCGCCTAATAAGGCGATTTTCGAAAAGAGTATCTCCTACAGGGAAGCTGCTACTATCAAATGTTTGCCCTCATTAGACTCCCCTCTGGAAGCACTTTCACTGCAAGCTGCAGATTCCCTCCTAAAAGCAAGCTTTAGGATAGGGTACTGAATTGTAACTTACTTACGCCTAATAAGGCGATTTTGGCAAAGAGAGTATCTCACGCAGGGAAGCTGCTACCATCAAATATTTGCCCTCATTAGACTCCCCTCTGGAAGCGCTTTCACTGCAAGCTGCAGATTCCCTCCTAACAGCAAGCTTTAGGATAGGGTACTGAATTGTAACTTACTTTCGCCTAATAATACGATTATGGAAAAGAGAGTATCTCCCGCAGGGAAGCTGCTACCATCAAATGTTTGCCCTCATTAGACTCCCCTCTGGAAGCGCTTTCACTGCAAGCTGCAGATTCCCTCCTAACAGCAAGCTTTAGGATAGGGTACTGAATTGTAACTTACTTTCGCCTAATAATGCGATTTTGGCAAAGAGAGTATCTCCCGCAGGGAAGCTGCTACCATCAAATGTTTGCCCTCATTAGACTCCCCTCTGGAAGCGCTTTCACTGCAAGCTGCAGATTCCCTCCTAACAGCAAGCTTTAGGATAGGGTACTGAATTGTAACTTACTTTCGCCTAATAATGCGATTTTGGCAAAGAGAGTATCTCCCGCAGGGAAGCTGCTACCATCAAATGTTTGCCCTCATTAGACTCCCCTCTGGAAGCGCTTTCACTGCAAGCTGCAGATTCCCTCCTAACAGCAAGCTTTAGGATAGGGTACTGAATTGTAACTTAACTGCGGCTAATAAGGCGATTTTGGCAAAGAGAGTATCTCCCGCAGGGAAGCTGCTACCATCAAATGTTTGCCCTCATTAGACTCCCCTCTGGAAGCGCTTTCTCTGCAAGCTGCAGATTCCCTCCTAACAGCAAGCTTTAGGATAGGGTACTGAATTGTAACTTACTTTCGCCTAATAATGCGGTTTTCGAAAAGAGAGTATATCCCGCAGGGAAGCTGCTACCATCAAATGTTTGCCCTCATTAGACTCCCCTCTGGAAGCGCTTTCACTGCAAGCTGCAGATTCCCTCCTAACAGCAATCTTTAGGATAGGGTACTGAATTGTAACTTAACTGCGGCTAGTAAGGCGATATTGGAAAAGAGAGTATCTCCCGCAGGGAAGCTGCTACCATAAAATGTTTGCCCTCTTTAGACTCCCCTCTGGAAGCGCTTTCACTGCAAGCTGCAGATTCCCTCCTAACAGCAAGCTTTAGGATAGGGTACTGAATTGTAACTTACTTTCGCCTAATAATGCGATTTTGGCAAAGAGAGTATATCCCGCAGGGAAGCTGCTACCATCAAATGTTTGCCCTCATTAGACTCCCCTCTGGAAGCGCTTTCACTGCAAGCTGCAGATTCCCTCCTAACAGCAAGCTTTAGGATAGGGTAATGAATTGTAACTTAACTGCGGCTAATAATGCGATTTTGGCAAAGAGAGTATCTCCCGCAGGGAAGCTGCTACCATCAAATGTTTGCCCTCGTTAGACTCCCCTCTGGAAGCGCTTTCACTGCAAGCTGCAGATTCCCTCCTAACAGCAAGCTTTAGGATAGGGTACTGAATTGTAACTTACTTTCGCCTAATAATGCGATTTTGGCAAAGAGAGTATATCCCGCAGGGAAGCTGCTACCATCAAATGTTTGCCCTCATTAGACTCCCCTCTGGAAGCGCTTTCACTGTAAGCTGCAGATTCCCTCCTAACAGCAAGTTTATGATAGGGTACGGAATTGTAACTTACTTTCGCCTAATAAGGCGATTTTCGAAAAGAGTATCTCCTACAGGGAAGCTGCTACTATCAAATGTTTGCCCTCATTAGACTCCCCTCTGGAAGCACTTTCACTGCAAGCTGCAGATTCCCTCCTAAAAGCAAGCTTTAGGATAGGGTACTGAATTGTAACTTACTTACGCCTAATAAGGCGATTTTGGCAAAGAGAGTATCTCACGCAGGGAAGCTGCTACCATCAAATATTTGCCCTCATTAGACTCCCCTCTGGAAGCGCTTTCACTGCAAGCTGCAGATTCCCTCCTAACAGCAAGCTTTAGGATAGGGTACTGAATTGTAACTTACTTTCGCCTAATAATACGATTATGGAAAAGAGAGTATCTCCCGCAGGGAAGCTGCTACCATCAAATGTTTGCCCTCATTAGACTCCCCTCTGGAAGCGCTTTCACTGCAAGCTGCAGATTCCCTCCTAACAGCAAGCTTTAGGATAGGGTACTGAATTGTAACTTACTTTCGCCTAATAATGCGATTTTGGCAAAGAGAGTATCTCCCGCAGGGAAGCTGCTACCATCAAATGTTTGCCCTCATTAGACTCCCCTCTGGAAGCGCTTTCACTGCAAGCTGCAGATTCCCTCCTAACAGCAAGCTTTAGGATAGGGTACTGAATTGTAACTTACTTTCGCCTAATAATGCGATTTTGGCAAAGAGAGTATCTCCCGCAGGGAAGCTGCTACCATCAAATGTTTGCCCTCATTAGACTCCCCTCTGGAAGCGCTTTCACTGCAAGCTGCAGATTCCCTCCTAACAGCAAGCTTTAGGATAGGGTACTGAATTGTAACTTAACTGCGGCTAATAAGGCGATTTTGGCAAAGAGAGTATCTCCCGCAGGGAAGCTGCTACCATCAAATGTTTGCCCTCATTAGACTCCCCTCTGGAAGCGCTTTCTCTGCAAGCTGCAGATTCCCTCCTAACAGCAAGCTTTAGGATAGGGTACTGAATTGTAACTTACTTTCGCCTAATAATGCGGTTTTCGAAAAGAGAGTATATCCCGCAGGGAAGCTGCTACCATCAAATGTTTGCCCTCATTAGACTCCCCTCTGGAAGCGCTTTCACTGCAAGCTGCAGATTCCCTCCTAACAGCAATCTTTAGGATAGGGTACTGAATTGTAACTTAACTGCGGCTAGTAAGGCGATATTGGAAAAGAGAGTATCTCCCGCAGGGAAGCTGCTACCATAAAATGTTTGCCCTCTTTAGACTCCCCTCTGGAAGCGCTTTCACTGCAAGCTGCAGATTCCCTCCTAACAGCAAGCTTTAGGATAGGGTACTGAATTGTAACTTACTTTCGCCTAATAATGCGATTTTGGCAAAGAGAGTATATCCCGCAGGGAAGCTGCTACCATCAAATGTTTGCCCTCATTAGACTCCCCTCTGGAAGCGCTTTCACTGTAAGCTGCAGATTCCCTCCTAACAGCAAGTTTATGATAGGGTACGGAATTGTAACTTACTTTCGCCTAATAATGCGATTTTGGCAAAGAGAGTATCTCCCGC
The DNA here is from genome assembly GCF_032191515.1 of Phaenicophaeus curvirostris. Taxonomy (NCBI): domain Eukaryota; kingdom Metazoa; phylum Chordata; class Aves; order Cuculiformes; family Cuculidae; genus Phaenicophaeus; species Phaenicophaeus curvirostris. The sequence goes on along the minus strand of NW_027206800.1, from coordinate 103,368 downwards.
AGGGAAGCTGCTACCATCAAATGTTTGCCCTCATTAGACTCCCCTCTGGAAGCGCTTTCACTGCAAGCTGCAGATTCCCTCCTAACAGCAAGCTTTAGGATAGGGTAATGAATTGTAACTTAACTGCGGCTAATAATGCGATTTTGGCAAAGAGAGTATCTCCCGCAGGGAAGCTGCTACCATCAAATGTTTGCCCTCATTAGACTCCCCTCTGGAAGCGCTTTCACTGCAAGCTGCAGATTCCCTCCTAACAGCAAGCTTTAGGATAGGGTACTGAATTGTAACTTAATTTCGCCTAATAATGCGATTTTGGCAAAGAGAGTATCTCCCGCAGGGAAGCTGCTACCATCAAATGTTTGCCCTCATTAGACTCCCCTCTGGAAGCACTTTGACTGCAACCTGCAGATTCCCTCCTAACAGCAAGCTTTAGGATAGGGTACTGAATTGTAACTTAACTGCGGCTAATAAGGCGCTTTTGGGAAAGAGAATATCTCCCGCAGGGAAGCTGCTACCATCAAATGTTTGCCCTCATTAGACTCCCCTCTGGAAGCGCTTTCACTGCAAGCTGCAGATTCCCTCCTAACAGCAAGCTTTAGTTTAGGGTACTGAATTGTATCTTACTTTCGCCTAATAATGCGATTTTGGCAAAGAGAGTATCTCCCACAGGGAAGCTGCTACCATCAAATGTTTGCCCTCGTTAGACTCCCCTCTGGAAGCGCTTTCACTGCAAGCTGCAGATTCCCTCCTAACAGCAAGCTTTAGGATAGTGTACTGAATTGTAACTTAACTGCGGCTAATAAGGCGATTTTGGCAAAGAGATTATCTCCCGCAGGGAAGCTGCTACCATCAAATGTTTGCCCTCGTTAGACTCCCCTCTGGAAGCGCTTTCACTGCAAGCTGCAGATTCCCTCCTAACAGCAAGCTTTAGGATAGGGTACTGAATTGTAACTTACTTTCGCCTAATAATGCGATTTTGGCAAAGAGAGTATCTCCCGCAGGGAAGCTGCTACCATCAAATGTTTGCCCTCATTAGACTCCCCTCTGGAAGCGCTTTCACTGCAAGCTGCAGATTCCCTCCTAACAGCAAGCTTTAGGATAGGGTACTGAATTGTAACTTACTTTCGCCTAATAATGCGATTTTGGCAAAGAGAGTATCTCCCGCAGGGAAGCTGCTACCATCAAATGTTTGCCCTCATTAGACTCCCCTCTGGAAGCGCTTTCACTGCAAGCTGCAGATTCCCTCCTAACAGCAAGCTTTAGGATAGGGTAATGAATTCTAACTTACTTTCGCCTAATAATGCGATTTTGGCAAAGAGAGTATCTCCCGCAGGGAAGCTGCTACCATCAAATCTTTGCCCTCATTAGACTCCCCTCTGGAAGCGCTTTCACTGCAAGCTGCAGATTCCCTCCTAACAGCAAGCTTTAGGATAGAGTACTGAATTGTAACTTACTTTCGCCTAATTATGCGATTTTGGCAAAGAGAGTATCTCCCGCAGGGAAGCTGCTACCATCAAATGTTTGCCCTCGTTAGACTCCCCTCTGGAAGCGCTTTCACTGCAAGCTGCAGATTCCCTCCTAACAGCAAGCTTTAGGATAGGGTACTGAATTGTAACTTACTTTCGCCTAATAATGCGATTTTGGCAAAGAGACTATCTCCCGCAAGGAAGCTGCTACCATCAAGTGTTTGCCCTCATTAGACTCCCCTCTGGAAGCGCTTTTACTGCAAGCTGCAGATTCCCTCCTAACAGCAAGCTTTACGATAGGGTACTGAATTGTAACTTACTTTCGCCTAATAAGGCGTTTTTAGCAAAGAGAGCATCTCCCACAGGGAAGCTGCTACCATCAAATGTTTGCCCTCGTTAGACTCCCCTCTGGAAGCGCTTTCACTGCAAGCTGCAGATTCCCTCCTAACAGCAAGCTTTAGGATAGCGTACTGAATTGTAACTTACTTTCGCCTAATAATGCGATTTTGGCAAAGAGAGTATCTCCCGCAAGGAAGCTGCTACCATCAAGTGTTTGCCCTCATTAGACTCCCCTCTGGAAGCGCTTTCACTGCAAGCTGCAGATTCCCTCCTAACAGCAAGCTTTAGGATAGGGTACTGAATTGTAACTTACTTTCGCCTAATAATGCGATTTTGGCAAAGAGAGTATCTCCCGCAGGGAAGCTGCTACCATCAAATGTTTGCCCTCATTAGACTCCCCTCTGGAAGCGCTTTCACTGCAAGCTGCAGATTCCCTCCTAACAGCAAGCTTTACGATACGGTACTGAATTGTAACTTACTTTCGGCTAATAAGGCGTTTTTAGCAAAGAGAGTATCTCCCACAGGGAAGCTGCTACCATCAAATGTTTGCCCTCGTTAGACTCCCCTCTGGAAGCGCTTTCACTGCAAGCTGCAGATTCCCTCCTAACAGCAAGCTTTAGGATAGGGTACTGAATTCTAACATAACTGCGGCTAATAATGGGATTTTGGCAAAGAGAGCATCTCCCACAGGGAAGCTGCTACCATCAAATGTTTGCCCTCATTAGACTCCCCTCTGGAAGCGCTTTCACTGCAAGCTGCAGATTCCCTCCTAACAGCAAGCTTTAGGATAGGGTACTGAATTGTAACTTACTTTCGCCTAATAATGAGATTTTGGCAAAGAGATTATCTCCCGCAAGGAAGCTGCTACCATCAAGTGTTTGCCCTCATTACACTCCCCTCTGGAAGCGCTTTTACTGCAAGCTGCAGATTCCCTCCTAACAGCAAGCTGTAGGACACTGTACTGAACAGTAGCTTACTTTCGCCTAAAAATGCGTTTTTAACAAAGAGACTATCTCCCGCAGGGAAGCTGCTACCATCAAATGTTTGCCCTCATTAGACTCCCCTCTGGAAGCGCTTTCACTGCAAGCTGCAGATTCCCTCCTAACAGCAAGCTTTACGATAGGGTACTGAATTGTAACTTACTTTCGGCTAATAAGGCGTTTTTAGCAAAGAGAGTATATCCCACAGAGAAGCTGCTACCATCAAATGTTTGCCCTCGTTAGACTCCCCTCTGGAAGCACTTTCACTGCAAGCTGCAGATTCCCTCCTAACAGCAAGCTTTAGGATAGGGTACTGAATTGTAACTTACTTTCGCCTAATAAGGCGTTTTTAGCAAAGAGAGCATCTCCCACAGGGAAGCTGCTACCATCAAATGTTTGCCCTCGTTAGACTCCCCTCTGGAAGCGCTTTCACTGCAAGCTGCAGATTCCCTCCTAACAGCAAGCTTTAGGATAGGGTACTGAATTGTAACTTACTTTCGCCTAATAATGCAATTTTGGCAAAGAGAGTATCTCCCGCAAGGAAGCTGCTACCATCAAGTGTTTGCCCTCATTAGACTCCCCTCTGGAAGCGCTTTCACTGCAAGCTGCAGATTCCCTCCTAACAGCAAGCTTTAGGATAGGGTACTGAATTCTAACATAACTGCGGCTAATAATGGGATTTTGGCAAAGAGAGTATCTCCCGCAGGGAAGCTGCTACCATCAAATGTTTGCCCTCATTAGACTCCCCTCTGGAAGCGCTTTGACTGCAAGCTGCAGATTCCCTCCTAACAGCAAGCTTTAGGATAGGGTACTGAATTGTAACTTACTTTCGCCTAATAACGCGTTTTTAACAAAGAGAGTATCTCCCGCAGGGAAGCTGCTACCATCAAATGTTTGCCCTCTTTAGACTCCCCTCTGGAAGCGCTTTCACTGCAAGCTGCAGATTCCCTCCTAACAGCAAGCTTTAGGATAGGGTACTGAATTGTAACTTACTTTCGCATAATAATGCGATTTTGGCAAAGAGAGTATCTCCCGCAGGGAAGCTGCTACCATCAAATCTTTGCCCTCATTAGACTCCCCTCTGGAAGCGCTTTCACTGCAAGCTGCAGATTCCCTCCTAACAGCAAGCTTTAGGATAAGGTACTGAATTGTAACTTACTTTCGCCTAATAATGCGATTTTGGCAAAGAGAGTATCTCCCGCAGGGAAGCTGCTACCATCAAATGTTTGCCCTCATTAGACTCCCCTCTGGAAGCGCTTTCACTGCAAGCTGCAGATTCCCTCCTAACAGCAAGCTTTAGGATAGGGTACTGAATTGTAACTTACTTTCGCCTAATAAAGCGTTTTTAGCAAAGAGAGCATCTCCCGCAGGGAAGCTGCTACCATCAAATGTTTGCCCTCATTAGACTCCCCTCTGGAAGCGCTTTCACTGCAAGCTGCAGATTCCCTCCTAACAGCAATCTTTAGGATAGGGTACTGAATTCTAACATAACTGCGGCTAATAATGGGATTTTGGCAAAGAGAGTATCTCCCGCAGGGAAGCTGCTACCATCAAATGTTTGCCCTCATTAGACTCCCCTCTGGAAGCGCTTTCACTGCAAGCTGCAGATTCCCTCCTAACAGCAAGCTGTAGGACGCTGTACTGAATTGTAACTTACTTTCGCCTAATAATGCGATTTTGGCAAAGAGAGTATCTCCCGCAGGGAAGCTGCTACCATCAAATGTTTGCCCTCATTAGACTCCCCTCTGGAAGCGCTTTCACTGCAAGCTGCAGATTCCCTCCTAACAGCAAGCTTTAGGATAGGGTACTGAATTGTAACTTATCTGCGGCTAATAAGGCGATTTTGGGAAAGAGAATATCTCCCGCAGGGAAGCTGCTACCATCAAATGTTTGCCCTCATTAGACTCCCCTCTGGAAGCGCTTTCACTGCAAGCTGCAGATTCCCTCCTAACAGCAAGCTTTAGCATAGGGTACTGAATTGTAACTTAACTGCGGCTAATAAGGCGATTTTGGCAAAGAGAATATCTCCCGCAGGGAAGCTGTTACCATCAAATGATTGCCCTCATTAGACTCCCCTCTGGAAGCGCTTTCACTGCAAGCTGCAGATTCCCTCCTAACAGCAAGCTTTAGGATAGGGTACTGAATTGTAACTTACTTTCGCCTAATAATGCGATTTTGGCAAAGAGAGTATCTCCCGCAGGGAAGCTGCTACCATCAAATGTTTGCCCTCGTTAAACTCCCCTCTGGAAGCGATTTCACTGCAAGCTGCAGATTCCCTCCTAACAGCAAGCTTTAGGATAGGGTACTGAATTGTAACTTACTTTCGCCTAATAATGCGATTTTGGCAAAGAGAGTATCTCCCGCAGGGAAGCTGCTACCATCAAATGTTTGCCCTCATTAGACTCCCCTCTGGAAGCGCTTTCACTGCAAGCTGCAGATTCCCTCCTAACAGCAAGTTTAGGATAGGGTACTGAATTGTAACTTAACTGCGGCTAATAAGGCGATTTTGGCAAAGAGAGTATCTCCCGCAGGGAAGCTGCTACCATCAAATGTTTGCCCTCATTAGACTCCCCTCTGGAAGCGCTTTCACCGCAAGCTGCAGATTCCCTCCTAACAGCAAGCTTTAGCATATGGTACTGAATTGTAACTTAACTGCGGCTAATAAGGCGATTTTGGCAAAGAGAATATCTCCTGCAGGGAAGCTGTTACCATCAAATGTTTGCCCTCATTAGACTCCCCTCTGGAAGCGCTTTCACTGCAAGCTGCAGATTCCCTCCTAACAGCAAGCTTTAGGATAGGGTACTGAATTGTATCTTAACCGCGGCTAATAAGGCAAAATTGGAAAAGAGATTATATCCCGCAGGGAAGCTGCTACCATCAAATGTTTGCCCTCGTTAGACTCCCCTCTGGAAGTGCTTTCACTGCAAGCTGCAGATTCCCTCCTAACAGCAAGCTTTAGGATAGGGTACTGAATTGTAACTTACTTTCGCCTAATAATGCGATTTTGGCAAAGAGAGTATCTCCCGCAGGGAAGCTGCTACCATCAAATGTTTGCCCTCGTTAGACTCCCCTCTGGAAGCGCTTTCACTGCAAGCTGCAGATTCCCTCCTAACAGCAAGCTTTAGGATAGGGTACTGAATTGTAACTTACTTTCGCCTAATAATGCGATTTTGGCAAAGAGAGTATCTCCCGCAGGGAAGATGCTACCATCAAATGTTTGCCCTCGTTAGACTCCCCTCTGGAAGCGCTTTCACTGCAAGCTGCAGATTCCCTCCTAACAGCAAGCTTTAGGATAGGGTACTGAATTGTAACTTACTTTCGCCTAATAATGCGATTTTGGCAAAGAGAGTATCTCCCGCAGGGAAGCTGCTACCATCAAATGTTTGCCCTCATTAGACTCCCCTCTGGAAGCGCTTTCACTGCAAGCTGCAGATTCCCTCCTAACAGCAAGCTTTAGGATAGGGTACTGAATTGTAACTTAACTGGGGCTAATAATGCGATTTTGGCAAAGAGTGTATCTCCCGCAGGGTAGCTGCTACCATCAAATGTTTGCCCTCATTAGACTCCCCTCTGGAAGCGCTTTCACTGCAAGCTGCAGATTCCCTCCTAACAGCAAGCTTTAGGATAGGGTACTGAATTGTAACTTACTTTCGCCTAATAATGCGATTTTGGCAAAGAGAGTATCTCCCGCAGGGAAGCTGCTACCATCAAATATTTGCCCTCGTTAGACTCCCCTCTGGAAGCGCTTTCACTGCAAGCTGCAGATTCCCTCCTAACAGCAAGCTTTAGGATAGGGTACTGAATTGTAACTTACTTTCGCCTAATAATGCGATTTTGGCAAAGAGAGTATCTCCCGCAGGGAAGCTGCTACCATCAAATGTTTGCCCTCATTAGACTCCCCTCTGGAAGCGCTTTCACTGCAAGCTGCAGATTCCCTCCTAACAGCAAGCTTTAGGATAGGGTACTGAATTGTAACTTACTTTCGCCTAATAATGCGATTTTGGCAAAGAGAGTATCTCCCGCAGGGAAGCTGCTACCATCAAATGTTTGCCCTCATTAGACTCCCCTCTGGAAGCGCTTTCACTGCAAGCTGCAGATTCCCTCCTAACAGCAAGCTTTAGGATAGGGTAATGAATTGTAACTTACTTTCGCCTAATAATGCGATTTTGGCAAAGAGAGTATCTCCCGCAGGGAAGCTGCTACCATCAAATCTTTGCCCTCATTAGACTCCCCTCTGGAAGCGCTTTCACTGCAAGCTGCAGATTCCCTCCTAACAGCAAGCTTTAGGATAGAGTACTGAATTGTAACTTACTTTCGCCTAATAATGCTTTTTTGGCAAAGAGAGTATCTCCCGCAGGGAAGCTGCTACCATCAAATGTTTGCCCTCGTTAGACTCCCCTCTGGAAGCGCTTTCACTGCAAGCTGCAGATTCCCTCCTAACAGCAAGCTTTAGGATAGGGTACTGAATTGTAACTTACTTTCGCCTAATAATGCGATTTTGTCAAAGAGACTATCTCCCGCAAGGAAGCTGCTACCATCAAGTGTTTGCCCTCATTAGACTCCCCTCTGGAAGCGCTTTTACTGCAAGCTGCAGATTCCCTCCTAACAGCAAGCTTTACGATAGGGTACTGAATTGTAACTTACTTTTGCCTAATAATGCGATTTTGGCAAAGAGAGCATCTCCCACAGGGAAGCTGCTACCATCAAATGTTTGCCCTCGTTAGACTCCCCTCTGGAAGCGCTTTCACTGCAAGCTGCAGATTCCCTCCTAACAGCAAGCTTTAGGATAGGGTACTGAATTGTAACTTACTTTCGCCTAATAATGCGATTTTGGCAAAGAGAGTATCTCCCGCAAGGAAGCTGCTACCATCAAGTGTTTGCCCTCATTAGACTCCCCTCTGGAAGCGCTTTCACTGCAAGCTGCAGATTCCCTCCTAACAGCAATCTTTAGGATAGGGTACTGAATTCTAACATAACTGCGGCTAATAATGGGATTTTGGCAAAGAGAGTATCTCCCGCAGGGAAGTTGCTACCATCAAATGTTTGCCCTCATTAGACTCCCCTCTGGAAGCGCTTTGACTGCAAGCTGCAGATTCCCTCCTAACAGCAAGCTTTACGATACGGTACTGAATTGTAACTTACTTTCGGCTAATAAGGCGTTTTTAGCAAAGAGAGTATCTCCCACAGGGAAGCTGCTACCATCAAATGTTTGCCCTCGTTAGACTCCCCTCTGGAAGCGCTTTCACTGCAAGCTGCAGATTCCCTCCTAACAGCAAGCTTTAGGATAGGGTACTGAATTCTAACATAACTGCGGCTAATAATGGGATTTTGGCAAAGAGAGCATCTCCCACAGGGAAGCTGCTACCATCAAATGTTTGCCCTCATTAGACTCCCCTCTGGAAGCGCTTTCACTGCAAGCTGCAGATTCCCTCCTAACAGCAAGCTTTAGGATAGGGTACTGAATTGTAACTTACTTTCGCCTAATAATGCGATTATGGCAAAGAGAGTATCTCCCGCAGGGAAGCTGCTACCATCAAATGTTTGCCCTCGTTAGACTCCCCTCTGGAAGCGCTTTCACTGCAAGCTGCAGATTCCCTCCTAACAGCAAGCTTTAGGATAGTGTACTGAATTGTAACTTACTTTCGCCTAATAATGCGATTTTGGAAAAGAAAGTATCTCCCGCAGGGAAGCTGCTACCATCAAATGTTTGCCCTCATTAGACTCCCCACTGGAAGCGCTTTCTCTGCAAGCTTCAGATTCCCTCCTAACAGCTAGCTTTAGGATAGGGTACTGAATTGTAACTTACTTTCGCCTAATAATGCGATTTTGGAAAAGAGACTATCTCCCACAGGGAAGCTGCTACCATCAAATGCTGGCTCTCGTTAGATTCCTCTCTTGACGCACTTTCACTGCAAGCTGCAGATTCCCTCCTAACAGCAAGCTTTAGGATAGGGTACTGAATTGTAACTTACTTTCGCCTAATAATGAGATTTTGGCAAAGAGATTATCTCCCGCAAGGAAGCTGCTACCATCAAGTGTTTGCCCTCATTAGACTCCCCTCTGGAAGCGCTTTTACTGCAAGCTGCAGATTCCCTCCTAACAGCAAGCTGTAGGACACTGTACTGAACTGTAACTTACTTTCGCCTAAAAATGCGTTTTTAACAAAGAGACTATCTCCCGCAGGGAAGCTGCTACCATCAAATGTTTGCCCTCATTAGACTCCCCTCTGGAAGCGCTTTCACTGCAAGCTGCAGATTCCCTCCTAACAGCAAGCTTTACGATAGGGTACTGAATTGTAACTTACTTTCGGCTAATAAGGCGTTTTTAGCAAAGAGAGTATATCCCACAGAGAAGCTGCTACCATCAAGTGTTTGCCCTCATTAGACTCCCCTCTGGAAGCGCTTTCACTGCAAGCTGCAGATTCCCTCCTAACAGCAAGCTTTAGGATAGGGTACTGAATTCTAACATAACTGCGGCTAATAATGGGATTTTGGCAAAGAGAGTATCTCCCGCAGGGAAGCTGCTACCATCAAATGTTTGCCCTCATTAGACTCCCCTCTGGAAGCGCTTTGACTGCAAGCTGCAGATTCCCTCCTAACAGCAAGCTTTAGGATAGGGTACTGAATTGTAACTTACTTTCGCCTAATAACGCGTTTTTAACAAAGAGAGTATCTCCCGCAGGGAAGCTGCTACCATCAAATGTTTGCCCTCTTTAGACTCCCCTCTGGAAGCGCTTTCACTGCCAGCTGCAGATTCCCTCCTAACAGCAAGCTTTAGGATAGGGTACTGAATTGTAACTTACTTTCGCATAATAATGCGATTTTGGCAAAGAGAGTATCTCCCGCAGGGAAGCTGCTACCATCAAATGTTTGCCCTCATTAGACTCCCCTCTGGAAGCGCTTTCACTGCAAGCTGCAGATTCCCTCCTAACAGCAAGCTTTAGGATAAGGTACTGAATTGTAACTTACTTTCGCCTAATAATGCGATTTTGGCAAAGAGAGTATCTCCCGCAGGGAAGCTGCTACCATCAAATGTTTGCCCTCATTAGACTCCCCTCTGGAAGCGCTTTCACTGCAAGCTGCAGATTCCCTCCTAACAGCAAGCTTTAGGATAGGGTACTGAATTGTAACTTACTTTCGCCTAATAAAGCGTTTTTAGCAAAGAGAGCATCTCCAAAAGGGAAGCTGCTACCATCAAATGTTTGCCCTCGTTAGACTCCCCTCTGGAAGCGCTTTCACTGCAAGCTGCAGATTCCCTCCTAACAGCAAGCTTTAGGATAGGGTACTGAATTGTAACTTACTTTCGCCTAATAATGCGATTATGGCAAAGAGAGTATCTCCCGCAGGGAAGCTGCTACCATCAAATCTTCGCCCTCATTAGACTCCCCTCTGGAAGCGCTTTCACTGCAAGCTGCAGATTCCCTCCTAACAGCAATCTTTAGGATAGGGTACTGAATTCTAACATAACTGCGGCTAATAATGGGATTTTGGCAAAGAGAGTATCTCCCGCAGGGAAGCTGCTACCATCAAATGTTTGCCCTCATTAGACTCCCCTCTGGAAGCGCTTTCACTGCAAGCTGCAGATTCCCTCCTAACAGCAAGCTGTAGGACACTGTACTGAATTGTAACTTACTTTCGCCTATTAATGCGATTTTGGCAAAGAGAGTATCTCCCGCAGGGAAGCTGCTACCATCAAATGTTTGCCCTCATTAGACTCCCCTCTGGAAGCGCTTTCACTGCAAGCTGCAGATTCCCTCGTAACAGCAAGCTTTAGGATAGTGTACTGAATTGTAACTTATCTGCGGCTAATAAGGCGATTTTGGGAAAGAGAATATCTCCCGCAGGGAAGCTGCTACCATCAAATGTTTGCCCTCATTAGACTCCCCTCTGGAAGCGCTTTCACTGCAAGCTGCAGATTCCCTCCTAACAGCAAGCTTTAGCATAGGGTACTGAATTGTAACTTAACTGCGGCTAATAAGGCGATTTTGGCAAAGAGAATATCTCCCGCAGGGAAGCTGTTACCATCAAATGATTGCCCTCATTAGACTCCCCTCTGGAAGCGCTTTCACTGCAAGCTGCAGATTCCCTCCTAACAGCAAGCTTTAGGATAGGGTACTGAATTGTAACTTACTTTCGCCTAATACTGCGATTTTGGCAAAGAGAGTATCTCCCGCAGGGAAGCTGCTACCATCAAATGTTTGCCCTCGTTAAACTCCCCTCTGGAAGCACTTTCACTGCAAGCTGCAGATTCCCTCCTAACAGCAAGCTTTAGGATAGGGTACTGAATTGTAACTTAACTGCGGCTAATAAGGCGATTTTGGCAAAGAGAGTATCTCCCGCAGGGAAGCTGCTACCATCAAATGTTTGCCCTCATTAGACTCCCCTCTGGAAGCGCTTTCACTGCAAGCTGCAGATTCCCTCCTAACAGCAAGCTTTAGGATAGGGTACTGAATTGTAACTTATCTGCGGCTAATAAGGCGATTTTGGGAAAGAGAATATCTCCCGCAGGGAAGCTGGTACCATCAAATGTTTGCCCTCATTAGACTCCCCTCTGGAAGCGCTTTCACTGCAAGCTGCAGATTCCCTCCTAACAGCAAGCTTTAGGATAGGGTACTGAATTGTAACTTACTTTCGCCTAATAATGCGATTTTGGCAAAGAGAGTATCTCCCGCAGGGAAGCTGCTACCATCAAATGTTTGCCCTCATTAGACTCCCCTCTGGAAGCGCTTTCACTGCAAGCTGCAGATTCCCTCCTAACAGCAAGTTTAGGATAGGGTACTGAATTGTAACTTAACTGCGGCTAATAAGGCGATTTTGGCAAAGAGAGTATCTCCCGCAGGGAAGCTGCTACCATCAAATGTTTGCCCTCATTAGACTCCCCTCTGGAAGCGCTTTCACTGCAAGCTGCAGATTCCCTCCTAACAGCAAGCTTTAGGATAGGGTACTGAATTGTATCTTAACCGCGGCTAATAAGGCAAAATTGGAAAAGAGATTATATCCCGCAGGGAAGCTGCTACCATCAAATGTTTGCCCTCGTTAGACTCCCCTCTGGAAGTGCTTTCACTGCAAGCTGCAGATTCCCTCCTAACAGCAAGCTTTAGGATAGGGTACTGAATTGTAACTTACTTTCGCCTAATAATGCGATTTTGGCAAAGAGAGTATCTCCCGCAGGGAAGCTGCTACCATCAAATGTTTGCCCTCATTAGACTCCCCTCTGGAAGCGCTTTCACTGCAAGCTGCAGATTCCCTCCTAACAGCAAGCTTTAGGATAGGGTACTGAATTGTAACTTACTTTCGCCTAATAATGCGATTTTGGCAAAGAGAGTATCTCCCGCAGGGAAGATGCTACCATCAAATGTTTGCCCTCGTTAGACTCCCCTCTGGAAGCGCTTTCACTGCAAGCTGCAGATTCCCTCCTAACAGCAAGCTTTAGGATAGGGTACTGAATTGTAACTTACTTTCGCCTAATAATGCGATTTTGGCAAAGAGAGTATCTCCCGCAGGGAAGCTACTACCATCAAATGTTTGCCCTCATTAGACTCCCCTCTGGAAGCGCTTTCACTGCAAGCTGCAGATTCCCTCCTAACAGCAAGCTTTAGCATAGGGTACTGAATTGTAACTTAACTGCGGCTAATAAGGCGATTTTGGCAAAGAGAATATCTCCCGCAGGGAAGCTGTTACCATCAAATGTTTGCCCTCATTAGACTCCCCTCTGGAAGCGCTTTCACTGCAAGCTGCAGATTCCCTCCTAACAGCAAGCTTTAGGATAGGGTCCTGAATTGTAACTTACTTTCGCCTAATAATGCGATTTTGGCAAAGAGAGTATCTCCCGCAGGGAAGCTGCTACTATCAAATGTTTGCCCTCATTAGACTCCCCTCTGGAAGCGCTTTCACTGCAAGCTGCAGATTCCCTCCTAACAGCAAGCTTTAGCATAGGGTACTGAATTGTAACTTAACTGCGGCTAATAAGGCGATTTTGGCAAAGAGAGTATCTCCCGCAGGGCAGCTGCTACCATCAAATGTTTGCCCTCGTTAGACTCCCCTCTGGAAGCGCTTTCACTGCAAGCTGCAGATTCCCTCCTAACAGCAAGCTTTAGGATAGGGTCCTGAATTGTAACGTACTTTCGCCTAATAATGCGATTTTGGCAAAGAGAGTATCTCCCGCAGGGAAGCTGCTACCATCAAATGTTTGCCCTCGTTAGACTCCCCTCTGGAAGCGCTTTCTCTGCAAGCTGGTGATTCCCTCCTAACAGCAAGCTTTAGGATGTGGTACTGAATTGTAACTTACTTTCGCCTAATGATGCGATTTTGGCAAAGAGAGTATCTCCCGCAGGGAAGCTGCTACCATCAAATGTTTGCCCTCGTTAGACTCCCCTCTGGAAGCGCTTTCACTGCAAGCTGCAGATTCCCTCCTAACAGCAAGCTTTAGGATAGGGTACTGAATTGTAACTTACTTTCGCCTAATAATGCGATTTTGGAAAAGAGAGTATCTCCCGCAGGGAAGCTGCTAACATCAAATGTTTGCCCTCATTAGACTCCCCTCTGGAAGCGCTTTCACTGCAAGCTGCAGATTCCCTCCTAACAGCAAGCTTTAGGATAGGGTACTGAATTGTAACTTAACTGCGGCTAATAAGGCGATTTTGGCAAAGAGAATATCTCCCGCAGGGAAGCTGCTACCATCAAATGTTTGCCCTCATTAGACTCCCCTCTGGAAGCGCTTTCACTGCAAGCTGCAGATTCCCTCCTAACAGCAAGCTTTAGGATAGGGTACTGAATTGTAACTTAACTGCGGCTAATAAGGCGATTATGTCAAAGAGAGTATCTCCCACAGGGAAGCTGCTAACATCAAATGTTTGCCCTCATTAGACTCCCCTCTGGAAGCGCTTTCACTGCAAGCTGCAGATTCCCTCCTAACAGCAAGCTTTAGGATAGGGTACTGAATTGTAACTTACTTTCGCCTAATAAAGCGATTTTGGAAAAGAGAGTATCTCCCGCAGGGAAGCTGCTACCATCAAACGTTTGCCCTCGTTAGACTCCCCTCTGGAAGCACTTTCACTGCAAGCTGCAGATTCCCTCCTAACAGCAAGATTTAGGATAGGGTACTGAATTGTAACTTAACTGCGGCTAATAAGGCGATTTTGGCAAAGAGAATATCTCCCGCAGGGAAGCTGCTACCATCAAATGTTTGCCCTCATTAGACTCCCCTCTGGAAGCGCTTTCACTGCAAGCTGCAGATTCCCTCCTAACAGCAAGCTTTAGGATAGGGTACTGAATTGTATCTTAACTGCGGCTAATAAGGCAAAATTGGAAAAGAGATTATAACCCGCAGGGAAACTGCTACCATCAAATGTTTGCCCTCGTTAGACTCCCCTCTGGAAGTGCTTTCACTGCAAGCTGCAGATTCCCTCCTAACAGCAAGCTTTAGGATAGGGTACTGAATTGTAACTTAATTTCACCTAATAATGCGATTTTGGCAAAGAGAGTATCTCCCGCAGGGAAGCTGCTACCATCGAACGTTTGCCCTCGTTAGACTCCCCTCCGGAAGCGCTTTCACTGCAAGCTGCAGATTCCCTCCTAACAGCAAGCTTTAGGATAGGGTACTGAATTGAAACTTACTTTCGCATAATATTGCGATTTTGTCAAAGAGAGTATCTCCCGCAGGGAAGCTGCTACCATCAAATGTTTGCCCTCATTAGACTCCCCTCTGGAAGCGCTTTCACTGCAAGCTGCAGATTCCCTCCTAACAGCAAGCTTTAGGATAGGGTACTGAATTGTAACTTATCTGCGGCTAATAAGGCGATTTTGGCAAAGAGAATATCTCCCACAGGGAAGCTGCTACCATCAAATGTTTGCCCTCATTAGACTCCCCTCTGGAAGCGCTTTCACTGCAAGCTGCAGATTCCCTCCTAACAGCAAGCTTTAGGATAGGGTACTGAATTGTAACTTACTTTCGCCTAATAATGCGATTTTGGCAAAGAGAGTATCTCCCGCAGGGAAGCTGCTAACATCAAATGTTTGCCCTCCTTAGACTCCCCTCTGGAAGCGCTTTCACTGCAAGCTGCAGATTCCCTCCTAACAGCAAGCTTTAGGATAGGGTACTGAATTGTAACTTACTTTCGCCTAATAATGCGATTTTGGCAAAGAGAGTATCTCCCGCAGGGAAGATGCTACCATCAAATGTTTGCCCTCATTAGACTCCCCTCTGGAAGCGCTTTCACTGCAAGCTGCAGATTCCCTCCTAACAGCAAGCTTTAGGATAGGGTACTGAATTGTAACTTACTTTCGCCTAATAATGCGATTTTGGCAAAGAGAGTATCTACCGCAGGGAAGCTGCGACCATCAAACGTTTGCCCTCATTAGACTCCCCTCTGGAAGCGCTTTCACTGCAAGCTGCAGATTCCCTCCTAACAGCAAGCTTTAGGATAGGTTACTGAATTGTATCTTAACTGCGTCTAATAAGGCAAAATTGGAAAAGAGATTATCTCCCGCAGGGAAGCTGCTACCATCAAATGTTTGCCCTCGTTAGACTCCCCTCTGGAAGCGCTTTCACTGCAAGCTGCAGATTCCCTCCTAACAGCAAGCTTTAGGATAGGGTACTGAATTGTAACTTACTTTCGCCTAATAATGCGATTTTGGCAAAGAGAGTATCTCCCGCAGGGAAGCTGCTACCATCAAATGTTTGCCCTCGTTAGACTCCCCTCTGGAAGCGCTTTCACTGCAAGCTGCAGATTCCCTCCTAACAGCAAGCTTTAGGATAGGGTACTGAATTGTAACTTACTTTCGCCTAATAATGCGATTTTGGCAAAGAGAGTATCTCCCGCAGGGAAGCTGCTACCATCAAATGTTTGCCCTCGTTAGACTCCCCTCTGGAAGCGCTTTCACTGCAAGCTGCAGATTCCCTCCTAACAGCAAGCTTTAGGATAGGGTACTGAATTGTAACTTACTTTCGCCTAATAATGCGATTTTGGCAAAGAGAGTATCTCCCGCAGGGAAGCTGCTACCATCAAATGTTTGCCCTCATTAGACTCCCCTCTGGAAGCGCTTTGACTGCAAGCTGCAGATTCCCTCCTAACAGCAAGCTTTAGGATAGGGTACTGAATTGTAACTTACTTTCGCCTAATAATGCGATTTTGGCAGAGAGAGTATCTCCCGCAGGGAAGCTGCTACCATCAAATGTTTGCCCTCATTAGACTCCCCTCTGGAAGCGCTTTCACTGCAAGCTGCAGATTCCCTCCTAACAGCAAGCTTTAGGATAGGGTACTGAATTGTAACTTACTTTCGCCTAATAATGCGATTTTGGCAAAGAGAGTATCTCCTGCAGGGAAGCTGCTACCATCAAATGTTTGCCCTCATTAGACTCCCCTCTGGAAGCGCTTTCACTGCAAGCTGCAGATTCCCTCCTAACAGCAAGCTTTAGGATAGGGTACTGAATTGTAACTTAACTGGGGCTAATAATGCGATTATGGCAAAGAGAGTATCTCCTGCAGGGTAGCTGCTACCATCAAATGTTTGCCCTCATTAGACTCCCCTCTGGAAGCGCTTTCACTGCAAGCTGCAGATTCCCTCCTAACAGCAAGCTTTATGATAGGGTACTGAATTGTAACTTACTTTCGCCTAATAATGCGATTTTTGCAAAGAGAATATCTCCCGCAGGGAAGCTGCTACCATCAAATGTTTGCCCTCCTTAGACTCCGCTCTGGAAGCGCTTTCACTGCAAGCTGCAGATTCCCTCCTAACAGCAAGCTTTAGGATAGGGTCCTGAATTGTAACTTACTTTCGCCTAATAATGCGATTTTGGCAAAGAGACTATCTCCCGCAGGGAAGCTGCTACCATCAAATGTTTGCCCTCATTAGACTCCCCTCTGGAAGCGCTTTCACTGCAAGCTGCAGATTCTCTCCTAACAGCAAGCTTTAGGATAGGGTACTGAATTGTAACTTATCTGCGGCTAATAAGGCGATTTTGGGAAAGAGAATATCTCCCGCAGGGAAGCTGCTACCATCAAATGTTTGCCCTCATTAGACTCCCCTCTGGAAGCGCTTTCACTGCAAGCTGCAGATTCCCTCCTAACAGCAAGCTTTAGCATAGGGTACTGAATTGTAACTTAACTGCGGTTAATAAGGCGATTTTGGCAAAGAGAATATCTCCCGCAGGGAAGCTGTTACCATCAAATGATTGCCCTCATTAGACTCCCCTCTGGAAGCGCTTTCACTGCAAGCTGCAGATTCCCTCCTAACAGCAAGCTTTAGCATAGGGTCCTGAATTGTAACTTACTTTCGCCTAATAATGCGATTATGGCAAAGATAGTATCTCCCGCAGGGAAGCTGCTACCATCAAATGTTTGCCCTCGTTAGACTCCCCTCTGGAAGCGCTTTCACTGCAAGCTGCAGATTCCCTCCTAACAGCAAGCTTTAGGATAGGGTACTGAATTGTAACTTACTTTCGCCTAATAATGCGATTTTGGCAAAGAGAGTATCTCCCGCAGGGAAGCTGCTACCATCAAATGTTTGCCCTCATTAGACTCCCCTCTGGAAGCGCTTTCACTGCAAGCTGCAGATTCCCTCCTAACAGCAAGCTTTAGTATAGGGTACTGATTTGTAACTTAACTGCGTCAAATAAGGCGATTTTGGCAAAGAGAATATCTCCCGCAGGGAAGCTGCTACCATCAAATATTTGCCCTCATTAGACTCCCCTCTGGAAGCGCTTTCACTGCAAGCTGCAGATTCCCTCCTAACAGCAAGCTTTAGGATAGGGTACTGAATTGTAACTTAACTGCGGCTAATAAGGCAAAATTGGAAAAGAGATTATCTCCCGCAGGGAAGCTGCTACCATCAAATGTTTGCCCTCGTTAGACTCCCCTCTGGAAGCGCTTTCACTGCAAGCTGCAGATTCCCTCCTAACAGCAAGCTTTAGGATAGGGTACTGAATTGTAACTTACTTTCGCCTAATAATGCGATTTTGGCAAAGAGAGTATCTCCCGCAGGGATGCTGCTACCATCAAATGTTTGCCCTCGTTAGACTCCCCTCTGGAAGCGCTTTCACTGCAAGCTGCAGATTCCCTCCTAACAGCAAGCTTTAGGATAGGGTCCTGAATTGTAACTTACTTTCGCCTAATAATGCGATTTTGGCAAAGAGAGTATCTCCCGCAGGGAAGCTGCTACCATCAAATGTTTGCCCTCGTTAGACTCCTCTCTGGAAGCGCTTTCACTGCAAGCTGCAGATTCCCTCCTAACAGCAAGCTTTAGGATAGGGTACTGAATTGTAGCTTACTTTCGCCTAATAATGCGATTTTGGCAAAGAGAGTATCTCCCGCAGGGAAGCTGCTACCATCAAATGTTTGCCCTCATTAGACTCCCCTCTGGAAGCGCTTTCACTGCAAGCTGCAGATTCCCTCCTAACAGCAAGCTTTAGGATAGGGTACTGAATTGTAACTTATCTGCGGCTAATAAGGCGATTTTGGGAAAGAGAATATCTCCCGCAGGGAAGCTGCTACCATCAAATGTTTGCCCTCATTAGACTCCCCTCTGGAAGCGCTTTCACTGCAAGCTGCAGATTCCCTCCTAACAGCAAGCTTTAGGATAGGTCCTGAATTGTAACTTAATTTCGCCTAATAATGCGATTTTGGCAAAGAGAGTATCTCCCGCAGGGAAGCTGCTACCATCAAATGTTTGCCCTCGTTAGACTCCCCTCCGGAAGCGCTTTCACTGCAAGCTGCAGATTCCCTCCTAACAGCAAGCTTTAGGATAAGGTACTGAATTGTAACTTACTTTCGCATAATAATGCGATTTTGGCAAAGAGAGTATCTCCCGCAGGGAAGCTGCTACCATCAAATGTTTGCCCTCATTAGACTCCCCTCTGGAAGCGCTTTCACTGCAAGCTGCAGATTCCCTCCTAACAGCAAGCTTTAGGATAGGGTACTGAATTGTAACTTAACTGAGGATAATAAGGCGATTTTGGCAAAGAGAGTATCTCCCGCAGGGAAGCTGCTAACATCAAATGTTTGCCCTCATTAGACTCCCCTCTGGAAGCGCTTTCACTGCAAGCTGCAGATTCCCTCCTAACAGCAAGCTTTAGGATACGGTACTGAATTGTAAATTAACTGCGGCTAATAAGGCGATTTTGGCAAAGAGAATATCTCCCGCAGGGAAGCTGCTACCATCAAATTTTTGCCCTCATTAGACTCCCCTCTGGAAGCGCTTTCACTGCAAGCTGCAGATTCCCTCCTAACAGCAAGCTTTAGGATAGGGTACTGAATTGTAACTTACTTTCGCCTAATAATGCGATTTTGGCAAAGAGAGTATCTCCCGCAGGGAAGCTGCTACCATCAAATGTTTGCACTCCTTAGACTCCCCTCTGGAAGCGCTTTCACTGCAAGCTGCAGATTCCCTCCTAACAGCAAGCTTTAGCATAGTGTACTGAATTGTATCTTACTTTCGCCTAATAATGCGATTTTGGCAAAGAGAGTATCTCCCGCAGGGAAGCTGCTACCATCAAATGTTTGCCCTCATTAGACTCCCCTCTGGAAGCGCTTTCACTGCAAGCTGCAGATTCCCTCCTAACAGCAAGCTTTAGGATAGGGTACTGAATTGTAACTTACTTTCGCCTAATAAGGCGATTTTGGCAAAGAGAGTATCTCCTGCAGGGAAGCTGCTACCATCAAATGTTTGCCCTCATTAGACTCCCCTCTGGAAGCGCTTTCACTGCAAGCTGCAGATTCCCTCCTAACAGCAAGCTTTAGGATAGGGTACTGAATTGTAACTTAACTGGGGCTAATAATGCGATTATGGCAAAGAGAGTATCTCCCGCAGGGAAGCTGCTACCATCAAATGTTTGCCCTCATTAGACTCCCCTCTGGAAGCGCTTTCACTGCAAGCTGCAGATTCCCTCCTAACAGCAAGCTTTAGGATAGGGTACTGAATTGTAACTTACTTTCGCCTAATAATGCGATTTTTGCAAAGAGAGTATCTCCCGCAGGGAAGCTGCTACCATCAAATGTTTGCCCTCCTTAGACTCCCCTCTGGAAGCGCTTTCACTGCAAGCTGCAGATTCTCTCCTAACAGCAAGCTTTAGGATAGGGTACTGAATTGTAACTTATCTGCGGCTAATAAGGCGATTTTGGGAAAGAGAATATCTCCCGCAGGGAAGCTGCTACCATCAAATGTTTGCCCTCATTAGACTCCCCTCTGGAAGCGCTTTCACTGCAAGCTGCAGATTCCCTCCTAACAGCAAGCTTTAGCATAGGGTACTGAATTGTAACTTATCTGCGGCTAATAATGATATTTTGGCAAAGAGAATATCTCCCGCAGGGAAGCTGTTACCATCAAATGATTGCCCTCATTAGACTCCCCTCTGGAAGCGCTTTCACTGCAAGCTGCAGATTCCCTCCTAACAGCAAGCTTTAGGATAGGGTCCTGAATTGTAACTTACTTTCGGCTAATAATGCGATTTTGTCAAAGAGAGTATCTCCCGCAGGGAAGATGCTACCATCAAATGTTTGCCCTCGTTAGACTCCCCTCTGGAAGCGCTTTCACTGCAAGCTGCAGATTCCCTCCTAACAGCAAGCTTTAGGATAAGGTACTGAATTGTATCTTACTTTCGCCTAATAATGCGATTTTGGCAAAGAGAGTATCTCCCGCAGGGAAGCTGCTACCATCAAATATTTGCCCTCATTAGACTCCCCTCTGGAAGCGCTTTCACTGCAAGCTGCAGATTCCCTCCTAACAGCAAGCTTTAGGATAGGGTACTGAATTGTAACTTAACTGCGGCTAATAATGCGATTTTGGCAAAGAGAGTATCTCCCGCAGGGAAGCTGCTACCATCAAATGTTTGCCCTCGTTAGACTCCCCTCCGGAAGCGCTTTCACTGCAAGCTGCAGATTCCCTCCTAACAGCAAGCTTTAGGATAGGGTACTGAATTGTAACTTAACTGCGTCAAATAAGGCGATTTTGGCAAAGAGAATATCTCCCGCAGGGAAGCTGCTACCATCAAATGTTTGCCCTCATTAGACTCCCCTCTGGAAGCGCTTTCACTGCAAGCTTCAGATTCCCTCCTAACAGCAAGCTTTAGGATAGGGTACTGAATTGTAACTTAACTGCGGCTAATAAGGCGATTTTGGCATGAGAGTATCTCCCGCAGGGAAGCTGCTACCATCAAATGTTTGCCCTCATTAGACTCCCCTCTGGAAGCGCTTTCACTGCAAGCTGCAGATTCCCTCCTAACAGCAAGCTTTAGGATAGGGTACTGAATTGTAACTTACTTTCGCCTAATAATGCGATTTTGGCAAAGAGAGTATCTCCCGCAGGGAAGCTGCTACCATCAAATGTTTGCCCTCATTAGACTCCCCTCTGGAAGCGCTTTCACTGCAAGCTGCAGATTCCCTCCTAACAGCAAGCTTTAGGATAGGGTACTGAATTGTATCTTAACTGCGTCTAATAAGGCGATTTTGGCAAAGAGAATATCTCCCGCAGGGAAGCTGTTACCATCAAATGTTTGCCCTCATTAGACTCCCCTCTGGAAGCGCTTTCACTGCAAGCTTCAGATTCCCTCCTAACAGCAAGCTTTAGGATAGGGTACTGAATTGTAACTTAACTGCGGCTAATAAGGCAAAATTGGAAAAGAGATTATATCCCGCAGGGAAGCTGCTACCATCAAATGTTTGCCCTCATTAGACTCCCCTCTGGAAGCGCTTTCACTGCAAGCTGCAGATTCCCTCCTAACAGCAAGCTTTAGGATAGGGTACTGAATTGTAACTTAATTTCGCCTAATAATGCGATTTTGGCAAAGAGAGTATCTCCCGCAGGGAAGCTGCTACCATCAAACGTTTGCCCTCGTTAGACTCCCCTCCGGAAGCGCTTTCACTGCAAGCTGCAGATTCCCTCCTAACAGCAAGCTTTAGGATAGGGTACTGAATTGTAACTTAATTTCGCCTAATAATGCGATTTTGGCAAAGAGCGTATCTCCCGCAGGGAAGCTGCTACCATCAAATGTTTGCCCTCATTAGACTCCCCTCTGGAAGCGCTTTCACTGCAAGCTGCAGATTCCCTCCTAACAGCAAGCTTTAGGATAGGGTACTGAATTGTAACTTAACTGCGGCTAATAAGGCGATTTTGGCAAAGAGAATATCTCCCGCAGGGAAGCTGCTAACATCAAATGTTTGCCCTCATTAGACTCCCCTCTGGAAGCGCTTTCACTGCAAGCTGCAGATTCCCTCCTAACAGCAAGCTTTAGGATAGGGTACTGAATTGTAACTTAACTGCGGCTAATAAGGCGAAATTGGCAAAGAGAGTATCTCCCGCAGGGAAGCTGCTACCATCAAATGTTTGCCCTCGTTAGACTCCCCTCTGGAAGAGCTTTCACTGCAAGCTGCAGATTCCCTCCTAACAGCAAGCTTTAGGATAGGGTACTGAATTGAAGCTTACTTTCGCATAATAATGCGATTTTGGCAAAGAGAGTATCTCCCGCAGGGAAGCTGCTACCATCAAATGTTTGCCCTCATTAGACTCCCCTCTGGAAGCGCTTTCACTGCAAGCTGCAGATTCCCTCCTAACAGCAAGCTTTAGCATAGGGTACTGAATTGTAACTTACTTTCGCATAATAATGCGATTTTGGCAAAGAGAGTATCTCCCGCAGGGAAGCTGCTACCATCAAATCTTTGCCCTCCTTAGACTCCCCTCTGGAAGCGCTTTCACTGCAAGCTGCAGATTCCCTCCTAACAGCAAGCTTTAGGATAGGGTACTGAATTATAACTTACCTTCGCCTAATAATGCGATTTTGGCAAAGAGAGTATCTCCCGCAGGGAAGCTGCTACCATCAAATGTTTGCCCTCATTAGACTCCCCTCTGGAAGCGCTTTCACTGCAAGCTGCAGATTCCCTCCTAACAGCAAGCTTTAGGATAGGGTACTGAATTGTAACTTATCTGCGGCTAATAATGCGATTTTGGCAAAGAGAGTATCTCCCGCAGGGAAGCTGCTACCATCAAATGTTTGCCCTCATTAGACTCCCCTCTGGAAGCGCTTTCACTGCAAGCTGCAGATTCCCTCCTAACAGCAAGCTTTAGCATAGGGTACTGAATTGTAACTTATCTGCGGCTAATAAGGCGATTTTGGGAAAGAGAATATCTCCCGCAGGGAAGCTGCTACCATCAAATGTTTGCCCTCATTAGACTCCCCTCTGGAAGCGCTTTCACTGCAAGCTGCAGATTCCCTCCTAACAGCAAGCTTTAGCATAGGGTACTGAATTGTAACTTAACTGAGGCTAATAATGATATTTTGGCAAAGAGAATATCTCCCGCAGGGAAGCTGCTACCATCAAATGTTTGCCCTCGTTAGACTACCCTCTGGAAGCGCTTTCACTGCAAGCTGCAGATTCCCTCCTAATAGCAAGCTTTAGGATAGGGTACTGAATTGTAACTTAACTGCGGCTAATAAGGCGAAATTGGAAAAGAGAGTATCTCCCGCAGGTAAGCTGCTACCATCAAATGTTTGCCCTCATTAGACTCCCGTCTGGAAGCACTTTCACTGCAAGCTGCAGATTCCCTCCTAACAGCAAGCTTTAGGATAGGGTACTGAATTGTAACTTAACTGCGGCTAATAAGGCGATTCTGGCAAAGAGAATATCTCCCGCAGGGAAGCTGCTACCATCAAATATTTGCCCTCATTAGACTCCCCTCTGGAAGCGCTTTCACTGCAAGCTGCAGATTCCCTCCTAACAGCAAGCTTTAGGATAGGGTACTGAATTGTAACTTACTTTCGCCTAATAAAGCGATTTTGGCAAAGAGAATATCTCCCGCAGGGAAGCTGCTACCATCAAATGTTTGCCCTCATTAGACTCCCCTCTGGAAGCGCTTTCACTGCAAGCTGCAGATTCCCTCCTAACAGCAAGCTTTAGGATAGGGTACTGAATTGTAACTTACTTTCGCATAATATTGCGATTCTGGCAAAGAGAATATCTCCCGCAGGGAAGCTGCTACCATCAAATGTTTGCCCTCATTAGACTCCCCTCTGGAAGCGCTTTCACTGCAAGCTGCAGATTCCCTCCTAACAGCAAGCTTTAGGATAGGGTACTGAATTGTATCTTATCTGCGGCTAATAAGGAGATTTTGGCAAAGAGAATATCTCCCGCAGGGAAGCTGCTACCATCAAATCTTTGCCCTCATTAGACTCCCCTCTGGAAGCGCTTTCACTGCAAGCTGCAGATTCCGTCCTAACAGCAAGCTTTAGGATAGGGTACTGAATTGTAACTTACTTTCGCCTAATAATGCGATTTTGGCAAAGAGAATATCTCCCGCAGGGAAGCTGCTACCATCAAATGTTTGCCCTCATTAGACTCCCCTCTGGAAGCGCTTTCACTGCAAGCTGCAGATTCCCTCCTAACAGCAAGCTTTAGGATAGTGTACTGAATTGTAACTTAATTTCGCATAATAATGCGATTTTGGCAAAGAGAGTATCTCCCGCAGGGAAGCTGCTACCATCAAACGTTTGCCCTCGTTAGACTCCCCTCCGGAAGCGCTTTCACTGCAAGCTGCAGATTCCCTCCTAACAGCAAGCTTTAGGATAGGGTACTGAATTGAAACTTACTTTCACATAATATTGCGATTTTGGCGGAGAGAGTATCTCCCGCAGGGAAGCTGCTACCATCAAATGTTTGCCCTCATTAGACTCCCCTCTGGAAGCGCTTTCACTGCAAGCTGAAGATTCCCTCCTAACAGCAAGCTTTAGGATAGGGTACTTAATTGTAACTTACTTTCGCATAATAATGCGATTTTGGCAAAGAGAGTATCTCCCGCAGGGAAGCTGCTACCATCAAATGTTTGCCCTCATTAGACTCCCCTCTGGAAGCGCTTTCACTGCAAGCTGCAGATTCCCTCCTAACAGCAAGCTTTAGCATAGGGTACTGAATTGTAACTTAACTGCGGCTAATAATGATATTTTGGCAAAGAGAATATCTCCCGCAGGGAAGCTGCTACCATCAAATGTTTACCCTCGTTAGACTACCCTCTGGAAGCGCTTTCACTGCAAGCTGCAGATTCCCTCCTAACAGCAAGCTTTAGGATAGGGTACTGAATTGTAACTTAACTGCGGCTAATAAGGCGATTTTGGGAAAGAGAATATCTCCCGCAGGGAAGCTGCTACTATCAAATGTTTGCCCTCATTAGACTCCCCTCTGGAAGCGCTTTCACTGCAAGCTGCAGATTCCCTCCTAATAGCAAGCTTTAGGATAGGGTACTGAATTGTAACTTACTTTCGCCTAATAATGCGATTTTGGCAAAGAGAGTATCTCCCGCAGGGAAGCTGCTACCATCAAATGTTTGCCCTCATTAGACTCCCCTCTGGAAGCGCTTTCACTGCAAGCTGCAGATTCCCTCCTAACAGCAAGCTTTAGGATAGGGTACTGAATTGTAACTTACTTTCGCGTAATAATGCGATTTTGGCAAAGAGAGTATCTCCCGCAGGGAAGCTGCTACCATCAAATGTTTGCCCTCATTAGACTCCCCTCTGGAAGCGCTTTCACTGCAAGCTGCAGATTCCCTCCTAACAGCAAGCTTTAGGATAGGGTACTGAATTGTAACTTACTTTCGCCTAATAATGCGATTATGGCAAAGAGAGTATCTCCCGCAGGGAAGCTGCTACCATCAAATGTTTGCCCTCATTAGACTCCCCTCTGGATGCGCTTTCACTGCAAGCTGCAGATTCCCTCCTAACAGCAAGCTTTAGGATAGGGTACTGAATTGTAACTTAACTGCGGCTAATAAGGCGATTTTGGCAAAGAGAATATCTCCCGCAGGGAAGCTGCTACCATCAAATATTTGCCCTCATTAGACTCCCCTCTGGAAGCGCTTTCACTGCAAGCTGCAGATTCCCTCCTAACAGCAAGCTTTAGGATAGGGTACTGAATTGTAACTTACTTTCGCCTAATAAAGCGATTCTTGCAAAGAGAATACCTCCCGCAGGGAAGCTGCTACCATCAAATGTTTGCCCTCATTAGACTCCCCTCTGGAAGTGCTTTCACTGTAAGCTGCAGATTCCCTCCTAACAGCAAGCTTTAGGATAGGGTACTGAATTGTAACTTAATTTCGCCTAATAATGCGATTTTGGCAAAGAGAGTATCTCCCGCAGGGAAGCTGCTACCATCAAATGTTTGCCCTCGTTAGACTCCCCTCTGGAAGCGCTTTCACTGCAAGCTGCAGATTCCCTCCTAACAGCAAGCTTTAGGATAGGGTACTGAATTGTAACTTACTTTCGCCTAATAATGCGATTTTGGCAAAGAGAATATCTCCCGCAGGGAAGCTGCTACCATCAAATCTTTGCCCTCATTAGACTCCCCTCTGGAAGCGCTTTCACTGCAAGCTGCAGATTCCCTCCTAACAGCAAGCTTTAGGATAGGGTACTGAATTGTAACTTACTTTCGCCTAATAATGCGATTTTGGCAAAGAGAATATCTCCCGCAGGGAAGCTGCTACCATCAAATGTTTGCCCTCATTAGACTCCCCTCTGGAAGCGCTTTCACTGCAAGCTGCAGATTCCCTCCTAACAGCAAGCTTTAGGATAGGGTACTGAATTGTAACTTAATTTCGCATAATAATGCGATTTTGGCAAAGAGAGTATCTCCCGCAGGGAAGCTGCTACCATCAAACGTTTGCCCTCGTTAGACTCCCCTCCGGAAGCGCTTTCACTGCAAGCTGCAGATTCCCTCCTAACAGCAAGCTTTAGGATAGGGTACTGAATTGTAACTTAACTGCGGCTAATAAGACAAAATTGGAAAAGATATTATCTCCCGCAGGGAAGCTGCTACCATCAAATGTTCACCCTCATTAGACTCCCCTCTGGAAGCGCTTTCACTGCAAGCTGCAGATTCCCTCCTAACAGCAAGCTTTAGGATAGGGTACTGAATTGTAACTTAACTGCGGCTAATAAGGCGATTTTGGGAAAGAGAATATCTCCCGCAGGGAAGCTGCTACTATCAAATGTTTGCCCTCGTTAGACTCCCCTCTGGAAGCGCTTTCACTGCAAGCTGCAGATTCCCTCCTAACAGCAAGCTTTAGGATAGGGTACTGAATTGTAACTTACTTTCGCCTAATAATGCGATTTTGGCAAAGAGAGTATCTCCCGCAGGGAAGCTGCTACCATCAAATGTTTGCCCTCATTAGACTCCCCTTCGGAAGCGCTTTCACTGCAAGCTGCAGATTCCCTCCTAACAGCAAGCTTTAGGATAGGATACTGAATTGTAACTTACTTTCGCCTAATAATGCGATTTTGGCAAAGAGAGTATCTCCCGCAGGGAAGCTGCTAACATCAACTGTTTGCCCTCATTAGACTCCCCTCTGGAAGCGCTTTCACTGCAAGCTGCAGATTCCCTCCTAACAGCAAGCTTTAGGATAGGGTACTGAATTGTAACTTAACTGCGGCTAATAAGGCGAAATTGGAAAATAGAGTATCTCCCGCAGGGAAGCTGCTACCATCAAATGTTTGCCCTCATTAGACTCCCCTCTGGAAGCGCTTTCACTGCAAGCTGCAGATTCCCTCCTAACAGCAAGCTTTAGGATAGGGTACTGAATTGTAACTTACTTTCGCCTAATAAAGCGATTTTGGCAAAGAGACTATCTCCCGCAGGGAAGCTGCTACCATCAAATGTTTGCCCTCATTAGACTCCCCTCTGGAAGCGCTTTCACTGCAAGCTGCAGATTCCCTCCTAACAGCAAGCTTTAGGATAGGGTACTGAATTGTAACTTACTTTCGCCTAATAATGAGATTTTGGCAAAGAGAGTATCTCCCGCAGGGAAGCTGCTACCATCAAATGTTTGCCCTCATTAGACTCCCCTCTGGAAGCGCTTTCACTGCAAGCTGCAGATTCCCTCCTAACAGCAAGCTTTAGGATAGGGTACTGAATTGTATCTTAACTGCGTCTAATAAGGCGATTTTGGCAAAGAGAATATCTCCCGCAGGGAAGCTGTTACCATCAAATGTTTGCCCTCATTAGACTCCCCTCTGGAAGCGCTTTCACTGCAAGCTTCAGATTCCCTCCTAACAGCAAGCTTTAGGATAGGGTACTGAATTGTAACTTAACTGCGGCTAATAAGGCAAAATTGGAAAAGAGATTATATCCCGCAGGGAAGCTGCTACCATCAAATGTTTGCCCTCATTAGACTCCCCTCTGGAAGCGCTTTCACTGCAAGCTGCAGATTCCCTCCTAACAGCAAGCTTTAGGATAGGGTACTGAATTGTAACTTAATTTCGCCTAATAATGCGATTTTGGCAAAGAGAGTATCTCCCGCAGGGAAGCTGCTACCATCAAATGTTTGCCCTCGTTAGACTCCCCTCCGGAAGCGCTTTCACTGCAAGCTGCAGATTCCCTCCTAACAGCAAGCTTTAGGATAGGGTACTGAATTGTAACTTAATTTCGCCTAATAATGCGATTTTGGCAAAGAGCGTATCTCCCGCAGGGAAGCTGCTACCATCAAATGTTTGCCCTCATTAGACTCCCCTCTGGAAGCGCTTTCACTGCAAGCTGCAGATTCCCTCCTAACAGCAAGCTTTAGGATAGGGTACTGAATTGTAACTTAACTGCGGCTAATAAGGCGATTTTGGCAAAGAGAGTATCTCCCGCAGGGAAGCTGCTACCATCAAATGTTTGCCCTCGTTAGACTCCCCTCTGGAAGAGCTTTCACTGCAAGCTGCAGATTCCCTCCTAACAGCAAGCTTTAGCATAGGGTACTGAATTGAAGCTTACTTTCGCATAATAATGCGATTTTGGCAAAGAGAGTATCTCCCGCAGGGAAGCTGCTACCATCAAATCTTTGCCCTCCTTAGACTCCCCTCTGGAAGCGCTTTCACTGCAAGCTGCAGATTCCCTCCTAACAGCAAGCTTTAGGATAGGGTACTGAATTGTAACTTACCTTCGCCTAATAATGCGATTTTGGCAAAGAGAGTATCTCCCGCAGGGAAGCTGCTACCATCAAATGTTTGCCCTCATTAGACTCCCCTCTGGAAGCGCTTTCACTGCAAGCTGCAGATTCCCTCCTAACAGCAAGCTTTAGGATAGGGTACTGAATTGTAACTTACTTTCGCCTAATAATGCGATTTTGGCAAAGAGAGTATCTCCCGCAGGGAAGCTGCTACCATCAAATGTTTGCCCTCATTAGACTCCCCTCTGGAAGCGCTTTCACTGCAAGCTGCAGATTCCCTCCTAACAGCAAGCTTTAGCATAGGGTACTGAATTGTAACTTATCTGAGGCTAATAAGGCGATTTTGGGAAAGAGAATATCTCCCGCAGGGAAGCTGCTACCATCAAATGTTTGCCCTCGTTAGACTCCCCTCTGGAAGCGCTTTCACTGCAATCTGCAGATTCCCTCCTAACAGCAAGCTTTAGCATAGGGTACTGAATTGTAACTTAACTGAGGCTAATAATGATATTTTGGCAAAGAGAATATCTCCCGCAGGGAAGCTGCTACCATCAATTGTTTGCCCTCGTTAGACTACCCTCTGGAAGCGCTTTCACTGCAAGCTGCAGATTCCCTCCTAATAGCAAGCTTTAGGATAGGGTACTGAATTGTAACTTACTTTCGCCTAATAATGCGATTTTGGCAAAGAGAGTATCTCCCGCAGGGAAGCTGCTACCATCAAATGTTTGCCCTCATTAGACTCCCCTCTGGAAGCGCTTTCACTGCAAGCTGCAGATTCCCTCCTAACAGCAAGCTTTAGGATAGGGTACTGAATTGTAACTTAACTGCGGCTAATAAGGCGAAATTGGAAAAGAGAGTATCTCCCGCAGGTAAGCTGCTACCATCAAATATTTGCCCTCATTAGACTCCCCTCTGGAAGCGCTTTCACTGCAAGCTGCAGATTCCCTCCTAACAGCAAGCTTTAGGATAGGGTACTGAATTGTAACTTACTTTCGCCTAATAAAGCGATTTTGGCAAAGAGAATATCTCCCGCAGGGAAGCTGCTACCATCAAATGTTTGCCCTCATTAGACTCCCCTCTGGAAGCGCTTTCACTGCAAGCTGCAGATTCCCTCCTAACAGCAAGCTTTAGGATAGGGTACTGAATTGTAACTTACTTTCGCATAATATTGCGATTCTGGCAAAGAGAATATCTCCCGCAGGGAAGCTGCTACCATCAAATGTTTGCCCTCATTAGACTCCCCTCTGGAAGCGCTTTCACTGCAAGCTGCAGATTCCCTCCTAACAGCAAGCTTTAGGATAGGGTACTGAATTGGATCTTATCTGCGGCTAATAAGGAGATTTTGGCAAAGAGAATATCTCCCGCAGGGAAGCTGCTACCATCAAATCTTTGCCCTCATTAGACTCCCCTCTGGAAGCGCTTTCACTGCAAGCTGCAGATTCCCTCCTAACAGCAAGCTTTAGGATAGGGTACTGAATTGTAACTTACTTTCGCCTAATAATGCGATTTTGGCAAAGAGAATATCTCCCGCAGGGAAGCTTCTACCATCAAATGTTTGCCCTCATTAGACTCCCCTCTGGAAGCGCTTTCACTGCAAGCTGCAGATTCCCTCCTAACAGCAAGCTTTAGGATAGTGTACTGAATTGTAACTTAATTTCGCATAATAATGCGATTTTGGCAAAGAGAGTATCTCCCGCAGGGAAGCTGCTACCATCAAACGTTTGCCCTCGTTAGACTCCCCTCCGGAAGCGCTTTCACTGCAAGCTGCAGATTCCCTCCTAACAGCAAGCTTTAGGATAGGGTACTGAATTGAAACTTACTTTCACATAATATTGCGATTTTGGCGGAGAGAGTATCTCCCGCAGGGAAGCTGCTACCATCAAATGTTTGCCCTCATTAGACTCCCCTCTGGAAGCGCTTTCACTGCAAGCTGAAGATTCCCTCCTAACAGCAAGCTTTAGGATAGGGTACTTAATTGTAACTTACTTTCGCATAATAATGCGATTTTGGCAAAGAGAGTATCTCCCGCAGGGAAGCTGCTACCATCAAATGTTTGCCCTCATTAGACTCCCCTCTGGAAGCGCTTTCACTGCAAGCTGCAGATTCCCTCCTAACAGCAAGCTTTAGCATAGGGTACTGAATTGTAACTTAACTGCGGCTAATAATGATATTTTGGCAAAGAGAATATCTCCCGCAGGGAAGCTGCTACCATCAAATGTTTACCCTCGTTAGACTACCCTCTGGAAGCGCTTTCACTGCAAGCTGCAGATTCCCTCCTAACAGCAAGCTTTAGGATAGGGTACTGAATTGTAACTTAACTGCGGCTAATAAGGCGATTTTGGGAAAGAGAATATCTCCCGCAGGGAAGCTGCTACTATCAAATGTTTGCCCTCATTAGACTCCCCTCTGGAAGCGCTTTCACTGCAAGCTGCAGATTCCCTCCTAATAGCAAGCTTTAGGATAGGGTACTGAATTGTAACTTACTTTCGCCTAATAATGCGATTTTGGCAAAGAGAGTATCTCCCGCAGGGAAGCTGCTACCATCAAATGTTTGCCCTCATTAGACTCCCCTCTGGAAGCGCTTTCACTGCAAGCTGCAGATTCCCTCCTAACAGCAAGCTTTAGGATAGGGTACTGAATTGTAACTTACTTTCGCGTAATAATGCGATTTTGGCAAAGAGAGTATCTCCCGCAGGAAAGCTGCTACCATCAAATGTTTGCCCTCATTAGACTCCCCTCTGGAAGCGCTTTCACTGCAAGCTGCAGATTCCCTCCTAACAGCAAGCTTTAGGATAGGGTACTGAATTGTAACTTACTTTCGCCTAATAATGCGATTATGGCAAAGAGAGTATCTCCCGCAGGGAAGCTGCTACCATCAAATGTTTGCCCTCATTAGACTCCCCTCTGGATGCGCTTTCACTGCAAGCTGCAGATTCCCTCCTAACAGCAAGCTTTAGGATAGGGTACTGAATTGTAACTTAACTGCGGCTAATAAGGCGATTTTGGCAAAGAGAATATCTCCCGCAGGGAAGCTGCTACCATCAAATATTTGCCCTCATTAGACTCCCCTCTGGAAGCGCTTTCACTGCAAGCTGCAGATTCCCTCCTAACAGCAAGCTTTAGGATAGGGTACTGAATTGTAACTTACTTTCGCCTAATAAAGCGATTTTTGCAAAGAGAATACCTCCCGCAGGGAAGCTGCTACCATCAAATGTTTGCCCTCATTAGACTCCCCTCTGGAAGTGCTTTCACTGTAAGCTGCAGATTCCCTCCTAACAGCAAGCTTTAGGATAGGGTACTGAATTGTAACTTAATTTCGCCTAATAATGCGATTTTGGCAAAGAGAGTATCTCCCGCAGGGAAGCTGCTACCATCAAATGTTTGCCCTCGTTAGACTCCCCTATGGAAGCGCTTTCACTGCAAGCTGCAGATTCCCTCCTAACAGCAAGCTTTAGGATAGGGTACTGAATTGTAACTTACTTTCGCATAATATTGCGATTCTGGCAAAGAGAATATCTCCCGCAGGGAAGCTGCTACCATCAAATGTTTGCCCTCATTAGACTCCCCTCTGGAAGCGCTTTCACTGCAAGCTGCAGATTCCCTCCTAACAGCAAGCTTTAGGATAGGGTACTGAATTGTAACTTATCTGCGGCTAATAAGGAGATTTTGGCAAAGAGAATATCTCCCGCAGGGAAGCTGCTACCATCAAATCTTTGCCCTCATTAGACTCCCCTCTGGAAGCGCTTTCACTGCAAGCTGCAGATTCCCTCCTAACAGCAAGCTTTAGGATAGGGTACTGAATTGTAACTTACTTTCGCCTAATAATGCGATTTTGGCAAAGAGAATATCTCCCGCAGGGAAGCTGCTACCATCAAATGTTTGCCCTCATTAGACTCCCCTCTGGAAGCGCTTTCACTGCAAGCTGCAGATTCCCTCCTAACAGCAAGCTTTAGGATAGTGTACTGAATTGTAACTTAATTTCGCATAATAATGCGATTTTGGCAAAGAGAGTATCTCCCGCAGGGAAGCTGCTACCATCAAACGTTTGCCCTCGTTAGACTCCCCTCCGGAAGCGCTTTCACTGCAAGCTGCAGATTCCCTCCTAACAGCAAGCTTTAGGATAGGGTACTGAATTGAAACTTACTTTCACATAATATTGCGATTTTGGCGGAGAGAGTATCTCCCGCAGGGAAGCTGCTACCATCAAATGTTTGCCCTCATTAGACTCCCCTCTGGAAGCGCTTTCACTGCAAGCTGAAGATTCCCTCCTAACAGCAAGCTTTAGGATAGGGTACTTAATTGTAACTTACTTTCGCATAATAATGCGATTTTGGCAAAGAGAGTATCTCCCGCAGGGAAGCTGCTACCATCAAATGTTTGCCCTCATTAGACTCCCCTCTGGAAGCGCTTTCACTGCAAGCTGCAGATTCCCTCCTAACAGCAAGCTTTAGCATAGGGTACTGAATTGTAACTTAACTGCGGCTAATAATGATATTTTGGCAAAGAGAATATCTCCCGCAGGGAAGCTGCTACCATCAAATGTTTACCCTCGTTAGACTACCCTCTGGAAGCGCTTTCACTGCAAGCTGCAGATTCCCTCCTAACAGCAAGCTTTAGGATAGGGTACTGAATTGTAACTTAACTGCGGCTAATAAGGCGATTTTGGGAAAGAGAATATCTCCCGCAGGGAAGCTGCTACTATCAAATGTTTGCCCTCATTAGACTCCCCTCTGGAAGCGCTTTCACTGCAAGCTGCAGATTCCCTCCTAATAGCAAGCTTTAGGATAGGGTACTGAATTGTAACTTACTTTCGCCTAATAATGCGATTATGGCAAAGAGAGTATCTCCCGCAGGGAAGCTGCTACCATCAAATGTTTGCCCTCATTAGACTCCCCTCTGGATGCGCTTTCACTGCAAGCTGCAGATTCCCTCCTAACAGCAAGCTTTAGGATAGGGTACTGAATTGTAACTTAACTGCGGCTAATAAGGCGATTTTGGCAAAGAGAATATCTCCCGCAGGGAAGCTGCTACCATCAAATATTTGCCCTCATTAGACTCCCCTCTGGAAGCGCTTTCACTGCAAGCTGCAGATTCCCTCCTAACAGCAAGCTTTAGGATAGGGTACTGAATTGTAACTTAATTTCGCCTAATAATGCGATTTTGGCAAAGAGAGTATCTCCCGCAGGGAAGCTGCTACCATCAAATGTTTGCCCTCGTTAGACTCCCCTATGGAAGCGCTTTCACTGCAAGCTGCAGATTCCCTCCTAACAGCAAGCTTTAGGATAGGGTACTGAATTGTAACTTACTTTCGCATAATATTGCGATTCTGGCAAAGAGAATATCTCCCGCAGGGAAGCTGCTACCATCAAATGTTTGCCCTCATTAGACTCCCCTCTGGAAGCGCTTTCACTGCAAGCTGCAGATTCCCTCCTAACAGCAAGCTTTAGGATAGGGTACTGAATTGTAACTTATCTGCGGCTAATAAGGAGATTTTGGCAAAGAGAATATCTCCCGCAGGGAAGCTGCTACCATCAAATCTTTGCCCTCATTAGACTCCCCTCTGGAAGCGCTTTCACTGCAAGCTGCAGATTCCCTCCTAACAGCAAGCTTTAGGATAGGGTACTGAATTGTAACTTACTTTCGCCTAATAATGCGATTTTGTCAAAGAGAATATCTCCCGCAGGGAAGCTGCTACCATCAAATGTTTGCCCTCATTAGACTCCCCTCTGGAAGCGCTTTCACTGCAAGCTGCAGATTCCCTCCTAACAGCAAGCTTTAGGATAGGGTACTGAATTGTAACTTAATTTCGCATAATAATGCGATTTTGGCAAAGAGAGTATCTCCCGCAGGGAAGCTGCTACCATCAAACGTTTGCCCTCGTTAGACTCCCCTCCGGAAGCGCTTTCACTGCAAGCTGCAGATTCCCTCCTAACAGCAAGCTTTAGGATAGGGTACTGAATTGTAACTTAACTGCGGCTAATAAGACAAAATTGGAAAAGAGATTATCTCCCGCAGGGAAGCTGCTACCATCAAATGTTCACCCTCATTAGACTCCCCTCTGGAAGCGCTTTCACTGCAAGCTGCAGATTCCCTCCTAACAGCAAGCTTTAGGATAGGGTACTGAATTGAAGCTTACTTTCGCATAATAATGCGATTTTGGCAAAGAGAGTATCTCCCGCAGGGAAGCTGCTACCATCAAATGTTTGCCCTCATTAGACTCCCCTCTGGAAGCGCTTTCACTGCAAGCTGCAGATTCCCTCCTAACAGCAAGCTTTAGGATAGGGTACTGAATTGTAACTTAACTGCGGCTAATAAGGCGATTTTGGGAAAGAGAATATCTCCCGCAGGGAAGCTGCTACTATCAAATGTTTGCCCTCGTTAGACTCCCCTCTGGAAGCGCTTTCACTGCAAGCTGCAGATTCCCTCCTAACAGCAAGCTTTAGGATAGGGTACTGAATTGTAACTTACTTTCGCCTAATAATGCGATTTTGGCAAAGAGAGTATCTCCCGCAGGGAAGCTGCTACCATCAAATGTTTGCCCTCATTAGACTCCCCTTCGGAAGCGCTTTCACTGCAAGCTGCAGATTCCCTCCTAACAGCAAGCTTTAGGATAGGATACTGAATTGTAACTTACTTTCGCCTAATAATGCGATTTTGGCAAAGAGAGTATCTCCCGCAGGGAAGCTGCTACCATCAAATGTTTGCCCTCATTAGACTCCCATCTGGAAGCGCTTTCACTGCAAGCTGCAGATTCCCTCCTAACAGCAAGCTTTAGGATAGGGTACTGAATTGTAACTTAACTGCGGCTAATAAGGCGAAATTGGAAAAGAGAGTATCTCCCGCAGGGAAGCTGCTACCATCAAATGTTTGCCCTCATTAGACTCCCCTCTGGAAGCGCTTTCACTGCAAGCTGCAGATTCCCTCCTAACAGCAAGCTTTAGGATAGGGTACTGAATTGTATCTTACTTTCACCTAATAAAGCGATTTTGGCAAAGAGACTATCTCCCGCAGGGAAGCTGCTACCATCAAATGTTTGCCCTCATTAGACTCCCCTCTGGAAGCGCTTTCACTGCAAGCTGCAGATTCCCTCCTAACAGCAAGCTTTAGGATAGGGTACTGAATTGTAACTTAATTTCGCCTAATAATGCGATTTTGGCAAAGAGAGTATCTCCCGCAGGGAAGCTGCTACCATCAAACGTTTGCCCTCGTTAGACTCCCCTCTGGAAGCGCTTTCACTGCAAGCTGCAGATTCCCTCCTAACAGCAAGCTTTAGGATAGGGTACTGAATTGTAACTTACTTTCGCATAATATTGCGATTCTAGCAAAGAGAATATCTCCCGCAGGGAAGCTGCTACCATCAAATGTTTGCCCTCATTAGACTCCCCTCTGGAAGCGCTTTCACTGCAAGCTGCAGATTCCCTCCTAACAGCAAGCTTTAGGATAGGGTACTGAATTGTAACTTATCTGCGGCTAATAAGGAGATTATGGCAAAGAGAATATCTCCCGC
Organism: Phaenicophaeus curvirostris; assembly: GCF_032191515.1. Lineage (NCBI taxonomy): Eukaryota > Metazoa > Chordata > Aves > Cuculiformes > Cuculidae > Phaenicophaeus > Phaenicophaeus curvirostris. The sequence continues at coordinate 67,184 of NW_027206800.1, read as the reverse complement.
AGGGAAGCTGCTACCATCAAATCTTTGCCCTCATTAGACTCCCCTCTGGAAGCGCTTTCACTGCAAGCTGCAGATTCCCTCCTAACAGCAAGCTTTAGGATAGGGTACTGAATTGTAACTTACTTTCGCCTAATAATGCGATTTTGGCAAAGAGAATATCTCCCGCAGGGAAGCTGCTACCATCAAATGTTTGCCCTCATTAGACTCCCCTCTGGAAGCGCTTTCACTGCAAGCTGCAGATTCCCTCCTAACAGCAAGCTTTAGGATAGGGTACTGAATTGTAACTTATCTGAGGCTAATAAGGCGATTTTGGCAAGGAGAATATCTCCCGCAGGGAAGCTGCTACCATCAAATGTTTGCCCTCATTAGACTCCCCTCTGGAAGCGCTTTCACTGCAAGCTGCAGATTCCCTCCTAACAGCAAGCTTTAGGATAGGGTACTGAATTGTAACTTACTTTCGCCTAATAATGCGATTTTGGCAAAGAGAGTATCTCCCGCAGGGAAGCTGCTACCATCAAATGTTTGCACTCCTTAGACTCCCTTCTGGAAGCGCTTTCACTGCAAGCTGCAGATTCCCTCCTAACAGCAAGCTTTAGGATAGGGTACTGAATTGTAACTTAACTGCGGCTAATAAGGCAAAATTGGAAAAGAGATTATCTCCCGCAGGGAAGCTGCTACCATCAAATGTTTGCCCTCGTTAGACTCCCCTCTGGAAGCGCTTTCACTGCAAGCTGCAGATTCCCTCCTAACAGCAAGCTTTAGGATAGGGTACTGAATTGTAACTTAATTTCGCCTAATAATGCGATTTCTGCAAAGAGAGTATCTCCCGCAGGGAAGCTGCTACCATCAAACATTTACCCTCGTTAGACTCCCCTCCGGAAGCGCTTTCACTGCAAGCTGCAGATTCCCTCCTAACAGCAAGCTTTAGGATAGAGTACTGAATTGTAACTTACTTTCGTCTAATAATGCGATTTTGGCAAAGAGAGTATCTCCCGCAGGGAAGCTGCTACCATCAAATGTTTGCCCTCGTTAGACTCCCCTCTGGAAGCGCTTTCACTGCAAGCTGCAGATTCCCTCCTAACAGCAAGCTTTAGTATAGGGTACTGAATTGAAGCTTACTTTCGCATAATAATGCGATTTTGGCAAAGAGAGTATCTCCCGCAGGGAAGCTGCTCCCATCAAATGTTTGCCCTCATTAGACTCCCCTCTGGAAGCGCTTTGACTGCAAGCTGCAGATTCCCTCCTAACAGCAAGCTTTAGGATAGGGTACTGAATTGTATCTTACTTTCGCATAATAATGCGATTTTGGAAAAGAGAGTATCTCCCGCAGGGAAGCTGCTACCATCAAATGTTTGCCCTCATTAGACTCCCCTCTGGAAGCGCTTTCACTGCAAGCTGCAGATTCCCTCCTAACAGCAAGCTTTAGCATAGGGGACTGAATTGTAACTTATCTGCGGCTAATAATGATATTTTGGCAAAGAGAATATCTCCCGCAGGGAAGCTGCTACCATCAAATGTTTGCCCTCGTTAGACTACCCTCTGGAAGCGCTTTCACTGCAAGCTGCAGATTCCCTCCTAACAGCAAGCTTTAGGATAGGGTACTGAATTGAAGCTTACTTTCGCCTAATAATGCGATTTTGGCAAAGAGAGTATCTCCCGCAGGGAAGCTGCTACCATCAAATGTTTGCCCTCATTAGACTCCCCTCTGGAAGCGCTTTCACTGCAAGCTGCAGATTCCCTCCTAACAGCAAGCTTTAGGATAGGGTACTGAATTGTAACTTACTTTTGCCTAATAATGCGATTTTGGCAAAGAGAGTATCTCCCGCAGGGAAGCTGCTACCATCAAATGTTTGCCCTCATTAGACTCCCCTTCGGAAGCGCTTTCACTGCAAGCTGCAGATTCCCTCCTAACAGCAAGCTTTAGGATAGGGTACTGAATTGTAACTTACTTTCGCCTAATAATGCGATTTTGGCAAAGAGAGTATCTCCCGCAGGGAATCTGCTAACATCAAATGTTTGCCCTCATTAGACTCCCCTCTGGAAGCGCTTTCACTGCAAGCTGCAGATTCCCTCCTAACAGCAAGCTTTAGGATAGGGTACTGAATTGTAACTTAACTGCGGCTAATAAGGCGAAATTGGAAAAGAGAGTATCTCCCGCAGGGAAGCTGCTACCATCAAATGTTTGCCCTCATTAGACTCCCCTCTGGAAGCGCTTTCACTGCAAGCTGCAGATTCCCTCCTAACAGCAAGCTTTAGGATAGGGTACTGAATTGTAACTTACTTTCGCCTAATAAAGCGATTTTGGCAAAGAGAATATCTCCCGCAGGGAAGCTGCTACCATCAAATGTTTGCCCTCATTAGACTCCCCTCTGGAAGCGCTTCACTGCAAGCTGCAGATTCCCTCCTAACAGCAAGCTTTAGGATAGGGTACTGAATTGTAACTTAATTTCGCCTAATAATGCGATTTTGGCAAAGAGAGTATCTCCCGCAGGGAAGCTGCTACCATCAAACGTTTGCCCTCGTTAGACTCCCCTCTGGAAGCGCTTTCACTGCAAGCTGCAGATTCCCTCCTAACAGCAAGCTTTAGGATAGGGTACTGAATTGTAACTTACTTTCGCATAATATTGCGATTCTGGCAAAGAGAATATCTCCCGCAGGGAAGCTGCTACCATCAAATGTTTGCCCTCATTAGACTCCCCTCTGGAAGCGCTTTCACTGCAAGCTGCAGATTCCCTCCTAACAGCAAGCTTTAGGATAGGGTACTGAATTGTAACTTATCTGCGGCTAATAAGGAGATTATGGCAAAGAGAATATCTCCCGCAGGGAAGCTGCTACCATCAAATCTTTGCCCTCATTAGACTCCCCTCTGGAAGCGCTTTCACTGCAAGCTGCAGATTCCCCTCCTAACAGCAAGCTTTAGGATAGGGTACTGAATTGTAACTTAATTTCGCATAATAATGCGATTTTGGCAAAGAGAGTATCTCCCGCAGGGAAGCTGCTACCATCAAACGTTTACCCTCGTTAGACTCCCCTCCGGAAGCGCTTTCACTGCAAGCTGCAGATTCCCTCCTAACAGCAAGCTTTAGGATAGGGTACTGAATTGAATCTTACTTTCGCATAATATTGCGATTTTGGCAAAGAGAGTATCTCCAGCAGGGAAGCTGCTACCATCAAATGTTTGCCCTCATTAGACTCCCCTCTGGAAGCGCTTTCACTGCAAGCTGCAGATTCCCTCCTAACAGCAAGCTTTAGGATAGGGTACTGAATTGTAACTTATCTGAGGCTAATAAGGCGATTTTGGCAAAGAGAATATCTCCCGCAGGGAAGCTGCTACCATCAAATGTTTGCCCTCATTAGACTCCCCTCTGGAAGCGCTTTCACTGCAAGCTGCAGATTCCCTCCTAACAGCAAGCTTTAGGATAGGGTACTGAATTGTAACTTACTTTCGCCTAATAATGCGATTTTGGCAAAGAGAGTATCTCCCGCAGGGAAGCTGCTACCATCAAATGTTTGCACTCCTTAGACTCCCCTCTGGAAGCGCTTTCACTGCAAGCTGCAGATTCCCTCCTAACAGCAAGCTTTAGGATAGGGTACTGAATTGTAACTTACTTTCGCCTAATAATGCAATTTTGGCAAAGAGAGTATCTCCCGCAGGGAAGCTGCTACCATCAAATATTTGCCCTCATTAGACTCCCCTCTGGAAGCGCTTTCACTGCAAGCTTCAGATTCCCTCCTAACAGCAAGCTTTAGGATAGGGTACTGAATTGTAACTTAACTGCGGCTAATAAGGCAAAATTGGAAAAGAGATTATCTCCCGCAGGGAAGCTGCTACCATCAAATGTTTGCCCTCGTTAGACTCCCCTCTGGAAGCGCTTTCACTGCAAGCTGCAGATTCCCTCCTAACAGCAAGCTTTAGGATAGGGTACTGAATTGTAACTTAATTTCGCCTAATAATGCGATTTTGGCAAAGAGAGTATCTCCCGCAGGGAAGCTGCTACCATCAAACGTTTACCCTCGTTAGACTCCCCTCCGGAAGCGCTTTCACTGCAAGCTGCAGATTCCCTCCTAACAGCAAGCTTTAGGATAGGGTACTGAATTGTAACTTACTTTCGCCTAATAATGCGATTTTGGCAAAGAGAGTATCTCCCGCAGGGAAGCTGCTACCATCAAATGTTTGCCCTCATTAGACTCCCCTCTGGAAGGGCTTTCACTGCAAGCTGCAGATTCCCTCCTAACAGCAAGCTTTAGTATAGGGTACTGAATTGAAGCTTACTTTCGCATAATAATGCGATTTTGGCAAAGAGAGTATCTCCCGCAGGGAAGCTGCTACCATCAAATGTTTGCCCTCATTAGACTCCCCTCTGGAAGCGCTTTCACTGCAAGCTGCAGATTCCCTCCTAACAGCAAGCTTTAGGATAGGTACTGAATTGTAACTTAACTGCGGCTAATAATGATATTTTGGCAAAGAGAATATCTCCCGCAGGGAAGCTGCTACCATCAAATGTTTGCCCTCGTTAGACTACCCTCTGGAAGCGCTTTCACTGCAAGCTGCAGATTCCCTCCTAACAGCAAGCTTTAGGATAGGGTACTGAATTGTAACTTACTTTTGCCTAATAATGCGATTTTGGCAAAGAGAGTATCTCCCGCAGGGAAGCTGCTACCATCAAATGTTTGCCCTCATTAGACTCCCCTTCGGAAGCGCTTTCACTGCAAGCTGCAGATTCCCTCCTAACAGCAAGCTTTAGGATAGGGTACTGAATTGTAACTTTTAGGATAGGGTACTGAATTGTAACTTACTTTCGCCTAATAATGCGATTTTGGCAAAGAGAGTATCTCCGCAGGGAATCTGCTAACATCAAATGTTTGCCTCATTAGACTCCCCTCTGGAAGCGCTTTCCACTGCAAGCTGCAGATTCCCTCCTAACAGCAAGCTTAGGATAGGGTACTGAATTGTAACTTAACTGCGGCTAATAAGGCGAAATTGGAAAAGAGAGTATCTCCCGCAGGAAGCTGCTACCATCAAATGTTGCCCTCATTAGACTCACCCTCTGGAAGCGCTTTCACTGCAAGCTGCAGATTCCCTCCTAACAGCAAGCTTTAGGATAGGGTACTGAATTGTAACTTACTTTCGCCTAATAAAGCGATTTTGCAAGAGAATATCTCCCGCAGGGAAGCTGCTACCATCAAATGTTTGCCCTCATTAGACTCCCCTTGGAAGCGCTTTCACTGCAAGCTGCAGATTCCCTCCTAACGAGCAAGCTTTAGGATAGGGTACTGGAATTGTAACTTATCTGAGCTAATAAGGCGATTTGGCAAAGAGAATATCTCCCGCAGGGAAGCTGCTACCATCAAATGTTTGCCCTCATTAGACTCCCCTCTGGAAGCGCTTTCACTGCAAGCTGCAGATTCCCTCCTAACAGCAAGCTTTAGGATAGGGTACTGAATTGTAACTTACTTTCGCCTAATAATGCGATTTTGGCAAAGAGAGTATCTCCCGCAGGGAAGCTGCTACCATCAAATGTTGCACTCCTTAGACTCCCCTCTGGAAGCGCTTTCACTGCAAGCTGCAGATTCCCTCCTAACAGCAAGCTTTAGGATAGGGTACTGAATTGTAACTTACTTTCGCCTAATAATGCGATTTTGGCAAAGAGAGTATCTCCCGCAGGGAAGCTGCTACCATCAAATATTTGCCCTCATTAGACTCCCCTCTGGAAGCGCTTTCACTGCAAGCTTCAGATTCCCTCCTAACAGCAAGCTTTAGGATAGGGTACTGAATTGTAACTTAACTGCGGCTAATAAGGCAAAATTGGAAAGAGATTATCTCCCGCAGGGAAGCTGCTACCATCAAATGTTTGCCCTCGTTAGACTCCCCTCTGGAAGCGCTTTCACTGCAAGCTGCAGATTCCCTCCTAACAGCAAGCTTTAGGATAGGGTACTGAATTGTAACTTATTTCGCCTAATAATGCGATTTCTGCAAAGAGAGTATCTCCCGCAGGGAAGCTGCTACCATCAAACGTTTACCCTCGTTAGACTCCCCTCCGGAAGCGCTTTCACTGCAAGCTGCAGATTCCCTCCTAACAGCCAAGCTTTAGGATAGGGTACTGAATTGTAACTTACTTTCGCCTAATAATGCGATTTTGGCAAAGAGAGTATCTCCCGCAGGAAGCTGCTACCATCAAATGTTTGCCCTCATTAGACTCCCCTCTGGAAGGCTTTCACTGCAAGCTGCAGATTCCCTCCTAACAGCAAGCTTTAGTATAGGGGTACTGAATTGAAGCTTACTTTCGCATAATAATGCGATTTGGCAAAGAGAGTATCTCCCGCAGGAAGCTGCTACCATCAAATGTTTGCCCTCATTAGACTCCCCTCTGGAAGCGCTTTCACTGCAAGCTGCAGATTCCCTCCTAACAGCAAGCTTTAGCATAGGGTACTGAATTGTAACTTAACTGCGGCTAATAATGATATTTTGGCAAAGAGAATATCTCCCGCAGGGAAGCTGCTACCATCAAATGTTTGCCCTCGTTAGACTACCCTCTGGAAGCGCTTTCACTGCAAGCTGCAGATTCCCTCCTAACAGCAAGCTTTAGGATAGGGTACTGAATTGTAACTTAACTGCGGCTAATAAGGCGATTTTGGGGAAAGAGATTATCTCCCGCAGGGAAGTTGCTACTATCAAATGTTTGCCCTCATTAGACTCCCCTCTGGAAGCGCTTTGACTGCAAGCTGCAGATTCCCTCCTAACAGCAAGCTTTAGGATAGGGTACTGAATTGTAACTTACTTTCGCCTAATAATGCGATTTTGGCAAAGAGAGTATCTCCCGCAGGGAAGATGCTACCATCAAATGTTTGCCTCATTAGACTCCCCTCTGGAAGCGCTTTCACTGCAAGCTGCAGATTCCCTCCTAACAGCAAGCTTTAGGATAGGGTACTGAATTGTAACTTAACTGCGGCTAATAAGGCGATTCTGGCAAAGAGAATATCTCCGCAGGGAAGCTGCTACCATCAAATATTTGCCCTCATTAGACTCCCCTCTGGAAGCGCTTTCACTGCAAGCTGCAGATTCCCTCCTAACAGCAAGCTTTAGGATAGGGTACTGAATTGTAACTTACTTTCGCCTAATAATGCGATTTTGGCAAAGAGAATATCTCCCGCAGGAAGCTGCTACCATCAAATGTTTGCCCTCATTAGACTCTCCTCTGGAAGCGCTTTCACTGCAAGCTGCAGATTCCCTCCTAACAGCAAGCTTTAGGATAGGGTACTGAATGTAACTTACTTTCGCCTAATAATGCGATTTTGGCAAAGAGACTGTCTCGCGCAGGGAAGCTGTTACCATCAAACGTTTGCCTCATTAGACTCCCCTCTGGAAGCGCTTTCACTGCAAGCTGCAGATTCCCTCCTAACAGCAAGCTTTAGGATAGGGTACTGACTTGTAACTTAACTGCGGCTCATAAGGCGATTTTGGCAAAGAGAGTATCTCCCGCAGGGAAGCTGCTACCATCAAATGTTTGCCCTCATTAGACTCCCCTCTGGAAGCGCTTTCACTGCAAGCTGCAGATTCCCTCCTAACAGCAAGCTTTAGGATAGGGTACTGAATGGTAACTAACTGCGGCTAATAAGGCGATCTTGGGAAACAGAATATCTCCCGCAGGGAAGCTGCTACCATCAAATATTTGCCCTCATTTGACTCCCCTCTGGAAGCGCTTTCACTGCAAGCTGCAGATTCCCTCCTAACAGCAAGCTTTAGGATAGGGTACTGAATTGTAACTTACTTTCGCTAATAATGCTATTTTGGGAAAGAGAATATCTCCCGCAGGGAAGCTGCTACCATCAAATGTTTGCCCTCATTAGACTCCCCTCTGGAAGCGCTTCACTGCAAGCTGCAGATTCCTCCTAACAGCAAGCTTTAGGATAGGGTACTGAATTGTAACTTACTTTCGCCTAATAATGCGATTTTGGCAAAGAGAGTATCACCCGCAGGGAAGCTGCTAACATCAAATGTTTGCCCTCATTAGAATCCCCTCTGGAAGCGCTTTCACTGCAAGCTGCAGATTCCCTCCTAACAGCAAGCTTTAGGATAGGGTACTGAATTGTAACTTACTTTCGCATAATAATGAGATATTTGCAAAGAGAGTATCTCCGGCAGGAAAGCTGCTACCATCAAATGTTTGCCTCATTAGACTCCCCTCTGGAAGCGCTTTCACTGCAAGCTGCAGATTCCCTCCTAACAGCAAGCTTTAGGATAGGGTACTGAATTGTAACTTAACTACGGCTAATAAGGCGATTTTGGCAAAGAGAATATCTCCCGCAGGGAAGCTGCTACCATCAAATGTTTGCCCTCATTAGACTCCCCTCTGGAAGCGCTTTCACTGCAAGCTGCAGATTCCCTCCTAACAGCAAGCTTTAGGATAGGTCCTGAATTGTATCTTACTTTTGCCTAATAATGCGATTATGGCAAAGAGAGTATCTCCGCAGGGAAGATGCTACCATCAAATGTTTGCCCTCATTACACTCCCCTCTGGAAGCGCTTCACTGCAAGCTGCAGATTCCTCCTAACAGCAAGCTGTAGGACAGTGTACTGACTGTAACTTAACTGCGGCTAATAATGCGATTTTGGCAAAGAGAGTATCTCCGCAGGGAAGCTGCTACCATCAAATGCTTCCCCTCATTAGACTCCCCTCTGGAAGCGCTTTACTGCAAGCTGCAGATTCCCTCCTAACAGCAAGCTTTAGGATAGGGTACTGAATTGTAACTTACTTTCGCCTAATAATGCGATTTTTGCAAAGAGAGTATCTCCTGCAGGGAAGCTGCTACCATCAAATGTTTGCCCTCATTAGACTCCCCTCTGGAAGCGCTTTCACTGCAAGCTGCAGATTCCCTCTTAACAGCAAGCTTTAGGATAGGGTACTAAATTGTAACTTAACTGCGGATAATAAGGCGATTTTGGCAAAGACAGTATCTCCCGCAGGGAAGCTGTTACCATCAAATGTTTGCCCTCATTAGACTCCCCTCTGGAAGCGCTTTCACTGCAAGCTGCAGATTCCCTCCTAACAGCAAGCTTTAGGATAGAGTACTGAATTGTAACTTACTTTCGTCTAATAATGCGATTTTGGCAAAGAGAGTATCTCCCGCAGGGAAGCTGCTACCATCAAATGTTTGCCCTCGTTAGACTCCCCTCTGGAAGCGCTTTCACTGCAAGCTGCAGATTCCCTCCTAACAGCAAGCTTTAGTATAGGGTACTGAATTGAAGCTTACTTTCGCATAATAATGCGATTTTGGCAAAGAGAGTATCTCCCGCAGGGAAGCTGCTCCCATCAAATGTTTGCCCTCATTAGACTCCCCTCTGGAAGCGCTTTGACTGCAAGCTGCAGATTCCCTCCTAACAGCAAGCTTTAGGATAGGGTACTGAATTGTATCTTACTTTCGCCTAATAATGCGATTTTGGAAAAGAGAGTATCTCCCGCAGGGAAGCTGCTACCATCAAATGTTTGCCCTCATTAGACTCCCCTCTGGAAGCGCTTTCACTGCAAGCTGCAGATTCCCTCCTAACAGCAAGCTTTAGCATAGGGTACTGAATTGTAACTTATCTGCGGCTAATAATGATATTTTGGCAAAGAGAATATCTCCCGCAGGGAAGCTGCTACCATCAAATCTTTGCCCTCGTTAGACTACCCTCTGGAAGCGCTTTCACTGCAAGCTGCAGATTCCCTCCTAACAGCAAGCTTTAGGATAGGGTACTGAATTGAAGCTTACTTTTGCCTAATAATGCGATTTTGGCAAAGAGAGTATCTCCCGCAGGGAAGCTGCTACCATCAAATGTTTGCCCTCATTAGACTCCCCTCTGGAAGCGCTTTCACTGCAAGCTGCAGATTCCCTCCTAACAGCAAGCTTTAGGATAGGGTACTGAATTGTAACTTACTTTTGCCTAATAATGCGATTTTGGCAAAGAGAGTATCTCCCGCAGGGAAGCTGCTACCATCAAATGTTTGCCCTCATTAGACTCCCCTTCGGAAGCGCTTTCACTGCAAGCTGCAGATTCCCTCCTAACAGCAAGCTTTAGGATTGGGTACTGAATTGTAACTTACTTTCGCCTAATAATGCGATTTTGGCAAAGAGAGTATCTCCCGCAGGGAAGCTGCTACCATCAAATGTTTGCCCTCATTAGACTCCCCTCTGGAAGCGCTTTCACTGCAAGCTGCAGATTCCCTCCTAACAGCAAGCTTTAGGATAGGGTACTGAATTGTAACTTAACTGCGGCTAATAAGGCGAAATTGGAAAAGAGAGTATCTCCCGCAGGGAAGCTGCTACCATCAAATGTTTGCCCTCATTAGACTCCCCTCTGGAAGCGCTTTCACTGCAAGCTGCAGATTCCCTCCTAACAGCAAGCTTTAGGATAGGGTACTGAATTGTAACTTACTTTCGCCTAATAAAGCGATTTTGGCAAAGAGAATATCTCCAGCAGGGAAGCTGCTACCATCAAATGTTTGCCCTCATTAGACTCCCCTCTGGAAGCGCTTTCACTGTAAGGTGCAGATTCCCTCCTAACAGCAAGCTTTAGGATAGGGTACTGAATTGTAACTTAATTTCGCCTAATAATGCGATTTTGGCAAAGAGAGTATCTCCCGCAGGGAAGCTGCTACCATCAAACGTTTGCCCTCGTTAGACTCCCCTCTGGAAGCGCTTTCACTGCAAGCTGCAGATTCCCTCCTAACAGCAAGCTTTAGGATAGGGTACTGAATTGTAACTTACTTTCGCATAATATTGCGATTCTGGCAAAGAGAATATCTCCCGCAGGGAAGCTGCTACCATCAAATGTTTGCCCTCATTAGACTCCCCTCTGGAAGCGCTTTCACTGCAAGCTGCAGATTCCCTCCTAACAGCAAGCTTTAGGATAGGGTCCTGAATTGTAACTTATCTGCGGCTAATAAGGAGATTATGGCAAAGAGAATATCTCCCGCAGGGAAGCTGCTACCATCAAATCTTTGCCCTCATTAGACTCCCCTCTGGAAGCGCTTTCACTGCAAGCTGCAGATTCCCTCCTAACAGCAAGCTTTAGGATAGGGTACTGAATTGTAACTTAATTTCGCATAATAATGCGATTTTGGCAAAGAGAGTATCTCCCGCAGGGAAGCTGCTACCATCAAACGTTCGCCCTCGTTAGACTCCCCTCCGGAAGCGCTTTCACTGCAAGCTGCAGATTCCCTCCTAACAGCAAGCTTTAGGATAGGGTACTGAATTGAAACTTACTTTCGCATAATATTGCGATTTTGGCAAAGAGAGTATCTCCCGCAGGGAAGCTGCTACCATCAAATGTTTGCCCTCATTAGACTCCCCTCTGGAAGCGCTTTCACTGCAAGCTGCAGATTCCCTCCTAACAGCAAGCTTTAGGATAGGGTACTGAATTGTAACTTATCTGAGGCTAATAAGGCGATTATGGCAAAGAGAATATCTCCCGCAGGGAAGCTGCTACCATCAAATGTTTGCCCTCATTAGACTCCCCTCTGGAAGCGCTTTCACTGCAAGCTGCAGATTCCCTCCTAACAGCAAGCTTTAGGATAGGGTACTGAATTGTAACTTACTTTCGCCTAATAATGCGATTTTGGCAAAGAGAGTATCTCCCGCAGGGAAGCTGCTACCATCAAATGTTTGCACTCCTTAGACTCCCCTCTAGAAGCGCTTTCACTGCAAGCTGCAGATTCCCTCCTAACAGCAAGCTTTAGGATAGGGTACTGAATTGTAACTTACTTTCGCCTAATAATGCAATTTTGGCAAAGAGAGTATCTCCCGCAGGGAAGCTGCTACCATCAAATATTTGCCCTCATTAGACTCCCCTCTGGAAGCGCTTTCACTGCAAGCTTCAGATTCCCTCCTAACAGCAAGCTTTAGGATAGGGTACTGAATTGTAACTTAACTGCGGCTAATAAGGCAAAATTGGAAAAGAGATTATCTCCCGCAGGGAAGCTGCTACCATCAAATGTTTGCCCTCGTTAGACTCCCCTCTGGAAGCGCTTTCACTGCAAGCTGCAGATTCCCTCCTAACAGCAAGCTTTAGCATAGGGTACTGAATTGTAACTTATCTGCGGCTAATAATGATATTTTGGCAAAGAGAATATCTCCCGCAGGGAAGCTGCTACCATCAAATGTTTGCCCTCGTTAGACTACCCTCTGGAAGCGCTTTCACTGCAAGCTGCAGATTCCCTCCTAACAGCAAGCTTTAGGATAGGGTACTGAATTGAAGCTTACTTTCGCCTAATAATGCGATTTTGGCAAAGAGAGTATCTCCCGCAGGGAAGCTGCTACCATCAAATGTTTGCCCTCATTAGACTCCCCTCTGGAAGCGCTTTCACTGCAAGCTGCAGATTCCCTCCTAACAGCAAGCTTTAGGATAGGGTACTGAATTGTAACTTATCTGCGGCTAATAAGGAGATTTTGGCAAAGAGAATATCTCCCGCAGGGAAGCTGCTACCATCAAATCTTTGCCCTCATTAGACTCCCCTCTGGAAGCGCTTTCACTGCAAGCTGCAGATTCCCTCCTAACTGCAAGCTTTAGGATAGGGTACTGAATTGTAACTTACTTTCGCCTAATAATGCGATTTTGGCAAAGAGAATATCTCCCGCAGGGAAGCTGCTACCATCAAATGTTTGCCCTCATTAGACTCCCCTCTGGAAGCGCTTTCACTGCAAGCTGCAGATTCCCTCCTAACAGCAAGCTTTAGGATAGGGTACTGAATTGTAACTTAATTTCGCATAATAATGCGATTTTGGCAAAGAGAGTATCTCCCGCAGGGAAGCTGCTACCATCAAACGTTTGCCCTCGTTAGACTCCCCTCCGGAAGCGCTTTCACTGCAAGCTGCAGATTCCCTCCTAACAGCAAGCTTTAGGATAGGGTACTGAATTGAAACTTACTTTCGCATAATATTGCGATTTTGGCAAAGAGAGTATCTCCCGCAGGGAAGCTGCTACCATCAAATGTTTGCCCTCATTAGACTCCCCTCTGGAAGCGCTTTCACTGCAAGCTGCAGATTCCCTCCTAACAGCAAGCTTTAGGATAGGGTACTTAATTGTAACTTATCTGAGGCTAATAAGGCGATTTTGGCAAAGAGAATTTCTCCCGCAGGGAAGCTGCTACCATCAAATGTTTGCCCTCATTAGACTCCCCTCTGGAAGCGCTTTCACTGCAAGCTGCAGATTCCCTCCTAACAGCAAGCTTTAGGATAGGGTACTGAATTGTAACTTACTTTCGCCTAATAATGCAATTTTGGCAAAGAGAGTATCTCCCGCAGGGAAGCTGCTACCATCAAATATTTGCCCTCATTAGACTCCCCTCTGGAAGCGCTTTCACTGCAAGCTTCAGATTCCCTCCTAACAGCAAGCTTTAGGATAGGGTACTGAATTGTAACTTAACTGCGGCTAATAAGGCAAAATTGGAAAAGAGATTATCTCCCGCAGGGAAGCTGCTACCATCAAATGTTTGCCCTCGTTAGACTCCCCTCTGGAAGCGCTTTCACTGCAAGCTGCAGATTCCCTCCTAACAGCAAGCTTTAGCATAGGGTACTGAATTGTAACTTAATTTCGCCTAATAATGCGATTTCTGCAAAGAGAGTATCTCCCGCAGGGAAGATGCTACCATCAAACGTTTACCCTCGTTAGACTCCCCTCCGGAAGCGCTTTCACTGCAAGCTGCAGATTCCCTCCTAACAGCAAGCTTTAGGATAGGGTACTGAATTGTAACTTACTTTCGCCTAATAATGCGATTTTGGCAAAGAGAGTATCTCCCGCAGGGAAGCTGCTACCATCAAATGTTTGCCCTCATTAGACTCCCCTATGGAAGGGCTTTCACTGCAAGCTGCAGATTCCCTCCTAACAGCAAGCTTTAGTATAGGGTACTGAATTGAAGCTTACTTTCGCATAATAATGCGATTTTGGCAAAGAGAGTATCTCCCGCAGGGAAGCTGCTACCATCAAATGTTTGCCCTCATTAGACTCCCCTCTGGAAGCGCTTTCACTGCAAGCTGCAGATTCCCTCCTAACAGCAAGCTTTAGGATAGGGTACTGAATTGTAACATACTTTCGCCTAATAATGCGATTTTGGAAAAGAGAGTATCTCCCGCAGGGAAGCTGCTACCATCAAATGTTTGCCCTCATTAGACTCCCCTCTGGAAGCGCTTTCACTGCAAGCTGCAGATTCCCTCCTAACAGCAAGCTTTAGCATAGGGTACTGAATTGTAACTTATCTGCGGCTAATAATGATATTTTGGCAAAGAGAATATCTCCCGCAGGGAAGCTGCTACCATCAAATGTTTGCCCTCGTTAGACTACCCTCTGGAAGCGCTTTCACTGCAAGCTGCAGATTCCCTCCTAACAGCAAGCTTTAGGATAGGGTACTGAATTGTAACTTACTTTCGCATAATATTGCGATTTTGGCAGAGAGAGTATCTCCCGCAGGGAAGCTGCTACCATCAAATGTTTGCCCTCATTAGACTCCCCTCTGGAAGCGCTTTCACTGCAAGCTGCAGATTCCCTCCTAACAGCAAGCTTTAGTATAGGGTACTGAATTGTAACTTACTTTCGCCTAATAATGCGATTTTGGCAAAGAGAGTATCTCCCGCAGGGAAGCTGCTACCATCAAATGTTTGCCCTCGTTAGACTCCCCTCTGGAAGCGCTTTCACTGCAAGCTGCAGATTCCCTCCTAACAGCAAGCTTTAGGATAGGGTACTGAATTGTAACTTACTTTCGCCTAATAATGCGATTTTGGCAAAGAGAGTATCTCCCGCAGGGAAGCTGCTACCATCAAATGTTTGCCCTCATTAGACTCCCCTCTGGAAGCGCTTTGACTGCAAGCTGCAGATTCCCTCCTAACAGCAAGATTTAGGATAGGGTACTGAATTGTACCTTACTTTCGCCTAATAATGCGATTTTGGCAAAGAGAGTATCTCCCGCAGGGAAGCTGCTACCATCAAATGTTTGCCCTCATTAGACTCCCCTCTGGAAGCGCTTTGACTGCAAGCTGCAGATTCCCTCCTAACAGCAAGCTTTAGGATAGGGTACTGAATTGTAACTTAATTTCGCCTAATAATGCGATTTTGGCGGAGAGAGTATCTCCCGCAGGGAAGCTGCTACCATCAAATGTTTGCCCTCATTAGACTCCCCTCTGGAAGCGCTTTCACTGCAAGCTGCAGATTCCCTCCTAACAGCAAGCTTTAGGATAGGGTACTGAATTGTAACTTATCTGCGGCTAATAAGGCGATTTTGGGAAAGAGAATATCTCCCGCAGGGAAGCTGCTACCATCAAATGTTTGCCCTCATTAGACTCCCGTCTGGAAGCGCTTTCACTGCAAGCTGCAGATTCCCTCCTAACAGCAAGCTGTAGAACAGTGTACTGAATTGTAACTTAACTGCGGCTAATAAGGCGATTTTGGCAAAGAGACTATCTCCCGCAGGGAAGCTGCTACCATCAAATGTTTGCCCTCATTAGACTCCCCTCTGGAAGCGCTTTCACTGCAAGCTGCAGATTCCCTCCTAACAGCAAGCTTTAGGATAGGGTACTGAATTGTAACTTACTTTCGCCTAATAATGCGATTTTGGCAAAGAGAGTATCTCCCGCAGGGAAGCTGCTACCATCAAATGTTTGCCCTCATTAGACTCCCCTCTGGAAGCGCTTTGTCTGCAAGCTGCAGATTCCCTCCTAACAGCAAGCTTTAGGATAGGGTACTGAATTGTAACTTACTTTCGCCTAATAATGCGATTTTGGCGGAGAGAGTATCTCCCGCAGGGAAGCTGCTACCATCAAATGTTTGCCCTCATTAGACTCCCCTCTGGAAGCGCTTTCACTGCAAGCTGCAGATTCCCTCCTAACAGCAAGCTTTAGGATAGGGTACTGAATTGTAACTTATCTGCGGCTAATAAGGCGATTTTGGGAAAGAGAATATCTCCCGCAGGGAAGCTGCTACCATCAAATGTTTGCCCTCATTAGACTCCCCTCTGGAAGCGCTTTCACTGCAAGCTGCAGATTCCCTCCTAACAGCAAGCTTTAGCATAGGGTACTGAATTGTAACTTAACTGCGGCTAATAATGATATTTTGGCAAAGAGAATATCTCCCGCAGGGAAGCTGCTACCATCAAATGTTTGCCCTCGTTAGACTACCCTCTGGAAGCGCTTTCACTGCAAGCTGCAGATTCCCTCCTAACAGCAAGCTTTAGGATAGTGTACTGAATTGTAACTTAACTGCGGCTAATAAGGCGATTTTGGGAAAGAGAATATCTCCCGCAGGGAAGTTGCTACTATCAAATGTTTGCCCTCATTAGACTCCCCTCTGGAAGCGCTTTGACTGCAAGCTGCAGATTCCCTCCTAATAGCAAGCTTTAGGATAGGGTACTGAACTGTAACTTACTTTCGCCTAATAATGCGATTTTGGAAAAGAGAGTATCTCCCGCAGGGAAGCTGCTACCATCAAATGTTTGCCCTCATTAGACTCCCCTCTGGAAGCGCTTTCACTGCAAGCTGCAGATTCCCTCCTAACAGCAAGCTTTAGGATAGGGTACTGAATTGTAACTTACTTTCGCCTAATAATGCGATTTTGGCAAAGAGAGTATCTCCCGCAGGGAAGATGCTACCATCAAATATTTGCCCTCATTAGACTCCCCTCTGGAAGAGCTTTCACTGCAAGCTGCAGATTCCCTCCTAACAGCAAGCTTTAGGATAGGGTACTGAATTGTAACTTAACTGCGGCTAATAAGGCGATTCTGGCAAAGAGAATATCTCCCGCAGGGAAGCTGCTACCATCAATTATTTGCCCTCATTAGACTCCCCTCTGGAAGCGCTTTCACTGCAAGCTGCAGATTCCCTCCTAACAGCAAGCTTTAGGATAGGGTACTGAATTGTAACTTACTTTCGCCTAATAATGCAATTTTGGCAAAGAGAATATCTCCCGCAGGGAAGCTGCTACCATCAAATGTTTGCCCTCATTAGACTCCCCTCTGGAAGCGCTTTCACTGCAAGCTGCAGATTCCCTCCTAACAGCAAGCTTTAGGATAGGGTACTGAATTGTAACTTACTTTCGCATAATAATGCGATTTTGGCAAAGAGACTGTCTCGCGCAGGGAAGCTGTTACCATCAAACGTTTGCCCTCATTAGACTCCCCTCTGGAAGCGCTTTCACTGCAAGCTGCAGATTCCCTCCTAACAGCAAGCTTTAGGATAGGGTACTGAATTGTAACTTATCTGCGGCTCATAAGGCGATTTTGGCAAAGAGAGTATCTCCCGCAGGGAAGCTGCTAACATCAAATGTTTGCCCTCATTAGACTCCCCTCTGGAAGCGCTTTCACTGCAAGCTGCAGATTCCCTCCTAACAGCAAGCTTTAGGATAGGGTACTGAATTGTAACTTACTTTCGCCTAATAATGCGATTTTGGCAAAGAGAGTATCTCCCGCAGGGAAGCTGCTACCATCAAATGTTTGCCCTCATTAGACTCCCCTCTGGAAGCGCTTTCACTGCAAGCTGCAGATTCCCTCCTAACAGCAAGCTTTAGGATAGGGTACTGAATGGTAACTTAACTGCGGCTAATAAGGCGATTTTGGGAAACAGAATATCTCCCGCAGGAAAGCTGCTACCATCAAATATTTGCCCTCATTAGACTCCCCTCTGGAAGCGCTTTCACTGCAAGCTGCAGATTCCCTCCTAACAGCAAGCTGTAGAACAGTGTACTGAATTGTAACTTAACTGCGGCTAATAAGGTGATTTTGGCAAAGAGAATATCTCCCGCAGGGAAGCTGCTACCATCAAATCTTTGCCCTCATTAGACTCCCCTCTGGAAGCGCATTCACTGCAAGCTGCAGATTCCCTCCTAACAGCAAGCTTTAGGATAGGTACTGAATTGTAACTTACTTTCGCCTAATAATGCGATTTTGGCAAAGAGACTATCTCCCGCAGGGAAGCTGCTAACATCAAATGTTTGCCCTCATTAGACTCCCCTCTGGAAGCGCTTTCACTGCAAGCTGCAGATTCCCTCCTAACAGCAAGCTTTAGGATAGGGTACTGAATTGTAACTTACTTTCGCATAATAAAGCGATTTTGGCAAAGAGAGTATCTCCCGCAGGGAAGCTGCTACCATCAAATGTTTGCCCTCGTTAGACTACCCTCTGGAAGCGCATTCACTTCAAGCTGCAGATTCCCTCCTAACAGCAAGCTTTAGGATAGGGTACTGAATTGTAACTTACTTTCGCCTAATAATGCGATTTTTGCAAAGAGAGTATCTCCTGAAGGGAAGCTGCTACCATCAAATGTTTGCCCTCATTAGACTCCCCTCTGGAAGCGCTTTCACTGCAAGCTGCAGATTCCCTCTTAACAGCAAGCTTTAGGATAGGGTATTGAATTGTAACTTACTTTTGCCTAATATTGGGATTTTGGCAAAGAGAGTATCTCCCGCAGGGAAGCTGCTACCATCAAATGTTTGCCCTCATTAGACTCCCCTCTGGAAGCGCTTTCACTGCAAGCTGCAGATTCCCTCCTAACAGCAAGCTTTAGGATAGGGTACTGAATTGTAACTTTTCTGCGGCTAATAAGGCGATTTTGGGAAAGAGAATATCTCTCGCAGGGAAGCTGCTACCATCAAATGTTTGCCCTCATTAGACTCCCCTCTGGAAGCGCTTTCACTGCAAGCTGCAGATTCCCTCCTAACAGCAAGCTTTAGGATAGGGTACTGAATTGTAACTTATCTGCGGCTAATAAGGCGATTTTGGGAAAGAGAATATCTCCCGCAGGGAAGTTGCTACCATCAAATGTTTGCCCTCATTAGACTCCCCTCTGGAAGCGCTTTCACTGCAAGCTGCAGATTCCCTCCTAAAAGCAAGCTTTAGCATAGGGTACTGAATTGTAACTTAACTGCGTCTAATAAGGCGATTTTGGCAAAGAGAATATCTCCCGCAGGGAAGCTGTTACCATCAAATGATTGCCCTCATTAGACTCCCCTCTGGAAGCGCTTTCACTGCAAGCTGCAGATTCCCTCCTAACAGCAAGCTTTAGGATAGTGTCCTGAATTGTAACTTACTTACACCTAATAATGCGATTATGGCAAAGAGAGTATCTCCCGCAGGGAAGCTGCTACCATCAAATGTTTGCCCTCGTTAGACTCCCCTCTGGAAGCGCTTTCACTGCAAGCTGCAGATTCCCTCCTAACAGCAAGCTTTAGGATAGGGTACTGAATTGTAACTTACTTTCGCCTAATAATGCGATTTTGGCAAAGAGAGTATCTCCCGCAGGGAAGCTGCTACCATCAAATGTTTGCCCTCATTAGACTCCCCTCTGGAAGCGCTTTCACTGCAAGCTGCAGATTCCCTCCTAACAGCAAGCTTTAGGATAGGGTCCTGAATTGTAACTTAACTGCGGCTAATAAGGCGATTTTGGCAAAGAGAATATCTCCTGCAGGGAAGCTGTTACCATCAAATGTTTGCCCTCATTAGACTCCCCTCTGGAAGCGCTTTCACTGCAAGCTGCAGATTCCCTCCTAACAGCAAGCTTTAGGATAGGGTACTGAATTGTATCTTAACTGCGGCTAATAAGGCAAAATTGGAAAAGAGATTATATCCCGCAGGGAAGCTGCTACCATCAAATGTTTGCCCTCGTTAGACTCCCCTCTGGAAGTGCTTTCACTGCAAGCTGCAGATTCCCTCCTAACAGCAAGCTTTAGGATAGGGTACTGAATTGTAACTTACTTTCGCCTAATAATGCGATTTTGGCAAAGAGAGTATCTCCTGCAGGGAAGCTGCTACCATCAAATGTTTGCCCTCATTAGACTCCCCTCTGGAAGCGCTTTCACTGCAAGCTGCAGATTCCCTCCTAACAGCAAGCTTTAGGATAGGGTACTGAATTGTAACTTAACTGGGGCTAATAATGCGATTTTGGCAAAGAGTGTATCACCCGCAGGGAAGCTGCTACCATCAAATGTTTGCCCTCATTAGACTCCCCTCTGGAAGCGCTTTCACTGCAAGCTGCAGATTCCCTCCTAACAGCAAGCTGTAGAACAGTGTACTGAATTGTAACTTAACTGCGGCTAATAAGGCGATTTTGGCAAAGAGAATATCTCCCGCAGGGAAGCTGCTACCATCAAATCTTTGCCCTCATTAGACTCCCCTCTGGAAGCGCATTCACTGCAAGCTGCAGATTCCCTCCTAACAGCAAGCTTTAGGATAGGTACTGAATTGTAACTTACTTTCGCCTAATAATGCGATTTTGGAAAAGAGAGTATCTCCCGCAGGGAAGATGCTACCATCAAATGTTTGCCCTCGTTAGACTACCCTCTGGAAGCGCATTCACTTCAAGCTGCAGATTCCCTCCTAACAGCAAGCTTTAGGATAGTGTACTGAATTGTAACTTACTTTCGCCTAATAATGCGATTTTTGCAAAGAGAGTATCTCCTGAAGGGAAGCTGCTACCATCAAATGTTTGCCCTCATTAGACTCCCCTCTGGAAGCGCTTTCACTGCAAGCTGCAGATTCCCTCTTAACAGCAAGCTTTAGGATAGGGTATTGAATTGTAACTTACTTTTGCCTAATATTGGGATTTTGGCAAAGAGAGTATCTCCCGCAGGGAAGCTGCTACCATCAAATATTTGCCCTCATTAGACTCCCCTCTGGAAGCGCTTTCACTGCAAGCTGCAGATTCCCTCCTAACAGCAAGCTTTAGGATAGGGTACTGAATTGTAACTTAACTGCGGCTAATAAGGCGATTTTGGCAAAGAGAGTATCTCCCGCAGGGAAGCTGCTACCATCAAATGTTTGCCCTCATTAGACTCCCCTCTGGAAGCGCTTTCACTGCAAGCTGCAGATTCCCTCCTAACAGCAAGCTTTAGGATAGGGTACTGAATTGTAACTTTTCTGCGGCTAATAAGGCGATTTTGGGAAAGAGAATATCTCTCGCAGGGAAGCTGCTACCATCAAATGTTTGCCCTCATTAGACTCCCCTCTGGAAGCGCTTTCACTGCAAGCTGCAGATTCCCTCCTAACAGCAAGCTTTAGGATAGGGTACTGAATTGTAACTTATCTGCGGCTAATAAGGCGATTTTGGGAAAGAGAATATCTCCCGCAGGGAAGTTGCTTCCATCAAATGTTTGCCCTCATTAGACTCCCCTCTGGAAGCGCTTTCACTGCAAGCTGCAGATTCCCTCCTAAAAGCAAGCTTTAGCATAGGGTACTGAATTGTAACTTAACTGCGTCTAATAAGGCGATTTTGGCAAAGAGAATATCTCCCGCAGGGAAGCTGTTACCATCAAATGATTGCCCTCATTAGACTCCCCTCTGGAAGCGCTTTCACTGCAAGCTGCAGATTCCCTCCTAACAGCAAGCTTTAGGATAGTGTCCTGAATTGTAACTTACTTACACCTAATAATGCGATTATGGCAAAGAGAGTATCTCCCGCAGGGAAGCTGCTACCATCAAATGTTTGCCCTCGTTAGACTCCCCTCTGGAAGCGCTTTCACTGCAAGCTGCAGATTCCCTCCTAACAGCAAGCTTTAGGATAGGGTACTGAATTGTAACTTACTTTCGCCTAATAATGCGATTTTGGCAAAGAGAGTATCTCCCGCAGGGAAGCTGCTACCATCAAATGTTTGCCCTCATTAGACTCCCCTCTGGAAGCGCTTTCACTGCAAGCTGCAGATTCCCTCCTAACAGCAAGCTTTAGGATAGGGTCCTGAATTGTAACTTAACTGCGGCTAATAAGGCGATTTTGGCAAAGAGAATATCTCCTGCAGGGAAGCTGTTACCATCAAATGTTTGCCCTCATTAGACTCCCCTCTGGAAGCGCTTTCACTGCAAGCTGCAGATTCCCTCCTAACAGCAAGCTTTAGGATAGGGTACTGAATTGTATCTTAACTGCGGCTAATAAGGCAAAATTGGAAAAGAGATTATATCCCGCAGGGAAGCTGCTACCATCAAATGTTTGCCCTCGTTAGACTCCCCTCTGGAAGTGCTTTCACTGCAAGCTGCAGATTCCCTCCTAACAGCAAGCTTTAGGATAGGGTACTGAATTGTAACTTACTTTCGCCTAATAATGCGATTTTGGCAAAGAGAGTATCTCCTGCAGGGAAGCTGCTACCATCAAATGTTTGCCCTCATTAGACTCCCCTCTGGAAGCGCTTTCACTGCAAGCTGCAGATTCCCTCCTAACAGCAAGCTTTAGGATAGGGTACTGAATTGTAACTTAACTGGGGCTAATAATGCGATTATGGCAAAGAGAGTATCACCCGCAGGGAAGCTGCTACCATCAAATGTTTGCCCTCATTAGACTCCCCTCTGGAAGCGCTTTCACTGCAAGCTGCAGATTCCCTCCTAACAGCAAGCTGTAGAACAGTGTACTGAATTGTAACTTAACTGCGGCTAATAAGGCGATTTTGGCAAAGAGAATATCTCCCGCAGGGAAGCTGCTACCATCAAATCTTTGCCCTCATTAGACTCCCCTCTGGAAGCGCATTCACTGCAAGCTGCAGATTCCCTCCTAACAGCAAGCTTTAGGATAGGTACTGAATTGTAACTTACTTTCGCCTAATAATGCGATTTTGGAAAAGAGAGTATCTCCCGCAGGGAAGATGCTACCATCAAATGTTTGCCCTCGTTAAACTCCCCTCTGGAAGCGCTTTCACTGCAAGCTGCAGATTCCCTCCTAACAGCAAGCTTTAGGATAGGGTACTGAATTGTAACTTACTTTCGCCTAATAATGCGATTTTGGCAAAGAGACTATCTCCCGCAGGGAAGCTGCTACTATCAAATGTTTGCCCTCATTAGACTCCCCTCTGGAAGCGCTTTCACTGCAAGCTGCAGATTCCCTCCTAACAGCAAGCTTTAGGATAGGGTACTGAATTGTAACTTAACTGCGGCTAATAAGGCGATTTTGGCAAAGAGAGTATCTCCCGCAGGGAAGCTGCTACCATCAAATGTTTGCCCTCATTAGACTCCCCTCTGGAAGCGCTTTCACTGCAAGCTGCAGATTCCCTCCTAACAGCAAGCTTTAGGATAGGGTACTGAATTGTAACTTATCTGCGGCTAATAAGGCGATTTTGGGAAAGAGAATATCTCCCGCAGGGAAGCTGCTACCATCAAATCTTTGCCCTCATTAGACTCCCCTCTGGAAGCGCATTCACTGCAAGCTGCAGATTCCCTCCTAACAGCAAGCTTTAGGATAGGGTACTGAATTGTAACTTACTTTCGCCTAATAATGCGATTTTGGCAAAGAGAGTATCTCCCGCAGGGAAGCTGCTACCATCAAATGTTTGCCCTCGTTAGACTACCCTGTGAAAGCGCATTCACTTCAAGCTGCAGATTCCCTCCTAACAGCAAGCTTTAGGATAGTGTACTGAATTGTAACTTACTTTCGCCTAATAAGGCGATTTTTGCAAAGAGAGTATCTCCTGAAGGGAAGCTGCTACCATCAAATGTTTGCCCTCATTAGACTCCCCTCTGGAAGCGCTTTCACTGCAAGCTGCAGATTCCCTCCTAACAGCAAGCTTTAGGATAGGGTATTGAATTGTAACTTACTTTTGCCTAATATTGGGATTTTGGCAAAGAGAGTATCTCCCGCAGGGAAGCTGCTACCATCAAATATTTGCCCTCATTAGACTCCCCTCTGGAAGCGCTTTCACTGCAAGCTGCAGATTCCCTCCTAACAGCAAGCTTTAGGATAGGGTACTGAATTGTAACTTAACTGCGGCTAATAAGGTGATTTTGGCAAAGAGAGTATCTCCCGCAGGGAAGCTGCTACCATCAAATGTTTGCCCTCATTAGACTCCCCTCTGGAAGCGCTTTCACTGCAAGCTGCAGATTCCCTCCTAACAGCAAGCTTTAGGATAGGGTACTGAATTGTAACTTATCTGCGGCTAATAAGGCGATTTTGGGAAAGAGAATATCTCCCGCAGGGAAGTTGCTACCATCAAATGTTTGCCCTCATTAGACTCCCCTCTGGAAGCGCTTTCACTGCAAGCTGCAGATTCCCTCCTAAAAGCAAGCTTTAGCATAGGGTACTGAATTGTAACTTAACTGCGTCTAATAAGGCGATTTTGGCAAAGAGAATATCTCCCGCAGGGAAGCTGTTACCATCAAATGATTGCCCTCATTAGACTCCCCTCTGGAAGCGCTTTCACTGCAAGCTGCAGATTCCCTCCTAACAGCAAGCTTTAGGATAGTGTCCTGAATTGTAACTTACTTACACCTAATAATGCGATTATGGCAAAGAGAGTATCTCCCGCAGGGAAGCTGCTACCATCAAATGTTTGCCCTCGTTAGACTCCCCTCTGGAAGCGCTTTCACTGCAAGCTGCAGATTCCCTCCTAACAGCAAGCTTTAGGATAGGGTACTGAATTGTAACTTACTTTCGCCTAATAATGCGATTTTGGCAAAGAGAGTATCTCCCGCAGGGAAGCTGCTACCATCAAATGTTTGCCCTCATTAGACTCCCCTCTGGAAGCGCTTTCACTGCAAGCTGCAGATTCCCTCCTAACAGCAAGCTTTAGGATAGGGTCCTGAATTGTAACTTAACTGCGGCTAATAAGGCGATTTTGGCAAAGAGAATATCTCCTGCAGGGAAGCTGTTACCATCAAATGTTTGCCCTCATTAGACTCCCCTCTGGAAGCGCTTTCACTGCAAGCTGCAGATTCCCTCCTAACAGCAAGCTTTAGGATAGGGTACTGAATTGTATCTTAACTGCGGCTAATAAGGCAAAATTGGAAAAGAGATTATATCCCGCAGGGAATCTGCTACCATCAAATGTTTGCCCTCGTTAGACTCCCCTCTGGAAGTGCTTTCACTGCAAGCTGCAGATTCCCTCCTAACAGCAAGCTTTAGGATAGGGTACTGAATTGTAACTTAACTGGGGCTAATAATGCGATTTTGGCAAAGAGAGTATCTCCCGCAGGGTAGCTGCTACCATCAAATGTTTGCCCTCATTAGACTCCCCTCTGGAAGCGCTTTCACTGCAAGCTGCAGATTCCCTCCTAACAGCAAGCTTTAGGATAGGGTACTGAATTGTAACTTATCTGCGGCTAATAAGGCGATTTTGGGAAAGAGAATATCTCCCGCAGGGAAGCTGCTACCATCAAATGTTTGCCCTCATTAGACTCCCCTCTGGAAGCGCTTTCACTGCAAGCTGCAGATTCCCTCCTAACAGCAAGCTTTAACATAGGGTACTATATTGTATCTTAACTGCGGCTAATAATGCGATTTTGGCAAAGAGAATATCTCCCGCAGGGAAGCTGTTACCATCAAATGATTGCCCTCATTAGACTCCCCTCTGGAAGCGCTTTCACTGCAAGCTGCAGATTCCCTCCTAACAGCAAGCTTTAGGATAGGGTACTGAATTGTAACTTACTTTCGCCTAATAATGCGATTTTGGAAAAGAGAGTATCTCCCGCAGGGAAGATGCTACCATCAAATGTTTGCCCTCGTTAAACTCCCCTCTGGAAGCGCTTTCACTGCAAGCTGCAGATTCCCTCCTAACAGCAAGCTTTAGGATAGGGTACTGAATTGTAACTTACTTTCGCCTAATAATGCGATTTTGGCAAAGAGAGTATCTCCCGCAGGGAAGCTGCTACCATCAAATGTTTGCCCTCATTAGACTCCCCTCTGGAAGCGCTTTCACTGCAAGCTGCAGATTCCCTCCTAACAGCAAGCTTTAGGATAGGGTACTGAATTGTAACTTAACTGCGGCTAATAAGGCGATTTTGGCAAAGAGAGTATATCCCGCAGGGAAGCTGCTACCATCAAATGTTTGCCCTCATTAGACTCCCCTCTGGAAGCGCTTTCACTGCAAGCTGCAGATTCCCTCCTAACAGCAAGCTTTAGGATAGGGTACTGAATTGTAACTTATCTGCGGCTAATAAGGCGATTTTGGGAAAGAGAATATCTCCCGCAGGGAAGCTGCTACCATCAAATGTTTGCCCTCATTAGACTCCCCTCTGGAAGCGCTTTCACTGCAAGCTGCAGATTCCCTCCTAACAGCAAGCTTTAGGATAGGGTACTGAATTGTAACTTAACTGCGGCTAATAAGGGGATTTTGGCAAAGAGAGTATCTCCCGCAGGGAAGCTGCTACCATCAAATGTTTGCCCTCATTAGACTCCCCTCTGGAAGCGCTTTCACCGCAAGCTGCAGATTCCCTCCTAACAGCAAGCTTTAGCATAGGGTACTGAATTGTAACTTAACTGCGGCTAATAAGGCGATTTTGGCAAAGAGAATATCTCCTGCAGGGAAGCTGTTACCATCAAATGTTTGCCCTCATTAGACTCCCCTCTGGAAGCGCTTTCACTGCAAGCTGCAGATTCCCTCCTAACAGCAAGCTTTAGGATAGGGTACTGAATTGTATCTTAACTGCGGCTAATAAGGCAAAATTGGAAAAGAGATTATATCCCGCAGGGAAGCTGCTACCATCAAATGTTTGCCCTCGTTAGACTCCCCTCTGGAAGTGCTTTCACTGCAAGCTGCAGATTCCCTCCTAACAGCAAGCTTTAGGATAGGGTACTGAATAGTAACTTAATTTCGCCTAATAATGCGATTTTGGCAAAGAGAGTATCTCCCGCAGGGAAGCTGCTACCATCAAACTTTTGCCCTCGTTAGACTCCCCTCTGGAAGCACTTTCACTGCAAGCTGCAGATTCCCTCCTAACAGCAAGCTTTAGGATAGGGTCCTGAATTGTATCTTACTTTCGCCTAATAATGCGATTTTGGCAAAGAGAGTATCTCCCGCAGGGAAGCTGCTACCATCAAATGTTTGCCCTCATTAGACTCCCCTCTGGAAGCGCTTTCACTGCAAGCTGCAGATTCCCTCCTAACAGCAAGCTTTAGGATAAGGTCCTGAATTGTATCTTAACTGCGGCTAATAAGGCGATTTTGGCAAAGAGAGTATCTCCCGCAGGGAAGCTGCTACCATCAAATGTTTGCCCTCATTAGACTCCCCTCTGGAAGCGCTTTCACTGCAAGCTGCAGATTCCCTCCTAACAGCAAGCTTTAGGATAGGGTACTGAATTGTAACTTAACTGCGGATAATAAGGCGATTTTGGCAAAGAGAGTATCTCCCGCAGGGAAGCTGCTACCATCAAATGTTTGCCCTCATTAGACTCCCCTCTGGAAGCGCTTTCACTGCAAGCTGCAGATTCCCTCCTAACAGCAAGCTTTAGGATAGGGTACTGAATTGTAACTTACTTTCGCCTAATAATGCGATTTTGGCAAAGAGAGTATCTCCCGCAGGGAAGCTGCTACCATCAAATGTTTGCCCTCATTAGACTCCCCTCTGGAAGCGCTTTCACTGCAAGCTGCAGATTCCCTCCTAACAGCAAGCTTTAGGATAGGGTACTGAATTGTAACTTAACTGCGGCTAATAAGGCGATTTTGGGAAAGAGAGTATCTCCCGCAGGGAAGCTGCTAACATCAAATGTTTGCCCTCATTAGACTCCCCTCTGGAAGCGCTTTCACTGCAAGCTGCAGATTCCCTCCTAACAGCAAGCTTTAGGATAGGGTACTGAATTGAAACTTACTTTCGCATAATATTGTGATTTTGGCAAAGAGAGTATCTCCCGCAGGGAAGCTGCTAACATCAAATGTTTGCCCTCATTAGACTCCCCTCTGGAAGCGCTTTCACTGCAAGCTGCAGATTCCCTCCTAACAGCAAGCTTTAGGATAGGGTCCTGAATTGTAACGTACTTTCGCCTAATAATGCGATTTTGGCAAAGAGAGTATCTCCCGCAGGGAAGCTGCTACCATCAAACGTTTGCCCTCGTTAGACTCCCCTCTGGAAGCGCTTTCTCTGCAAGCTGCAGATTCCCTCCTAACAGCAAGCTTTAGGATAGGGTACTGAATTGTATCTTACTTTCGCCTAATAATGCGATATTGGCAAAGAGAGTATCTCCCGCAGGGCAACTGCTACCATAAAATATTTGCCCTCATTAGACTCCCCTCTGGAAGCGCTTTCACTGCAAGCTGCAGATTCCCTCCTAACAGCAAGCTTTAGGATATGGTAATGAATTGTATCTTAACTGCGGCTAATAAGGCGATTTTGGCAAAGAGAGTATCTCCCGCAGGGAAGCTACTACCATCAAATATTTGCCCTCATTAGACTCCCCTCTGGAAGCGCTTTCACTGCAAGCTGCAGATTCCCTCCTAACAGCAAGCTTTAGGATAGGGTACTTAATTGTAACTTACTTTCGCCTAATAATGCGATTTTGGCAAAGAGAGTATCTCCCGCAGGGAAGCTGCTACCATCAAATGTTTGCCCTCATTAGACTCCCCTCTGGAAGCGCTTTCACTGCAAGCTGCAGATTCCCTCCTAACAGCAAGCTTTAGGATAGGGTCCTGAATTGTAACTTACTTTCGCCTAATAAGGCGATTTTGGCAAAGAGACTATCTCCCGCAGGGAAGCTGCTACCATCAAATGTTTGCCCTCGTTAGACTCCCCTCTGGAAGCGCTTTCACTGCAAGCTGCAGATTCCCTCCTAACAGCAAGCTTTAGGATAGGGTACTGAATTGAAGCTTACTTTCGCCTAATAATGCGATTTTGGCAAAGAGAGTATCTCCCGCAGGGAAGCTGCTACCATCAAATGTTTGCCCTCATTAGACTCCCCTCTGGAAGCGCTTTCACTGCAAGCTGCAGATTCCCTCCTAACAGCAAGCTTTAGGATAGGGTACTGAATTGTAACTTAACTGCGGATAATAATGATATTTTGGCAAAGAGAATATCTCCCGCAGGGAAGCTGCTACCATCAAATGTTTGCCCTCATTACACTCCCCTCTGGAAGCGCTTTCACTGCAAGCTGCAGATTCCCTCCTAACAGCAAGTTTTAGCATAGTGTACTGAATTGTAAATTACTTTCGCCTAATAATGCGATTTTGGCAAAGAGAGTATCACCCGCAGGGAAGCTGCTACCATCAAATATTTGCCCTCCTTAGACTCCCCTCTGGAAGCGCTTTCACTGCAAGCTGCAGATTCCCTCCTAACAGCTAGCTTTAGGATAGGGTACTGAATTGTAACTTACTTTCGCCTAATAATGCGATTTTGGCAAAGAGAGTATCTCCCGCAGGGCAGCTGCTACCATAAAATGTTTGCCCTCATTAGACTCCCCTCTGGAAGCGCTTTCACTGCAAGCTGCAGATTCCCTCCTAACAGCAAGCTTTAGGATAGGGTACTGAATTGTAACTTAACTGCGGATAATAAGGCGATTTTGGCAAAGAGATTATCTCCCGCAGGGAAGCAGCTACCATCAAATGTTTGCCCTCATTAGACTCCCCTCTGGAAGCGCTTTCACTGCAAGCTGCAGATTCCCTCCTAACAGCAAGCTTTAGGATAGGGTACTGAATTGTAACTTACTTTCGCCTAATAATGCGATTTTGGCAAAGAGAGTATCTCCCGCAGGGAAGCTGCTACCATCAAATGTTTGCCCTCGTTAGACTCCTCTCTGGAAGCGCTTTCACTGCAAGCTGCAGATTCCCTCCTAACAGCAAGCTTTAGGATAGGGTACTGAATTGTAACTTACTTTCGCCTAAAAATGCGATTTTGGAAAAGAGAGTATCTCCCGCAGGGCAGCTGCTACCATCAAATGTTTGCCCTCATTAGACTCCCCTCTGGAAGCGCTTTCACTGCAAGCTGCAGATTCCCTCCTAACAGCAAGCTTTAGGATAGGGTCCTGAATTGTAACGTACTTTCGCCTAATAATGCGATTTTGGCAAAGAGAGTATCTCCCGCAGGGAAGCTGCTACCATCAAACGTTTGCCCTCGTTAGACTCCCCTCTGGAAGCGCTTTCTCTGCAAGCTGCAGATTCCCTCCTAACAGCAAGCTTTAGGATGGGGTACTGAATTGTAACTTACTTTCGCCTAATAATGCGATTTTGGCAAAGAGAGTATCTCCCGCAGGGCAGCTGCTACCATAAAATGTTTGCCCTCATTAGACTCCCCTCTGGAAGTGCTTTCACTGCAAGCTGCAGATTCCCTCCTAACAGCAAGCTTTAGGATAGGGTACTGAATTGTAACTTACTTTCGCCTAATAATGCGATTTTGGCAAAGAGAGTATCTCCCTCAGGGAAGCTGCTACCATCAAATGTTTGCCCTCGTTAGACTCCCCTCTGGAAGCGCTTTCACTGCAAGCTGCAGATTCCCTCCTAACAGCAAGATTTAGGATAGGGTACTGAATTGTAACTTAACTGCGGATAATAAGGCGATTTTGGCAAAGAGAGTATCTCCCGCAGGGAAGCTGCTACCATCAAATGTTTGCCCTCATTAGACTCCCCTCTGGAAGCGCTTTCACTGCAAGCTGCAGATTCCCTCCTAACAGCAAGCTTTAGGATAGGGTACTGAATTGTAACTTACTTTCGCCTAATAATGCGATTTTGGCAAAGAGAGTATCTCCCGCAGGGAAGCTGCTACCATCAAATGTTTGCCCTCATTAGACTCCCCTCTGGAAGCGCTTTCACTGCAAGCTGCAGATTCCCTCCTAACAGCAAGCTTTAGGATAGGGTACTGAATTGTAACTTAACTGCGGCTAATAAGGCGATTTTGGGAAAGAGAGTATCTCCCGCAGGGAAGCTGCTAACATCAAATGTTTGCCCTCATTAGACTCCCCTCTGGAAGCGCTTTCACTGCAAGCTGCAGATTCCCTCCTAACAGCAAGCTTTAGGATAGGGTACTGAATTGAAACTTACTTTCGCATAATATTGTGATTTTGGCAAAGAGAGTATCTCCCGCAGGGAAGCTGCTAACATCAAATGTTTGCCCTCATTAGACTCCCCTCTGGAAGCGCTTTCACTGCAAGCTGCAGATTCCCTCCTAACAGCAAGCTTTAGGATAGGGTCCTGAATTGTAACGTACTTTCGCCTAATAAGGCGATTTTGGCAAAGAGAGTATCTCCCGCAGGGAAGCTGCTACCATCAAACGTTTGCCCTCGTTAGACTCCCCTCTGGAAGCGCTTTCTCTGCAAGCTGCAGATTCCCTCCTAACAGCAAGCTTTAGGATAGGGTACTGAATTGTAACTTACTTTCGCCTAATAATGCGATATTGGCAAAGAGAGTATCTCCCGCAGGGCAGCTGCTACCATAAAATATTTGCCCTCATTAGACTCCCCTCTGGAAGCGCTTTCACTGCAAGCTGCAGATTCCCTCCTAACAGCAAGCTTTAGGATAGGGTAATGAATTGTATCTTAACTGCGGCTAATAAGGCGATTTTGGCAAAGAGAGTATCTCCCGCAGGGAAGCTACTACCATCAAATGTTTGCCCTCATTAGACTCCCCTCTGGAAGCGCTTTCACTGCAAGCTGCAGATTCCCTCCTAACAGCAAGCTTTAGGATAGGGTACTGAATTGTAACTTACTTTCGCCTAATAATGCGATTTTGGCAAAGAGAGTATCTCCCGCAGGGAAGCTGCTACCATCAAATGTTTGCCCTCATTAGACTCCCCTCTGGAAGCGCTTTCACTGCAAGCTGCAGATTCCCTCCTAACAGCAAGCTTTAGGATAGGGTCCTGAATTGTAACTTACTTTCGCCTAATAAGGCGATTTTGGCAAAGAGACTATCTCCCGCAGGGAAGCTGCTACCATCAAATGTTTGCCCTCGTTAGACTCCCCTCTGGAAGCGCTTTCACTGCAAGCTGCAGATTCCCTCCTAACAGCAAGCTTTAGGATAGGGTACTGAATTGTAACTTACTTTCGCCTAATAATGCGATTTTGGCAAAGAGAGTATCTCCCGCAGGGAAGCTGCTACCATCAAATGTTTGCCCTCATTAGACTCCCCTCTGGAAGCGCTTTCACTGCAAGCTGCAGATTCCCTCCTAACAGCAAGCTTTAGGATAGGGTACTGAATTGTAACTTAACTGCGGATAATAAGGCGATTTTGGCAAAGAGATTATCTCCCGCAGGGAAGCAGCTACCATCAAATGTTTGCCCTCATTAGACTCCCCTCTGGAAGCGCTTTCACTGCAAGCTGCAGATTCCCTCCTAACAGCAAGCTTTAGGATAGGGTACTGAATTGTAACTTACTTTCGCCTAATAATGCGATTTTGGCAAAGAGAGTATCTCCCGCAGGGAAGCTGCTACCATCAAATGTTTGCCCTCGTTAGACTCCTCTCTGGAAGCGCTTTCACTGCAAGCTGCAGATTCCCTCCTAACAGCAAGCTTTAGGATAGGGTACTGAATTGTAACTTACTTTCGCCTAATAATGCGATTTTGGAAAAGAGAGTATCTCCCGCAGGGCAGCTGCTACCATCAAATGTTTGCCCTCATTAGACTCCCCTCTGGAAGCGCTTTCACTGCAAGCTGCAGATTCCCTCCTAACAGCAAGCTTTAGGATAGGGTCCTGAATTGTAACGTACTTTCGCCTAATAATGCGATTTTGGCAAAGAGAGTATCTCCCGCAGGGAAGCTGCTACCATCAAACGTTTGCCCTCGTTAGACTCCCCTCTGGAAGCGCTTTCTCTGCAAGCTGCAGATTCCCTCCTAACAGCAAGCTTTAGGATGGGGTACTGAATTGTAACTTACTTTCGCCTAATAATGCGATTTTGGCAAAGAGAGTATCTCCCGCAGGGCAGCTGCTACCATAAAATGTTTGCCCTCATTAGACTCCCCTCTGGAAGCGCTTTCACTGCAAGCTGCAGATTCCCTCCTAACAGCAAGCTTTAGGATAGGGTACTGAATTGTAACTTACTTTCGCCTAATAATGCGATTTTGGCAAAGAGAGTATCTCCCTCAGGGAAGCTGCTACCATCAAATGTTTGCCCTCGTTAGACTCCCCTCTGGAAGCGCTTTCACTGCAAGCTGCAGATTCCCTCCTAACAGCAAGATTTAGGATAGGGTACTGAATTGTAACTTAACTGCGGATAATAAGGCGATTTTGGCAAAGAGAGTATCTCCCGCAGGGAAGCTGCTACCATCAAATGTTTGCCCTCGTTAGACTCCCCTCTGGAAGCGCTTTCACTGCAAGCTGCAGATTCCCTCCTAACAGCAAGCTTTAGGATAGGGTACTGAATTGTAACTTACTTTCGCCTAATAATGCGATTTTGGCAAAGAGAGTATCTCCCGCAGGGAAGCTGCTACCATCAAATGTTTGCCCTCATTAGACTCCCCTCTGGAAGCGCTTTCACTGCAAGCTGCAGATTCCCTCCTAACAGCAAGCTTTAGGATAAGGTCCTGAATTGTATCTTAACTGCGGCTAATAAGGCGATTTTGGCAAAGAGAGTATCTCCCGCAGGGAAGCTGCTACCATCAAATGTTTGCCCTCATTAGACTCCCCTCTGGAAGCGCTTTCACTGCAAGCTGCAGATTCCCTCCTAACAGCAAGCTTTAGGATAGGGTACTGAATTGTAACTTACTTTCGCCTAATAATGCGATTTTGGCAAAGAGAGTATCTCCCGCAGGGAAGCTGCTACCATCAAATGTTTGCCCTCATTAGACTCCCCTCTGGAAGCGCTTTCACTGCAAGCTGCAGATTCCCTCCTAACAGCAAGCTTTAGGATAGGGTACTGAATTGTAACTTACTTTCGCCTAATAATGCGATTTTGGCAAAGAGAGTATCTCCCGCAGGGAAGCTGCTACCATCAAATGTTTGCCCTCATTAGACTCCCCTCTGGAAGCGCTTTCACTGCAAGCTGCAGATTCCCTCCTAACAGCAAGCTTTAGGATAGGGTACTGAATTGTAACTTAACTGCGGCTAATAAGGCGATTTTGGGAAAGAGAGTATCTCCCGCAGGGAAGCTGCTAACATCAAATGTTTGCCCTCATTAGACTCCCCTCTGGAAGCGCTTTCACTGCAAGCTGCAGATTCCCTCCTAACAGCAAGCTTTAGGATAGGGTACTGAATTGTAACTTACTTTCGCCTAATAATGCGATTTTGGCAAAGAGAGTATCTCCCGCAGGGAAGCTGCTACCATCAAACGTTTACCCTCGTTAGACTCCCCTCCGGAAGCGCTTTCACTGCAAGCTGCAGATTCCCTCCTAACAGCAAGCTTTAGGATAGGGTACTGAATTGAAACTTACTTTCGCATAATATTGTGATTTTGGCAAAGAGAGTATCTCCCGCAGGGAAGCTGCTAACATCAAATGTTTGCCCTCATTAGACTCCCCTCTGGAAGCGCTTTCACTGCAAGCTGCAGATTCCCTCCTAACAGCAAGCTTTAGGATAGGGTAATGAATTGTATCTTAACTGCGGCTAATAAGGCGATTTTGGCAAAGAGAGTATCTCCCGCAGGGAAGCTACTACCATCAAATGTTTGCCCTCATTAGACTCCCCTCTGGAAGCGCTTTCACTGCAAGCTGCAGATTCCCTCCTAACAGCAAGCTTTAGGATAGGGTACTGAATTGTAACTTACTTTCGCCTAATAATGCGATTTTGGCAAAGAGAGTATCTCCCGCAGGGCAGCTGCTAACATAAAATGTTTGCCCTCATTAGACTCCCCTCTGGAAGCGCTTTCACTGCAAGCTGCTGATTCCCTCCTAACAGCAAGCTTTAGGATAGGGTACTGAATTGTAACTTACTTTCGCCTAATAATGCGATTTTGGCAAAGAGAGTATCTCCCGCAGGGAAGCTGCTACCATCAAATGTTTGCCCTCGTTAGACTCCCCTCTGGAAGCGCTTTCACTGCAAGCTGCAGATTCCCTCCTAACAGCAAGCTTTAGGATAGGGTACTGAATTGTAACTTACTTTCGCCTAATAATGCGATTTTGGCAAAGAGAGTATCTCCCGCAGGGAAGCTGCTACCATCAAATGTTTGCCCTCATTAGACTCCCCTCTGGAAGCGCTTTCACTGCAAGCTGCAGATTCCCTCCTAACAGCAAGCTTTAGGATAGGGTACTGAATTGTAACTTAACTGCGGATAATAATGATATTTTGGCAAAGAGAATATCTCCCGCAGGGAAGCTGCTACCATCAAATGTTTGCCCTCATTACACTCCCCTCTGGAAGCGCTTTCACTGCAAGCTGCAGATTCCCTCCTAACAGCAAGTTTTAGTATAGGGTACTGAATTGTAAATTACTTTCGCCTAATAATGCGATTTTGGCAAAGAGAATATCTCCCGCAGGGAAGCTGCTACCATCAAATATTTGCCCTCCTTAGACTCCCCTCTGGAAGCGCTTTCACTGCAAGCTGCAGATTCCCTCCTAACAGCTAGCTTTAGGATAGGGTACTGAATTGTAACTTACTTTCGCCTAATAATGCGATTTTGGCAAAGAGAGTATCTCCCGCAGGGCAGCTGCTACCATAAAATGTTTGCCCTCATTAGACTCCCCTCTGGAAGCGCTTTCACTGCAAGCTGCAGATTCCCTCCTAACAGCAAGCTTTAGGATAGGGTACTGAATTGTAACTTAACTGCGGATAATAAGGCGATTTTGGCAAAGAGATTATCTCCCGCAGGGAAGCAGCTACCATCAAATGTTTGCCCTCATTAGACTCCCCTCTGGAAGCGCTTTCACTGCAAGCTGCAGATTCCCTCCTAACAGCAAGCTTTAGGATAGGGTACTGAATTGTAACTTACTTTCGCCTAATAATGCGATTTTGGCAAAGAGAGTATCTCCCGCAGGGAAGCTGCTACCATCAAAAGTTTGCCCTCGTTAGACTCCCCTCTGGAAGCGCTTTCACTGCAAGCTGCAGATTCCCTCCTAACAGCAAGCTTTAGGATAGGGTACTGAATTGTAACTTACTTTCGCCTAATAATGCGATTTTGGAAAAGAGAGTATCTCCCGCAGGGCAGCTGCTACCATCAAATGTTTGCCCTCATTAGACTCCCCTCTGGAAGCGCTTTCACTGCAAGCTGCAGATTCCCTCCTAACAGCAAGCTTTAGGATAGGGTCCTGAATTGTAACGTACTTTCGCCTAATAATGCGATTTTGGCAAAGAGAGTATCTCCCGCAGGGAAGCTGCTACCATCAAACGTTTGCCCTCGTTACACTCCCCTCTGGAAGCGCTTTCTCTGCAAGCTGCAGATTCCCTCCTAACAGCAAGCTTTAGGATGGGGTACTGAATTGTAACTTACTTTCGCCTAATAATGCGATTTTGGCAAAGAGAGTATCTCCCGCAGGGCAGCTGCTACCATAAAATGTTTGCCCTCATTAGACTCCCCTCTGGAAGCGCTTTCACTGCAAGCTGCAGATTCCCTCCTAACAGCAAGCTTTAGGATAGGGTACTGAATTGTAACTTACTTTCGCCTAATAATGCGATTTTGGCAAAGAGAGTATCTCCCTCAGGGAAGCTGCTACCATCAAATGTTTGCCCTCATTAGACTCCCCTCTGGAAGCGCTTTCACTGCAAGCTGCAGATTCCCTCCTAACAGCAAGCTTTAGGATAGGGTACTGAATTGTAACTTATCTGCGGCTAATAAGGCGATTTTGGCAAAGAGAGTATCTCCCGCAGGGAAGCTGCTAACATCAAATGTTTGCCCTCATTAGACTCCCCTCTGGAAGCGCTTTCACTGCAAGCTGCAGATTCCCTCCTAACAGCAAGCTTTAGGTTAGGGTACTGAATTGTAACTTACTTTCGCCTAATAATGCGATTTTGGCAAAGAGAGTATCTCCCGCAGGGAAGCTGCTACCATCAAATGTTTGCCCTCATTAGACTCCCCTCTGGAAGCGCTTTCACTGCAACCTGCAGATTCCCTCCTAACAGCAAGCTTTAGGATAGGGCACTGAATTGTAACTTAACTGCGGCAAATAAGCCGATTATGGCAAAGAGAATATCTCCCGCAGGGAAGATGCTACCATCAAATGTTTGCCGTCATTAGACTCCCCTCTGGAAGCGCTTTCACTGCAAGCTGCAGATTCCCTCCTAATAGCAAGCTTTAGGATAGGGTACTGAATTGTAACTTACTTTCGCCTAATAATGCGATTTTGGCAAAGAGAGTATCTCCCGCAGGGAAGCTGCTACCATCAAATGTTTGCCCTCATTAGACTCCCCTCCGGAAGCGCTTTCACTGCAAGCTGTAGATTCCCTCCTAACAGCAAGCTTTAGGATAGGGTACTGAATTGTAACTTACTTTCGCCTAATAATGCGATTTTGGAAAAGAGAGTATCTCCCGCAGGGAAGCTGCTAACATCAAATGTTTGCCCTCATTAGACTCCCCTCTGGAAGCGCTTTCACTGCAAGCTGTAGATTCCCTCCTAACAGCAAGCTTTAGGATAGGGTACTGAATTGTAACTTAACTGCGGCTAATAAGGCGATTTTGGCAAAGAGAATATCTCCCGCAGGGAAGCTGCTACCATCAAATATTTGCCCTCATTAGACTCCCCTCTGGAAGCGCTTTCACTGCAAGCTGCAGATTCCCTCCTAACAGCAAGCTTTAGGATAGGGTACTGAATTGTAACTTACTTTCGCCTAATAATGCGATTTTGGCAAAGAGAATATCTCCCGCAGGGAAGCTGCTACCATCAAATGTTTGCCCTCATTAGACTCCCCTCTGGAAGCGCTTTCACTGCAAGCTGTAGATTCCCTCCTAACAGCAAGCTTTAGGATAGGGTACTGAATTGTAACTTACTTTCGCCTAATAATGCGATTTTGGCAAAGAGAATATCTCCCGCAGGGAAGCTGCTAACATCAAATGTTTGCCCTCATTAGACTCCCCTCTGGAAGCGCTTTCACTGCAAGCTGCAGATTCCCTCCTAACAGCAAGCTTTAGGATAGGGTACTGAATTGTAACTTAACTGCGGCTAATAAGGCGAATTTGGCAAAGAGAATATCTCCCGCAGGGAAGCTGCTACCATCAAATGTTTGCCCTCATTAGACTCCCCTCTGGAATCGCTTTCACTGCAAGCTGCAGATTCCCTCCTAACAGCAAGCTTTAGGATAGGGTACTGAATTGTAACTTAACTGCGGATAATAAGGCGATTTTGGCAAAGAGATTATCTCCCGCAGGGAAGCTGCTACCATCAAATGTTTGCCCTCATTAGACTCCCCTCTGGAAGCACTTTCACTGCAAGCTGCAGATTCCCTCCTAACAGCAAGCTTTAGGATAGGGTCCTGAATTGTATCTTACTTTCGCCTAATAATGCGATTTTGGCAAAGAGAGTATCTCCCGCAGGGAAGCTGCTACCATCAAATGTTTGCCCTCATTAGACTCCCCTCTGGAAGCGCTTTCACTGCAAGCTGCAGATTCCCTCCTAACAGCAAGCTTTAGGATAAGGTCCTGAATTGTATCTTAACTGCGGCTAATAAGGCGATTTTGGCAAAGAGAGTATCTCCCGCAGGGAAGCTGCTACCATCAAATGTTTGCCCTCATTAGACTCCCCTCTGGAAGCGCTTTCACTGCAAGCTGCAGATTCCCTCCTAACAGCAAGCTTTAGGATAGGGTACTGAATTGTAACTTAACTGCGGATAATAAGGCGATTTTGGCAAAGAGAGTATCTCCCGCAGGGAAGCTGCTACCATCAAATGTTTGCCCTCATTAGACTCCCCTCTGGAAGCGCTTTCACTGCAAGCTGCAGATTCCCTCCTAACAGCAAGCTTTAGGATAGGGTACTGAATTGTAACTTAACTGCGGCTAATAAGGCGATTTTGGGAAAGAGAGTATCTCCCGCAGGGAAGCTGCTAACATCAAATGTTTGCCCTCATTAGACTCCCCTCTGGAAGCGCTTTCACTGCAAGCTGCAGATTCCCTCCTAACAGCAAGCTTTAGGATAGGGTACTGAATTGTAACTTACTTTCGCCTAATAATGCGATTTTGGCAAAGAGAGTATCTCCCGCAGGGAAGCTGCTACCATCAAACGTTTGCCCTCGTTAGACTCCCCTCCGGAAGCGCTTTCACTGCAAGCTGCAGATTCCCTCCTAACAGCAAGCTTTAGGATAGGGTACTGAATTGAAACTTACTTTCGCATAATATTGTGATTTTGGCAAAGAGAGTATCTCCCGCAGGGAAGCTGCTAACATCAAATGTTTGCCCTCATTAGACTCCCCTCTGGAAGCGCTTTCACTGCAAGCTGCAGATTCCCTCCTAACAGCAAGCTTTAGGATAGGGTCCTGAATTGTAACGTACTTTCGCCTAACAATGCGATTTTGTCAAAGAGAGTATCTCCCGCAGGGCAGCTGCTACCATAAAATATTTGCCCTCATTAGACTCCCCTCTGGAAGCGCTTTCACTGCAAGCTGCAGATTCCCTCCTAACAGCAAGCTTTAGGATAGGGTAATGAATTGTATCTTAACTGCGGCTAATAAGGCGATTTTGGAAAAGAGAGTATCTCCCGCAGGGAAGCTACTACCATCAAATGTTTGCCCTCATTAGACTCCCCTCTGGAAGCGCTTTCACTGCAAGCTGCAGATTCCCTCCTAACAGCAAGCTTTAGGATAGGGTACTGAATTGTAACTTACTTTCGCCTAATAATGCGATTTTGGCAAAGAGAGTATCTCCCGCAGGGCAGCTGCTAAAATAAAATGTTTGCCCTCATTAGACTCCCCTCTGGAAGCGCTTTCACTGCAAGCTGCAGATTCCCTCCTAACAGCAAGCTTTAGGATAGGGTACTGAATTGTAACTTACTTTCGCCTAATAATGCGATTTTGGCAAAGAGAGTATCTCCCGCAGGGAAGCTGCTACCATCAAATGTTTGCCCTCGTTAGACTCCCCTCTGGAAGCGCTTTCACTGCAAGCTGCAGATTCCCTCCTAACAGCAAGCTTTAGGATAGGGTACTGAACTGTAACTTACTTTCGCCTAATAATGCGATTTTGGCAAAGAGAGTATCTCCCGCAGGGAAGCTGCTACCATCAAATGTTTGTCCTCATTAGACTCCCCTCTGGAAGCGCTTTCACTGCAAGCTGCAGATTCCCTCCTAACAGCAAGCTTTAGGATAGGGTACTGAATTGTAACTTAACTGCGGATAATAATGATATTTTGGCAAAGAGAATATCTCCCGCAGGGAAGCTGCTACCATCAAATGTTTGCCCTCCTTAGACTCCCCTCTGGAAGCGCTTTCACTGCAAGCTGCAGATTCCCTCCTAACAGCAAGTTTTAGCATAGTGTACTGAATTGTAAATTACTTTCGCCTAAAAATGCGATTTTGGCAAAGAGAATATCTCCCGCAGGGAAGCTGCTACCATCAAATATTTGCCCTCCTTAGACTCCCCTCTGGAAGCGCTTTCACTGCAAGCTGCAGATTCCCTCCTAACAGCAAGATTTAGGATAGGGTACTGAATTATAACTTACTTTCGCCTACTAATGCGATTTTGGCAAAGAGAGTATCTCCCGCAGGGAAGCTGCTACCATCAAATGTTTGCCCTCATTAGACTCCCCTCTGGAAGCGCTTTCACTGCAAGCTGCAGATTCCCTCCTAATAGCAAGCTTTAGGATAGGGTACTGAATTGTAACTTACTTTCGCCTAATAATGCGATTTTGGCAAAGAGAGTATCTCCCGCAGGGAAGCTGCTACCATCAAATGTTTGCCCTCATTAGACTCCCCTCCGGAAGCGCTTTCACTGCAAGCTGCAGATTCCCTCCTAACAGCAAGCTTTAGGATAGGGTACTGAATTGTAACTTACTTTCGCCTAATAATGCGATTTTGGCAAAGAGAGTATCTCCCGCAGGGAAGCTGCTAACATCAAATGTTTGCCCTCATTAGACTCCCCTCTGGAAGCGCTTTCACTGCAAGCTGTAGATTCCCTCCTAACAGCAAGCTTTAGGATAGGGTACTGAATTGTAACTTAACTGCGGCTAATAAGGCGATTTTGGCAAAGAGAATATCTCCCGCAGGGAAGCTGCTAACATCAAATGTTTGCCCTCATTAGACTCCCCTCTGGAAGCGCTTTCACTGCAAGCTGCAGATTCCCTCCTAACAGCAAGCTTTAGGATAGGGTACTGAATTGTAACTTACTTTCGCCTAATAATGCGATTTTGGCAAAGAGAGTATCTCCCGCAGGGAAGCTGCTACCATCAAATGTTTGCCCTCGTTAGACTACCCTCTGGAAGCGCTTTCACTGCAAGCTGCAGATTCCCTCTTAACAGCAATCTTTAGGATAGGGTACTGAATTGTAACTTAACTGCGGCTAATAAGGCGATTTTGGCAAAGAGAATATCTCCCGTAGGGAAGCTGCTACCATCAAATGTTTGCCCTCATTACACTCCCCTCTGGAAGCGCTTTCACTGCAAGCTGCAGATTCCCTCCTAACAGCAAGTTTTAGCATAGGGTACTGAATTGTAAATTACTTTCGCCTAATAATGCGATTTTGGCAAAGAGAATATCTCCCGCAGGGAAGCTGCTACCATCAAATATTTGCCCTCCTTAGACTCCCCTCTGGAAGCGCTTTCACTGCAAGCTGCAGATTCCCTCCTAACAGCAAGCTTTAGGATAGGGTACTGAATTATAACTTACTTTCGCCTACTAATGCGATTTTGGCAAAGAGAGTATCTCCCGCAGGGAAGCTGCTACCATCAAATGTTTGCCCTCATTAGACTCCCCTCTGGAAGCGCTTTCACTGCAAGCTGCAGATTCCCTCCTAACAGCAAGCTTTAGGATAGGGTACTGAATTGTAACTTACTTTCGCCTAATAATGCGATTTTGGCAAAGAGAGTATCTCCCGCAGGGAAGCTGCTACCATCAAATGTTTGCCCTCGTTAGACTACCCTCTGGAAGCGCTTTCACTGCAAGCTGCAGATTCCCTCCTAACAGCAATCTTTAGGATAG
Source organism: Phaenicophaeus curvirostris (assembly GCF_032191515.1). Taxonomy (NCBI): domain Eukaryota; kingdom Metazoa; phylum Chordata; class Aves; order Cuculiformes; family Cuculidae; genus Phaenicophaeus; species Phaenicophaeus curvirostris. The sequence continues at coordinate 25,585 of NW_027206800.1, read as the reverse complement.
GGTACTGAATTGTAACTTAACTGCGGCTAATAAGGCGATTTTGGCAAAGAGAATATCTCCCGCAGGGAAGCTGCTACCATCAAATGTTTGCCCTCATTAGACTCCCCTCTGGAAGCGCTTTCACTGCAAGCTGCAGATTCCCTCCTAATAGCAAGCTTTAGGATAGGGTACTGAATTGTAACTTACTTTCGCCTAATAATGCGATTTTGGCAAAGAGACTATCTCCCGCAGGGAAGCTGCTACCATCAAATGTTTGCCCTCATTAGACTCCCCTCCGGAAGCGCTTTCACTGCAAGCTGCAGATTCCCTCCTAACAGCAAGCTTTAGGATAGGGTACTGAATTGTAACTTACTTTCGCTTAATAATGCGATTTTGGCAAAGAGAGTATCACCCGGAAAGAAGCTGCTACCATCAAATGTTTGCCCTCGTTAGACTACCCTCTGGAAGCGCTTTCACTGCAAGCTGCAGATTCCCTCCTAACAGCAATCTTTAGGATAGGGTACTGAATTGTAACTTAACTGCGGCTAATAAGGCGATTTTGGCAAAGAGAATATCTCCCGCAGGGAAGCTGCTACCATCAAATGTTTGCCCTCATTAGACTCCCCTCTGGAAGCGCTTTCACTGCAAGCTGCAGATTCCCTCCTAACAGCAAGATTTAGAATAGGGTACTGAATTGTAACTTAACTGCGGCTAATAATGCGATTTTGGCAAAGAGAGTATCTCCCGCAGGGAAGCTGCTACCATCAAATGTTTGCCCTCATTAGACTCCCCTCTGGAAGCGCTTTCACTGCAAGCTGCAGATTCCCTCCTAACAGCAAGCTTTAGGATAGGGTACTGAATTGTAACTTAACTGCGGATAATAAGGCGATTTTGGCAAAGAGAGTATCTCCCGCAGGGAAGCTGCTACCATCAAATGTTTGCCCTCATTAGACTCCCCTCTGGAAGCGCTTTCACTGCAAGCTGCAGATTCCCTCCTAACAGCAAGCTTTAGGATAGGGTACTGAATTGTAACTTACTTTCGCCTAATAATGCGATTTTGGCAAAGAGAGTATCTCCCGCAGGGAAGCTGCTACCATCAAATGTTTGCCCTCATTAGACTCCCCTCTGGAAGCGCTTTCACTGCAAGCTGCAGATTCCCTCCTAACAGCAAGCTTTAGGATAGGGTACTGAATTGTAACTTACTTTCGCCTAATAATGCGATTTTGGCAAAGAGAGTATCTCCCGCAGGGAAGCTGCTACCATCAAATGTTTGCCCTCATTAGACTCCCCTCTGGAAGCGCTTTCACTGCAAGCTGCAGATTCCCTCCTAACAGCAAGCTTTAGGATAGGGTACTGAATTGTAACTTAACTGCGGCTAATAAGGCGATTTTGGCAAAGAGAATATCTCCCGCAGGGAAGTTGCTACCATAAAATGTTTGCCCTCATTAGACTCCCCTCTGGAATCGCTTTCATTGCAAGCTGCAGATTCCCTCCTAACAGCAAGCTTTAGGATAGGGTCCTGAATTGTAACTTACTTTCGCCTAATAATGCGATTTTGGCAAAGAGAGTATCTCCCGCAGGGCAGCTGCTACCATCAAATGTTTGCCCTCGTTAGACTCCCCTCTGGAAGCGCTTTCACTGCAAGCTGCAGATTCCCTCCTAACAGCAAGCTTTAGGATAGGGTACTGAATTGTAACTTATTTTCGCCTAATAATGCGATTTTGGCAAAGAGAGTATCTCCCGCAGGGAAGCTGCTACCATCAAATGTTTGCCCTCATTAGACTCCCCTCTGGAAGTGCTTTCACTGCAAGCTGCAGATTCCCTCCTAACAGCAAGCTTTAGGATAGGGTACTGAATTGTAACTTAACTGCGGATAATAAGGCGATTTTGGCAAAGAGAGTATCTCCCGCAGGGAAGCTGCTACCATCAAATGTTTGCCCTCATTAGACTCCCCTCTGGAAGCGCTTTCACTGCAAGCTGCAGATTCCCTCCTAACAGCAAGCTTTAGGATAGGGTACTGAATTGTAACTTACTTTCGCCTAATAATGCGATTTTGGCAAAGAGAGTATCTCCCGCAGGGAAGCTGCTACCATCAAATGTTTGCCCTCATTAGACTCCCCTCTGGAAGCGCTTTCACTGCAATCTGCAGATTCCCTCCTAACAGCAAGCTTTAGGATAGGGTACTGAATTGTAACTTACTTTCGCCTAATAATGCGATTTTGGCAAAGAGAGTATCTCCCGCAGGGAAGCTGCTACCATCAAATGTTTGCCCTCATAAGACTCCCCTCTGGAAGCGCTTTCACTGCAAGCTGCAGATTCCCTCCTAATAGCAAGCTTTAGGATAGGGTACTGAATTGTAACTTAACTGCGGCTAATAAGGCGATTTTGGCAAAGAGAATATCTCCCGCAGGGAAGCTGCTACCATCAAATGCTTGCCCTCATTAGACTCCCCTCTGGAAGCGCTTTCACTGCAAGCTGCAGATTCCCTCCTAACAGCAAGCTTTAGGATAGGGTCCTGAATTGTAACGTACTTTCGCCTAATAATGCGATTTTGGCAAAGAGAGTATCTCCCGCAGGGAAGCTGCTACCATCAAACGTTTGCCCTCATTAGACTCCCCTCTGGAAGCGCTTTCACTGCAAGCTGCAGATTCCCTCCTAACTGCAAGCTTTAGGATAGGGTACTGAATTGTAACTTACTTTCGCCTAATAATGCGATTTTGGCAAAGAGAGTATCTCCCGCAGGGCAGCTGCTACCATAAAATGTTTGCCCTCATTAGACTCCCCTCTGGAAGCGCTTTCACTGCAAGCTGCAGATTCCCTCCTAACAGCAAGCTTTAGGATAGGGTACTGAATTGTAACTTACTTTCGCCTAATAATGCGATTTTGGAAAAGAGACTATCTCCCGCAGGGAAGCTGCTACCATCAAATGTTTGCCCTCGTTAGACTCCCCTCTGGAAGCGCTTTCACTGCAAGCTGCAGATTCCCTCCTAACAGCAAGCTTTAGGATAGGGTACTGAATTGTAACTTACTTTCGCCTAATAATGCGATTTTGGAAAAGAGACTATCTCCCGCAGGGAAGCTGCTACCATCAAATGTTTGCCCTCATTAGACTCCCCTCTGGAAGCGCTTTCACTGCAAGCTGCAGATTCCCTCCTAACAGCAAGCTTTAGGATAGGGTACTGAATTGTAACTTAACTGCGGATAATAAGGTGATTTTGGCAAAGAGAGTATCTCCCGCAGGGAAGCTGCTACCATCAAATGTTTGCCCTCATTAGACTCCCCTCTGGAAGCGCTTTCACTGCAAGCTGCAGATTCCCTCCTAACAGCAAGCTTTAGGATAGGGTACTGAATTGTAACTTAACTGCGGCTAATAAGGCGATTTTGGCAAAGAGAGTATCTCCCGCAGGGAAGCTGCTACCATCAAATGTTTGCCCTCATTAGACTCCCCTCTGGAAGCGCTTTCACTGCAAGCTGCAGATTCCCTCCTAACAGCAAGCTTTAGGATAGGGTACTGAATTGTAACTTACTTTCGCCTAATAATGCGATTTTGGCAAAGAGAGTATCTCCCGCAGGGAAGCTGCTACCATCAAACGTTTGCCCTCGTTAGACTCCCCTCTGGAAGCGCTTTCACTGCAAGCTGCAGATTCCCTCCTAACAGCAAGCTTTAGGATAGGGTACTGAATTGTAACTTATCTGCGGCTAATAAGGCGATTTTGGCAAAGAGAATATCTCCCGCAGGGAAGCTGCTACCATCAAATGTTTGCCCTCATTAGACTCCCCTCTGGAAGCGCTTTCACTGCAAGCTGCAGATTCCCTCCTAACAGCAAGCTTTAGGATAGGGTACTGAATTGTAACTTACTTTCGCCTAATAATGAGATTTTGGCAAAGAGAGTATCTCCCGCAGGGAAGCTGCTACCATCAAATGTTTGCCCTCGTTAGACTCCCCTCTGGAAGCGCTTTCACTGCAAGCTGCAGATTCCCTCCTAACAGCAAGCTTTAGGATAGGGTACTGAATTGTAACTTAACTGCGGCTAATAAGGCGCTTTTGGGAAAGAGAGTATCTCCCGCAGGGAAGCTGCTACCATCAAATGTTTGCCCTCATTAGACTCCCCTCTGGAAGCGCTTTCACTGCAAGCTGCAGATTCCCTCCTAACAGCAAGCTTTAGGATAGGGTACTGAATTGTAACTTAACTGCGGCTAATAATGATATTTTGGCAAAGAGAATATCTCCCGCAGGGAAGCTGCTACCATCAAATGTTTGCCCTCATTACACTCCCCTCTGGAAGCGCTTTCACTGCAAGCTGCAGATTCCCTCCTAACAACAAGTTTTAGCATAGGGTACTGAATTGTAAATTACTTTCGCCTAATAATGCGATTTTGGCAAAGAGAGTATCTCCCGCAGGGAAGCTGCTACCATCAAATGTTTGCCCTCATTAGACTCCCCTCTGGAAGCGCTTTCACTGCAAGCTGCAGATTCCCTCCTAACAGCAAGCTTTAGGATAGGGTACTGAATTGTAACTTAACTGCGGCTAATAAGGCGATTTTGGCAAAGAGAATATCTCCCGCAGGGAAGCTGCTACCATCAAATGTTTGCCCTCATTAGACTCCCCTCTGGAAGCGCTTTCACTGCAAGCTGCAGATTCCCTCCTAATAGCAAGCTTTAGGATAGGCTACTGAATTGTAACTTACTTTCGCCTAATAATGCGATTTTGGCAAAGAGAGTATCTCCCGCAGGGAAGCTGCTACCATCAAATGTTTGCCCTCATTAGACTCCCCTCCGGAAGCGCTTTCACTGCAAGCTGCAGATTCCCTCCTAACAGCAAGCTTTAGGATAGGGTACTGAATTGTAACTTACTTTCGCCTAATAATGCGATTTTGGCAAAGAGACTATCTCCCGCAGGGAAGCTGCTACCATCAAATGTTTGCCCTCATTAGACTCCCCTCTGGAAGCGCTTTCACTGCAAGCTGCAGATTCCCTCCTAACAGCAAGCTTTAGGATAGGGTACTGAATTGTAACTTAACTGCGGCTAATAAGGCGATTTTGGCAAAGAGAGTATCTCCCGCAGGGAAGCTGCTACCATCAAATGTTTGCCCTCATTAGACTCCCCTCTGGAAGCGCTTTCACTGCAAGCTGCAGATTCCCTCCTAACAGCAAGCTTTAGGATAGGGTACTGAATTGTAACTTACTTTCGCCTAATAATGCGATTTTGGCAAAGAGAGTATCTCCCGCAGGGAAGCTGCTACCATCAAATGTTTGCCCTCATTAGACTCCCCTCTGGAAGCGCTTTCACTGCAAGCTGCAGATTCCCTCCTAACAGCAAGCTTTAGGATAGGGTACTGAATTGTATCTTAACTGCGGCTAATAAGGCGATTTTGGCAAAGAGAGTATCTCCCGCAGGGAAGCTGCTACCATCAAATGTTTGCCCTCATTAGACTCCCCTCTGGAAGCGCTTTCACTGCAAGCTGCAGATTCCCTCCTAACAGCAAGCTTTAGGATAGGGTACTGAATTGTAACTTAACTGCGGCTAATAAGGCGATTTTGGCAAAGAGAATATCTCCCGCAGGGAAGCTGCTACCATCAAATGCTTGCCCTCATTAGACTCCCCTCTGGAAGCGCTTTCACTGCAAGCTGCAGATTCCCTCCTAACAGCAAGCTTTAGGATAGGGTCCTGAATTGTAACGTACTTTCGCCTAATAATGCGATTTTGGCAAAGAGAGTATCTCCCGCAGGGAAGCTGCTACCATCAAACGTTTGCCCTCATTAGACTCCCCTCTGGAAGCGCTTTCACTGCAAGCTGCAGATTCCCTCCTAACAGCAAGCTTTAGGATAGGGTACTGAATTGTAACTTACTTTCGCCTAATAATGCGATTTTGGCAAAGAGAGTATCTCCCGCAGGGCAGCTGCTACCATAAAATGTTTGCCCTCATTAGACTCCCCTCTGGAAGCGCTTTCACTGCAAGCTGCAGATTCCCTCCTAACAGCAAGCTTTAGGATAGGGTACTGAATTGTAACTTACTTTCGCCTAATAATGCGATTTTGGCAAAGAGAGTATCTCCCGCAGGGAAGCTGCTACCATCAAATGTTTGCCCTCATTAGACTCCCCTCTGGAAGCGCTTTCACTGCAAGCTGCAGATTCCCTCCTAACAGCAAGCTTTAGGATAGGGTACTGAATTGTAACTTACTTTCGCCTAATAAAGCGATTTTGGAAAAGAGACTATCTCCCGCAGGGAAGCTGCTACCATCAAATGTTTGCCCTCATTAGACTCCCCTCTGGAAGCGCTTTCACTGCAAGCTGCAGATTCCCTCCTAACAGCAAGCTTTAGGATAGGGTACTGAATTGTAACTTAACTGCGGATAATAAGGCTATTTTGGCAAAAAGAGTATCTCCCGCAGGGAAGCTGCTACCATCAAATGTTTGCCCTCATTAGACTCCCCTCTGGAAGCGCTTTCACTGCAAGCTGCAGATTCCCTCCTAACAGCAAGCTTTAGGATAGGGTACTGAATTGTAACTTACTTTTGCCTAATAATGCGAATTTGGCAAAGAGAGTATCTCCCGCAGGGAAGCTGCTACCATCAAATGTTTGCCCTCATTAGACTCCCCTCTGGAAGCGCTTTCACTGCAAGCTGCAGATTCCCTCCTAACAGCAAGCTTTAGGATAGGGTACTGAATTGTAACTTAACTGCGGCTAATAAGGCGATTTTGGCAAAGAGAGTATCTCCCGCAGGGAAGCTGCTACCATCAAATGCTTGCCCTCATTAGACTCCCCTCTGGAAGCGCTTTCACTGCAAGCTGCAGATTCCCTCCTAACAGCAAGCTTTAGGATAGGGTACTGAATTGTAACTTCCTTTCGCCTAATAATGCGATTTTGGCAAAGAGAGTATCTCCCGCAGGGAAGCTGCTACCATCAAACGTTTGCCCTCGTTAGACTCCCCTCTGGAAGCGCTTTCACTGCAAGCTGCAGATTCCCTCCTAACAGCAAGCTTTAGGATAGGGTACTGAATTGTAACTTACTTTCGCCTAATAATGCGATTTTGGCAAAGAGAGTATCTCCCGCAGGGCAGCTGCTACCATAAAATGTTTGCCCTCATTAGACTCCCCTCTGGAAGCGCTTTCACTGCAAGCTGCAGATTCCCTCCTAACAGCAAGCTTTAGGATAGGGTACTGAATTGTAACTTACTTTCGCCTAATAATGCGATTTTGGCAAAGAGAGTATCTCCCGCAGGGAAGCTGCTACCATCAAATGTTTGCCCTCATTAGACTCCCCTCTGGAAGCGCTTTCACTGCAAGCTGCAGATTCCCTCCTAACAGCAAGCTTTAGGATAGGGTACTGAATTGTAACTTAACTGCGGCTAATAAGGCGATTTTGGCAAAGAGAGTATCTCCCGCAGGGAAGCTGCTAACATCAAATGTTTGCCCTCATTAGACTCCCCTCTGGAAGCGCTTTCACTGCAAGCTGCAGATTCCCTCCTAACAGCAAGCTTTACGATAGGGTACTGAATTGTAACTTACTTTCGCCTAATAATGCGATTTTGGCAAAGAGAGTATCTCCCGCAGGGAAGCTGCTACCATCAAACGTTTGCCCTCGTTAGACTCCCCTCTGGAAGCGCTTTCACTGCAAGCTGCAGATTCCCTCCTAACAGCAAGCTTTAGGATAGGGTACTGAATTGTAACTTATCTGCGGCTAATAAGGCGATTTTGGCAAAGAGAATATCTCCCGCAGGGAAGCTGCTACCATCAAATGTTTGCCCTCATTAGACTCCCCTCTGGAAGCGCTTTCACTGCAAGCTGCAGATTCCCTCCTAACAGCAAGCTTTAGGATAGGGTACTGAATTGTAACTTACTTTCGCCTAATAATGCGATTTTGGCAAAGAGAGTATCTCCCGCAGGGAAGCTGCTACCATCAAACGTTTGCCCTCGTTAGACTCCCCTCTGGAAGCGCTTTCACTGCAAGCTGCAGATTCCCTCCTAACAGCAAGCTTTAGGATAGGGTACTGAATTGTAACTTATCTGCGGCTAATAAGGCGATTGTGGCAAAGAGAATATCTCCCGCAGGGAAGCTGCTACCATCAAATGTTTGCCCTCATTAGACTCCCCTCTGGAAGCGCTTTCACTGCAAGCTGCAGATTCCCTCCTAACAGCAAGCTTTAGGATAGGGTACTGAATTGTAACTTACTTTCGCCTAATAATGCGATTTTGGCAAAGAGAGTATCTCCCGCAGGGAAGCTGCTACCATCAAATGTTTGCCCTCGTTAGACTCCCCTCTGGAAGCGCTTTCACTGCAAGCTGCAGATTCCCTCCTAACAGCAATCTTTAGGATAGGGTACTGAATTGTAACTTAACTGCGGATAATAAGGCGATTTTGGCAAAGAGAATATCTCCCGCAGGGAAGCTGCTACCATCAAATGTTTGCCCTCATTAGACTCCCCTCTGGAAGCGCTTTCACTGCAAGCTGCAGATTCCCTCCTAATAGCAAGCTTTAGGATAGGGTACTGAATTGTAACTTACTTTCGCCTACTAATGCGATTTTGGCAAAGAGAGTATCTCCCGCAGGGCAGCTGCTACCATAAAATGTTTGCCCTCATTAGACTCCCCTCTGGAAGCGCTTTCACTGCAAGCTGCAGATTCCCTCCTAACAGCAAGCTTTAGGATAGGGTACTGAATTGTAACTTACTTTCGCCTAATAATGCGATTTTGGCAAAGAGAGTATCTCCCGCAGGGAAGCTGCTACCATCAAATGTTTGCCCTCGTTAGACTCCCCTCTGGAAGCGCTTTCACTGCAAGCTGCAGATTCCCTCCTAACAGCAAGCTTTAGGATAGGGTACTGAATTGTAACTTACTTTCGCCTAATAATGCGATTTTGGAAAAGAGACTATCTCCCGCAGGGAAGCTGCTACCATCAAATGTTTGCCCTCATTAGACTCCCCTCTGGAAGCGCATTCACTGCAAGCTGCAGATTCCCTCCTAACAGCAAGCTTTAGGATAGGGTACTGAATTGTAACTTAACTGCGGCTAATAATGCGATTTTGGCAAAGAGAGTATCTCCCGCAGGGAAGCTGCTACCATCAAATGTTTGCCCTCATTAGACTCCCCTCTGGAAGCGCTTTCACTGCAAGCTGCAGATTCCCTCCTAACAGCAAGCTTTAGGATAGGGTACTGAATTGTAACTTACTTTCGCCTAATAATGCGATTTTGGCAAAGAGAGTATCTCCCGCAGGGAAGCTGCTACCATCAAATGTTTGCCCTCGTTAGACTCCCCTCTGGAAGCGCTTTCACTGCAAGCTGCAGATTCCCTCCTAACAGCAATCTTTAGGATAGGGTACTGAATTGTAACTTAACTGCGGATAATAAGGCGATTTTGGCAAAGAGAATATCTCCCGCAGGGAAGCTGCTACCATCAAATGTTTGCCCTCATTAGACTCCCCTCTGGAAGCGCTTTCACTGCAAGCTGCAGATTCCCTCCTAATAGCAAGCTTTAGGATAGGGTACTGAATTGTAACTTACTTTCGCCTACTAATGCGATTTTGGCAAAGAGAGTATCTCCCGCAGGGCAGCTGCTACCATAAAATGTTTGCCCTCATTAGACTCCCCTCTGGAAGCGCTTTCACTGCAAGCTGCAGATTCCCTCCTAACAGCAAGCTTTAGGATAGGGTACTGAATTGTAACTTACTTTCGCCTAATAATGCGATTTTGGCAAAGAGAGTATCTCCCGCAGGGAAGCTGCTACCATCAAATGTTTGCCCTCGTTAGACTCCCCTCTGGAAGCGCTTTCACTGCAAGCTGCAGATTCCCTCCTAACAGCAAGCTTTAGGATAGGGTACTGAATTGTAACTTACTTTCGCCTAATAATGCGATTTTGGAAAAGAGACTATCTCCCGCAGGGAAGCTGCTACCATCAAATGTTTGCCCTCATTAGACTCCCCTCTGGAAGCGCATTCACTGCAAGCTGCAGATTCCCTCCTAACAGCAAGCTTTAGGATAGGGTACTGAATTGTAACTTAACTGCGGCTAATAATGCGATTTTGGCAAAGAGAGTATCTCCCGCAGGGAAGCTGCTACCATCAAATGTTTGCCCTCATTAGACTCCCCTCTGGAAGCGCTTTCACTGCAAGCTGCAGATTCCCTCCTAACAGCAAGCTTTAGGATAGGGTACTGAATTGTAACTTACTTTCGCCTAATAATGCGATTTTGGCAAAGAGAGTATCTCCCGCAGGGAAGCTGCTACCATCAAATGTTTGCCCTCATTAGACTCCCCTCTGGAAGCGCTTTCACTGCAAGCTGCAGATTCCCTCCTAACAGCAAGCTTTAGGATAGGGTACTGAATTGTAACTTAACTGCGGCTAATAAGGCGATTTTGGCAAAGAGAGTATCTCCCGCAGGGAAGCTGCTAACATCAAATGTTTGCCCTCATTAGACTCCCCTCTGGAAGCGCTTTCACTGCAAGCTGCAGATTCCCTCCTAACAGCAAGCTTTAGGATAGGGTACTGAATTGTAACTTACTTTCGCCTAATAATGCGATTTTGGCAAAGAGAGTATCTCCCGCAGGGAAGCTGCTACCATCAAACGTTTGCCCTCGTTAGACTCCCCTCTGGAAGCGCTTTCACTGCAAGCTGCAGATTCCCTCCTAACAGCAAGCTTTAGGATAGGGTACTGAATTGTAACTTATCTGCGGCTAATAAGGCGATTTTGGCAAAGAGAATATCTCCCGCAGGGAAGCTGCTACCATCAAATGTTTGCCCTCATTAGACTCCCCTCTGGAAGCGCTTTCACTGCAAGCTGCAGATTCCCTCCTAACAGCAAGCTTTAGGATAGGGTACTGAATTGTAACTTACTTTCGCCTAATAATGCGATTTTGGCAAAGAGAGTATCTCCCGCAGGGAAGCTGCTACCATCAAATGTTTGCCCTCGTTAGACTCCCCTCTGGAAGCGCTTTCACTGCAAGCTCCAGATTCCCTCCTAACAGCAAGCTTTAGGATAGGGTACTGAATTGTAACTTAACTGCGGCTAATAAGGCGCTTTTGGGAAAGAGAGTATCTCCCGCAGGGAAGCTGCTACCATCAAATGTTTGCCCTCATTAGACTCCCCTCTGGAAGCGCTTTCACTGCAAGCTGCAGATTCCCTCCTAACAGCAAGCTTTAGGATAGGGTACTGAATTGTAACTTACTTTCGCCTAATAATGCGATTTTGGCAATGAGAGTATCTCCCGCAGGGAAGCTGCTAACATCAAATGTTTGCCCTCATTAGACTCCCCTCTGGAAGCGCTTTCACTGCAAGCTGTAGATTCCCTCCTAACAGCAAGCTTTAGGATAGGGTACTGAATTGTAACTTAACTGCGGCTAATAAGGCGATTTTGGCAAAGAGAATATCTCCCGCAGGGAAGCTGCTAACATCAAATGTTTGCCCTCATTAGACTCCCCTCTGGAAGCGCTTTCACTGCAAGCTGCAGATTCCCTCCTAACAGCAAGCTTTAGGATAGGGTACTGAATTGTAACTTACTTTCGCCTAATAATGCGATTTTGGCAAAGAGAGTATCTCCCGCAGGGAAGCTGCTACCATCAAATGTTTGCCCTCGTTAGACTACCCTCTGGAAGCGCTTTCACTGCAAGCTGCAGATTCCCTCCTAACAGCAATCTTTAGGATAGGGTACTGAATTGTAACTTAACTGCGGATAATAAGGCGATTTTGGCAAAGAGAATATCTCCCGCAGGGAAGCTGCTACCATCAAATGTTTGCCCTCATTAGACTCCCCTCCGGAAGCGCTTTCACTGCAAGCTGCAGATTCCCTCCTAACAGCAAGCTTTAGGATAGGGTACTGAATTGTAACTTACTTTCGCCTAATAATGCGATTTTGGCAAAGAGAGTATCTCCCGCAGGGAAGCTGCTACCATCAAATGTTTGCCCTCATTAGACTCCCCTCTGGAAGCGCTTTCACTGCAAGCTGCAGATTCCCTCCTAACAGCAAGCTTTAGGATAGGGTCCTGAATTGTAACTTAACTGCGGATAATAAGGCTATTTTGGCAAAGAGATTATCTCCCGCAGGGAAGCTGCTACCATCAAATGTTTGCCCTCATTAGACTCCCCTCTGGAAGCGCTTTCACTGCAAGCTGCAGATTCCCTCCTAACAGCAAGCTTTAGGATAGGGTACTGAATTGTAACTTACTTTCGCCTAATAATGCGATTTTGGCAAAGAGAGTATCTCCCGCAGGGAAGCTGCTACCATCAAATGTTTGCCCTCATTAGACTCCCCTCCGGAAGCGCTTTCACTGCAAGCTGCAGATTCCCTCCTAACAGCAAGCTTTAGGATAGGGTACTGAATTGTATCTTAACTGCGGCTAATAAGGCGATTTTGGCAAAGAGAATATCTCCCGCAGGGAAGCTGCTACCATCAAATGCTTGCCCTCATTAGACTCCCCTCTGGAAGTGCTTTCACTGCAAGCTGCAGATTCCCTCCTAACAGCAAGCTTTAGGATAGGGTCCTGAATTGTAACTTACTTTCGCCTAATAATGCGATTTTGTCAAAGAGAGTATCTCCCGCAGGGAAGCTGCTACCATCAAACGTTTGCCCTCATTAGACTCCCCTCTGGAAGCGCTTTCACTGCAAGCTGCAGATTCCCTCCTAACAGCAAGCTTTAGGATAGGGTACTGAATTGTAACTTACTTTCGCCTAATAATGCGATTTTGGCAAAGAGAGTATCTCCCGCAGGGCAGCTGCTACCATAAAATGTTTGCCCTCATTAGACTCCCCTCTGGAAGCGCTTTCACTGCAAGCTGCAGATTCCCTCCTAACAGCAAGCTTTAGGATAGGGTACTGAATTGTAACTTACTTTCGCCTAATAATGCGATTTTGGCAAAGAGACTATCTCCCGCAGGGAAGCTGCTACCATCAAATGTTTGCCCTCATTAGACTCCCCTCTGGAAGCGCTTTCACTGCAAGCTGCAGATTCCCTCCTAACAGCAAGCTTTAGGATAGGGTACTGAATTGTAACTTAACTGCGGATAATAAGGCGATTTTGGCAAAGAGAGTATCTCCCGCAGGGAAGCTGCTACCATCAAATGTTTGCCCTCATTAGACTCCCCTCTGGAAGCGCTTTCACTGCAAGCTGCAGATTCCCTCCTAACAGCAAGCTTTAGGATAGGGTACTGAATTGTAACTTACTTTCGCCTAATAATGCGATTTTGGCAAAGAGAGTATCTCCCGCAGGGAAGCGGATACCATCAAATGTTTGCCCTCGTTAGACTACCCTCTGGAAGCGCTTTCACTGCAAGCTGCAGATTCCCTCCTAACAGCAAGCTTTAGGATAGGGTACTGAATTGTAACTTAACTGCGGCTAATAAGGCGATTTTGGCAAAGAGAATATCTCCCGCAGGGATGCTGCTACCATCAAATGTTTGCCCTCATTAGACTCCCCTCTGGAAGCGCTTTCACTGCAAGCTGCCGATTCCCTCCTAATAGCAAGCTTTAGGATAGGCTACTGAATTGTAACTTACTTTCGCCTACTAATGCGATTTTGGCAAAGAGAGTATCTCCCGCAGGGAAGCTGCTACCATCAAATGTTTGCCCTCATTAGACTCCCCTCCGGAAGCGCTTTCACTGCAAGCTGCAGATTCCCTCCTAACAGCAAGCTTTAGGATAGGGTACTGAATTGTAACTTACTTTCGCCTAATAATGCGATTTTGGCAAAGAGAGTATCTCCCGCAGGGAAGCTGCTACCATCAAATGTTTCCCCTCATTAGACTCCCCTCTGGAAGCACTTTCACTGCAAGCTGCAGATTCCCTCCTAGCAGCAAGCTGTAGGACAGTGTACTGAATTGTATCTTAACAGCGGCTAATAATGCGATTTTGGCAAAGAGAGTATCTCCCGCAGGGAAGCTGCTACCATCAAATGTTTGCCCTCATTAGACTCCCCTCTGGAAGTGCTTTCACTGCAAGCTGCAGATTCCCTCCTAACAGCAATCTTTAGGATAGGGTACTGAATTGTAACTTAACTGCGGCTAATAAGGAGATTTTGGCAAAGAGAATATCTCCCGCAGGGAAGCTGCTACCATCAAATGTTTGCCCTCATTAGACTCCCCTCTGGAAGCGCTTTCACTGCAAGCTGCAGATTCCCTCCTAATAGCAAGCTTTAGGATAGGGTACTGAATTGTAACTTACTTTCGCCTACTAATGCGATTTTGGCAAAGAGAGTATCTCCCGCAGGGAAGCTGCTACCATCAAATGTTTGCCCTCATTAGACTCCCCTCTGGAAGCGCTTTCACTGCAAGCTGCAGATTCCCTCCTAACAGCAAGCTTTAGGATAGGGTACTGAATTGTAACTTAACTGCGGCTAATAAGGCGATTTTGGCAAAGAGAATATCTCCCGCAGGGAAGCTGCTACCATCAAATGTTTGCCCTCCTTAGACTCCCCTCTGGAAGCGCTTTCACTGCAAGCTGCAGATTCCCTCCTAATAGCAAGCTTTAGGATAGGCTACTGAATTGAAACTTACTTTCGCCTAATAATGCGATTTTGGCAAAGAGAGTATCTCCCGCAGGGAAGCTGCTACCATCAAATGTTTGCCCTCATTAGACTCCCCTCCGGAAGCGCTTTCACTGCAAGCTGCAGATTCCCTCCTAACAGCAAGCTTTAGGATAGGGTACTGAATTGTAACTTACTTTCGCCTAATAATGCGATTTTGGCAAAGAGAGTATCTCCCGCAGGGAAGCTGCTACCATCAAATGTTTCCCCTCATTAGACTCCCCTCTGGAAGCACTTTCACTGCAAGCTGCAGATTCCCTCCTAACAGCAAGCTGTAGGACAGTGTACTGAATTGTATCTTAACAGCGGCTAATAATGCGATTTTGGCAAAGAGAGTATCTCCCGCAGGGAAGCTGCTACCATCAAATGTTTGCCCTCATTAGACTCCCCTCTGGAAGTGCTTTCACTGCAAGCTGCAGATTCCCTCCTAACAGCAAGCTTTAGGATAGGGTACTGAATTGTAACTTACTTTCGCCTAATAATGCGATTTTGGCAAAGAGAGTATCTCCCGCAGGGAAGCTGCTACCATCAAATGTTTGCCCTCGTTAGACTCCCCTCTGGAAGCGCTTTCACTGCAAGCTGCAGATTCCCTCCTAACAGCAATCTTTAGGATAGGGTACTGAATTGTAACTTAACTGCGGCTAATAAGGAGATTTTGGCAAAGAGAATATCTCCCGCAGGGAAGCTGCTACCATCAAATGTTTGCCCTCATTAGACTCCCCTCTGGAAGCGCTTTCACTGCAAGCTGCAGATTCCCTCCTAATAGCAAGCTTTAGGATAGGGTACTGAATTGTAACTTACTTTCGCCTAATAATGCGATTTTGGCAAAGAGAGTATCTCCCGCAGGGAAGCTGCTACCATCAAATGTTTGCCCTCATTAGACTCCCCTCTGGAAGCGCTTTCACTGCAAGCTGCAGATTCCCTCCTAACAGCAAGCTTTAGGATAGGGTACTGAATTGTAACTTACTTTCGCCTAATAATGCGATTTTGGCAAAGAGAGTATCTCCCGCAGGGAAGCTGCTACCATCAAATGTTTGCCCTCGTTAGACTCCCCTCTGGAAGCGCTTTCACTGCAAGCTGCAGATTCCCTCCTAACAGCAAGATTTAGGATAGGGTACTGAATTGTAACTTACTTTCGCCTAATAATGCGATTTTGGAAAAGAGACTATCTCCCGCAGGGAAGCTGCTACCATCAAATGTTTGCCCTCATTAGACTCCCCTCTGGAAGCGCTTTCACTGCAAGCTGCAGATTCCCTCCTAACAGCAAGCTTTAGGATAGGGTACTGAATTGTAACTTACTTTCGCCTAATAATGCGATTTTGGCAAAGAGAGTATCTCCCGCAGGGAAGCTGCTACCATCAAATGTTTGCCCTCATTAGACTCCCCTCTGGAAGCGCTTTCACTGCAAGCTGCAGATTCCCTCCTAACAGCAAGCTTTAGGATAGGGTCCTGAATTGTAACTTAACTGCGGCTAATAAGGCGATTTTGGCAAAGAGAGTATCTCCCGCAGGGAAGCTGCTAACATCAAATGTTTGCCCTCATTAGACTCCCCTCTGGAAGCGCTTTCACTGCAAGCTGCAGATTCCCTCCTAACAGCAAGCTTTAGGATAGGGTACTGAATTGTAACTTACTTTCGCCTAATAATGCGATTTTGGCAAAGAGAGTATCTCCCTCAGGGAAGCTGCTACCATCAAACGTTTGCCCTCGTTAGACTCCCCTCTGGAAGCGCTTTCACTGCAAGCTGCAGATTCCCTCCTAACAGCAAGCTTTAGGATAGGGTACTGAATTGTATCTTATCTGCGGCTAATAAGGCGATTTTGGCAAAGAGAATATCTCCCGCAGTGAAGCTGCTACCATCAAATGTTTGCCCTCATTAGACTCCCCTCTGGAAGCGCTTTCACTGCAAGCTGCAGATTCCCTCCTAACAGCAAGCTTTAGGATAGGGTACTGAATTGTAACTTACTTTCGCCTAATAATGCGATTTTGGCAAAGAGAGTATCTCCCGCAGGGAAGCTGCTACCATCAAATGTTTGCCCTCATTAGACTCCCCTCTGGAAGCGCTTTCACTGCAAGCTGCAGATTCCCTCCTAACAGCAAGCTTTAGGATAGGGTCCTGAATTGTAACTTAACTGCGGCTAATAAGGCGATTTTGGCAAAGAGAGTATCTCCCGCAGGGAAGCTGCTAACATCAAATGTTTGCCCTCATTAGACTCCCCTCTGGAAGCGCTTTCACTGCAAGCTGCAGATTCCCTCCTAACAGCAAGCTTTAGGATAGGGTACTGAATTGTAACTTACTTTCGCCTAATAATGCGATTTTGGCAAAGAGAGTATCTCCCGCAGGGAAGCTGCTACCATCAAACGTTTGCCCTCGTTAGACTCCCCTCTGGAAGCGCTTTCACTGCAAGCTGCAGATTCCCTCCTAACAGCAAGCTTTAGGATAGGGTACTGAATTATATCTTATCTGCGGCTAATAAGGCGATTTTGGCAAAGAGAATATCTCCCGCAGTGAAGCTGCTACCATCAAATGTTTGCCCTCATTAGACTCCCCTCTGGAAGCGCTTTCACTGCAAGCTGCAGATTCCCTCCTAACAGCAAGCTTTAGGATAGGGTACTGAATTGTATCTTATCTGCGGCTAATAAGGCGATTTTGGCAAAGAGACTATCTCCCACAGTGAAGCTGCTACCATCAAATGTTTGCCCTCATTAGACTCCCCTCTGGAAGCGCTTTCACTGCAAGCTGCAGATTCCCTCCTAACAGCAAGCTTTAGGATAGGGTACTGAATTGTATCTTATCTGCGGCTAATAAGGCGATTTTGGCAAAGAGAATATCTCCCGCAGTGAAGCTGCTACCATCAAATGTTTGCCCTCATTAGACTCCCCTCTGGAAGCGCTTTCACTGCAAGCTGCAGATTCCCTCCTAACAGCAAGCTTTAGGATAGGGTACTGAATTGTAACTTAACTGCGGCTAATAAGGCGCTTTTGGGAAAGAGAGTATCTCCCGCAGGGAAGCTGCTACCATCAAATGTTTGCCCTCATTAGACTCCCCTCTGGAAGCGCTTTCACTGCAAGCTGCAGATTCCCTCCTAACAGCAAGCTTTAGGATAGGGTACTGAATTGTAACTTAACTGCGGCTAATAATGATATTTTGGCAAAGAGAATATCTCCCGCAGGGAAGCTGCTACCATCAAATGTTTGCCCTCGTTAGACTACCCTCTGGAAGCGCTTTCACTGCAAGCTGCAGATTCCCTCCTAACAGCAATCTTTAGGATAGGGTACTGAATTGTAACTTAACTGCGGCTAATAAGGCGATTTTGGCAAAGAGAATATCTCCCGCAGGGAAGCTGCTACCATCAAATGTTTGCCCTCATTAGACTCCCCTCTGGAAGCGCTTTCACTGCAAGCTGCAGATTCCCTCCTAATAGCAAGCTTTAGGATAGGGTACTGAATTGTAACTTACTTTCGCCTAATAATGCGATTTTGGCAAAGAGAGTATCTCCCGCAGGGAAGCTGATACTATCAAATGTTTGCCCTCATTAGACTCCCCTCTGGAAGCGCTTTCACTGCAAGCTGTAGATTCCCTCCTAACAGCAAGCTTTAGGATAGGGTACTGAATTGTAACTTAACTGCGGCTAATAAGGCGATTTTGGCAAAGAGAATATCTCCCGCAGGGAAGCTGCTAACATCAAATGTTTGCCCTCATTAGACTCCCCTCTGGAAGCGCTTTCACTGCAAGCTGCAGATTCCCTCCTAACAGCAAGCTTTAGGATAGGGTACTGAATTGTAACTTACTTTCGCCTAATAATGCGATTTTGGCAAAGAGAGTATCTCCCGCAGGGAAGCTGCTACCATCAAATGTTTGCCCTCGTTAGACTACCCTCTGGAAGCGCTTTCACTGCAAGCTGCAGATTCCCTCCTAACAGCAAGCTTTAGGATAGGGTACTGAATTGTAACTTAACTGCGGCTAATAAGGCGATTTTGGCAAAGAGAATATCTCCCGCAGGGAAGCTGCTACCATCAAATGTTTGCCCTCATTAGACTCCCCTCTGGAAGCGCTTTCACTGCAAGCTGCAGATTCCCTCCTAACAGCAAGCTTTAGGATAGGGTACTGGATTGTAACTTACTTTCGCCTAATAATGCGATTTTGGCAAAGAGAGTATCTCCCGCAGGGAAGCTGCTACCATCAAATGTTTGCCCTCATTAGACTACGCTCCGGAAGCGCTTTCACTGCAAGCTGCAGATTCCCTCCTAACAGCAAGCTTTAGGATAGGGTACTGAATTGTAACTTACTTTCGCCTAATAATGCGATTTTGGCAAAGAGAATATCTCCCGCAGGGAAGCTGCTACCATCAAATGTTTGCCCTCATTAGACTCCCCTCTGGAAGCGCTTTCACTGCAAGCTGCAGATTCCCTCCTAACAGCAAGCTTTAGGATAGGGTCCTGAATTGTAACTTAACTGCGGCTAATAAGGCGATTTTGGCAAAGAGAGTATCTCCCGCAGGGAAGCTGCTAACAACAAATGTTTGCCCTCATTAGACTCCCCTCTGGAAGCGCTTTCACTGCAAGCTGCAGATTCCCTCCTAACAGCAAGCTTTAGGATAGGGTACTGAATTGTAACTTAACTGCGGATAATAAGGCGATTTTGGCAAAGAGAGTATCTCCCGCAGAAAAGCTGCTACCATCAAATGTTTGCCCTCATTAGACTCCCCTCTGGAAGCGCTTTCACTGCAAGCTGCAGATTCCCTCCTAACAGCAAGCTTTAGGATAGGGTACTGAATTGTAACTTAACTGCGGCTAATAAGGCGATTTTGGCAAAGAGAGTATCTCCCGCAGGGAAGCTGCTACCATCAAATGTTTGCCCTCATTAGACTCCCCTCTGGAAGCGCTTTCACTGCAAGCTGCAGATTCCCTCCTAACAGCAAGCTTTAGGATAGGGTACTGAATTGTAACTTGACTGCGGCTAATAAGGCGATTTTGGCAAAGAGAGTATCTCCCGCAGGGAAGCTGCTAACATCAAATGTTTGCCCTCATTAGACTCCCCTCTGGAAGCGCTTTCACTGCAAGCTGCAGATTCCCTCCTAACAGCAAGCTTTAGGATAGGGTACTGAATTGTAACTTAACTGCGGCTAATAAGGCGAATTTGGCAAAGAGAATATCTCCCGCAGGGAAGCTGCTACCATCAAATGTTTGCCCTCATTAGACTCCCCTCTGGAATCGCTTTCATTGCAAGCTGCAGATTCCCTCCTAACAGCAAGCTTTAGGATAGGGTACTGAATTGTAACTTAACTGCGGATAATAAGGCGATTTTGGCAAAGAGATTATCTCCCGCAGGGAAGCGGATACCATCAAATGTTTGCCCTCATTAGACTCCCCTCTGGAAGCGCTTTCACTGCAAGCTGCAGATTCCCTCCTAACAGCAAGCTTTAGGATATGGTACTGAATTGTATCTTACTTTCGCCTAATAATGCGATTTTGGCAAAGAGACTATCTCCCGCAGGGAAGCTGCTACCATCAAATGTTTGCCCTCATTAGACTCCCCTCTGGAAGCGCTTTCACTGCAAGCTGCAGATTCCCTCCTAACAGCAAGATTTAGGATAGGGTACTGAATTGTAACTTAACTGCGGCTAATAAGGCGATTTTGGCAAAGAGAGTATCTCCCGCAGGGAAGCTGCTAACATCAAATGTTTGCCCTCATTAGACTCCCCTCTGGAAGCGCTTTCACTGCAAGCTGCAGATTCCCTCCTAACAGCAAGCTTTAGGATGGGGTACTGAATTGTAACTTACTTTCGCCTAATAATGCGATTTTGGCAAAGAGAGTATCTCCCGCAGGGCAGCTGCTACCATCAAATGTTTGCCCTCATTAGACTCCCCTCTGGAAGCGCTTTCACTGCAAGCTGCAGATTCCCTCCTAACAGCAAGCTTTAGGATAGGGTCCTGAATTGTAACTTAACTGCGGCTAATAATGCGATTTTGGCAAAGAGAATATCTCCCGCAGGGAAGCTGCTACCATCAAATGCTTGCCCTCATTAGACTCCCCTCTGGAAGCGCTTTCACTGCAAGCTGCAGATTCCCTCCTAACAGCAAGCTTTAGGATAGGGTCCTGAATTGTAACGTACTTTCGCCTAATAATGCGATTTTGGCAAAGAGAGTATCTCCCGCAGGGAAGCTGCTACCATCAAACGTTTGCCCTCATTAGACTCCCCTCTGGAAGCGCTTTCACTGCAAGCTGCAGATTCCCTCCTAACAGCAAGCTTTAGGATAGGGTACTGAATTGTAACTTACTTTCGCCTTATAATGCGATTTTGGCAAAGAGATTATCTCCCGCAGGGCAGCTGCTACCATCAAATGTTTGCCCTCATTAGACTCCCCTCTGGAAGCGCTTTCACTGCAAGCTGCAGATTCCCTCCTAACAGCAAGCTTTAGGATAGGGTCCTGAATTGTAACTTAACTGCGGTTAATAATGCGATTTTGGCAAAGAGAATATCTCCCGCAGGGAAGCTGCTACCATCAAATGCTTGCCCTCATTAGACTCCCCTCTGGAAGCGCTTTCACTGCAAGCTGCAGATTCCCTCCTAACAGCAAGCTTTAGGATAGGGTACTGAATTGTAACTTACTTTCGCCTAATAATGCGATTTTGGCAAAGAGAGTATCTCCCGCAGGGAAGCTGCTACCATCAAATGTTTGCCCTCATTAGACTCCCCTCTGGAAGCGCTTTCACTGCAAGCTGCAGATTCCCTCCTAACAGCAAGCTTTAGGATAGGGTACTGAATTGTAACTTACTTTCGCCTAATAATGCGATTTTGGCAAAGAGAGTATCTCCCGCAGGGAAGCTGCTACCATCAAATGTTTGCCCTCATGAGACTCCCCTCTGGAAGCGCTTTCACTGCAAGCTGCAGATTCCCTCCTAACAGCAAGCTTTAGGATAGGGTACTGAATTGTAACTTAACTGCGGCTAATAATGCGATTTTGGCAAAGAGAGTATCTCCCGCAGGGAAGCTGCTAACATCAAATGTTTGCCCTCATTAGACTCCCCTCTGGAAGCGCTTTCACTGCAAGCTGCAGATTCCCTCCTAACAGCAAGCTTTAGGATAGGGTACTGAATTGTAACTTAACTGCGGCTAATAAGGCGATTTTGGCAAAGAGAGTATCTCCCGCAGGGAAGCTGCTAACATCAAATGTTTGCCCTCATTAGACTCCCCTCTGGAAGCGCTTTCACTGCAAGCTGCAGATTCCCTCCTAACAGCAAGCTTTAGGATAGGGTACTGAATTGTAACTTAACTGCGGCTAATAATGATATTTTGGCAAAGAGAATATCTCCCGCAGGGAAGCTGCTACCATCAAATGTTTGCCCTCATTACACTCCCCTCTGGAAGCGCTTTCACTGCAAGCTGCAGATTCCCTCCTAACAGCAAGTTTTAGCATAGGGTACTGAATTGTAAATTACTTTCGCCTAATAATGCGATTTTGGCAAAGAGAGTATCTCCCGCAGGGAAGCTGCTACCATCAAATGTTTGCCCTCATTAGACTCCCCTCTGGAAGCGCTTTCACTGCAAGCTGCAGATTCCCTCCTAACAGCAAGCTTTAGGATAGGGTACTGAATTGTAACTTACTTTCGCCTAATAATGCGATTTTGGCAAAGAGAGTATCTCCCGCAGGGAAGCTGCTACCATCAAATGTTTGCCCTCATTAGACTCCCCTCTGGAAGCGCTTTCACTGCAAGCTGCAGATTCCCTCCTAACAGCAAGCTTTAGGATAGGGTCCTGAATTGTAACTTAACTGCGGCTAATAAGGCGATTTTGGCAAAGAGAGTATCTCCCGCAGGGAAGCTGCTAACATCAAATGTTTGCCCTCATTAGACTCCCCTCTGGAAGCGCTTTCACTGCAAGCTGCAGATTCCCTCCTAACAGCAAGCTTTAGGATAGGGTACTGAATTGTAACTTACTTTCGCCTAATAATGCGATTTTGGCAAAGAGAGTATCTCCCGCAGGGAAGCTGCTACCATCAAACGTTTGCCCTCGTTAGACTCCCCTCTGGAAGCGCTTTCACTGCAAGCTGCAGATTCCCTCCTAACAGCAAGCTTTAGGATAGGGTACTGAATTATATCTTATCTGCGGCTAATAAGGCGATTTTGGCAAAGAGAATATCTCCCGCAGTGAAGCTGCTACCATCAAATGTTTGCCCTCATTAGACTCCCCTCTGGAAGCGCTTTCACTGCAAGCTGCAGATTCCCTCCTAACAGCAAGCTTTAGGATAGGGTACTGAATTGTATCTTATCTGCGGCTAATAAGGCGATTTTGGCAAAGAGACTATCTCCCACAGTGAAGCTGCTACCATCAAATGTTTGCCCTCATTAGACTCCCCTCTGGAAGCGCTTTCACTGCAAGCTGCAGATTCCCTCCTAACAGCAAGCTTTAGGATAGGGTACTGAATTGTATCTTATCTGCGGCTAATAAGGCGATTTTGGCAAAGAGAATATCTCCCGCAGTGAAGCTGCTACCATCAAATGTTTGCCCTCATTAGACTCCCCTCTGGAAGCGCTTTCACTGCAAGCTGCAGATTCCCTCCTAACAGCAAGCTTTAGGATAGGGTACTGAATTGTAACTTAACTGCGGCTAATAAGGCGCTTTTGGGAAAGAGAGTATCTCCCGCAGGGAAGCTGCTACCATCAAATGTTTGCCCTCATTAGACTCCCCTCTGGAAGCGCTTTCACTGCAAGCTGCAGATTCCCTCCTAACAGCAAGCTTTAGGATAGGGTACTGAATTGTAACTTAACTGCGGCTAATAATGATATTTTGGCAAAGAGAATATCTCCCGCAGGGAAGCTGCTACCATCAAATGTTTGCCCTCGTTAGACTACCCTCTGGAAGCGCTTTCACTGCAAGCTGCAGATTCCCTCCTAACAGCAATCTTTAGGATAGGGTACTGAATTGTAACTTAACTGCGGCTAATAAGGCGATTTTGGCAAAGAGAATATCTCCCGCAGGGAAGCTGCTACCATCAAATGTTTGCCCTCATTAGACTCCCCTCTGGAAGCGCTTTCACTGCAAGCTGCAGATTCCCTCCTAATAGCAAGCTTTAGGATAGGGTACTGAATTGTAACTTACTTTCGCCTAATAATGCGATTTTGGCAAAGAGAGTATCTCCCGCAGGGAAGCTGCTACCATCAAATGTTTGCCCTCGTTAGACTACCCTCTGGAAGCGCTTTCACTGCAAGCTGCAGATTCCCTCCTAACAGCAATCTTTAGGATAGGGTACTGAATTGTAACTTAACTGCGGCTAATAAGGCGATTTTGGCAAAGAGAATATCTCCCGCAGGGAAGCTGCTACCATCAAATGTTTGCCCTCATTAGACTCCCCTCTGGAAGCGCTTTCACTGCAAGCTGCAGATTCCCTCCTAACAGCAAGCTTTAGGATAGGGTACTGGATTGTAACTTACTTTCGCCTAATAATGCGATTTTGGCAAAGAGAGTATCTCCCGCAGGGAAGCTGCTACCATCAAATGTTTGCCCTCATTAGACTACGCTCCGGAAGCGCTTTCACTGCAAGCTGCAGATTCCCTCCTAACAGCAAGCTTTAGGATAGGGTACTGAATTGTAACTTACTTTCGCCTAATAATGCGATTTTGGCAAAGAGAATATCTCCCGCAGGGAAGCTGCTACCATCAAATGTTTGCCCTCATTAGACTCCCCTCTGGAAGCGCTTTCACTGCAAGCTGCAGATTCCCTCCTAACAGCAAGCTTTAGGATAGGGTCCTGAATTGTAACTTAACTGCGGCTAATAAGGCGATTTTGGCAAAGAGAGTATCTCCCGCAGGGAAGCTGCTAACAACAAATGTTTGCCCTCATTAGACTCCCCTCTGGAAGCGCTTTCACTGCAAGCTGCAGATTCCCTCCTAACAGCAAGCTTTAGGATAGGGTACTGAATTGTAACTTAACTGCGGATAATAAGGCGATTTTGGCAAAGAGAGTATCTCCCGCAGAAAAGCTGCTACCATCAAATGTTTGCCCTCATTAGACTCCCCTCTGGAAGCGCTTTCACTGCAAGCTGCAGATTCCCTCCTAACAGCAAGCTTTAGGATAGGGTACTGAATTGTAACTTAACTGCGGCTAATAAGGCGATTTTGGCAAAGAGAGTATCTCCCGCAGGGAAGCTGCTACCATCAAATGTTTGCCCTCATTAGACTCCCCTCTGGAAGCGCTTTCACTGCAAGCTGCAGATTCCCTCCTAACAGCAAGCTTTAGGATAGGGTACTGAATTGTAACTTGACTGCGGCTAATAAGGCGATTTTGGCAAAGAGAGTATCTCCCGCAGGGAAGCTGCTAACATCAAATGTTTGCCCTCATTAGACTCCCCTCTGGAAGCGCTTTCACTGCAAGCTGCAGATTCCCTCCTAACAGCAAGCTTTAGGATAGGGTACTGAATTGTAACTTAACTGCGGCTAATAAGGCGAATTTGGCAAAGAGAATATCTCCCGCAGGGAAGCTGCTACCATCAAATGTTTGCCCTCATTAGACTCCCCTCTGGAATCGCTTTCATTGCAAGCTGCAGATTCCCTCCTAACAGCAAGCTTTAGGATAGGGTACTGAATTGTAACTTAACTGCGGATAATAAGGCGATTTTGGCAAAGAGATTATCTCCCGCAGGGAAGCGGATACCATCAAATGTTTGCCCTCATTAGACTCCCCTCTGGAAGCGCTTTCACTGCAAGCTGCAGATTCCCTCCTAACAGCAAGCTTTAGGATATGGTACTGAATTGTATCTTACTTTCGCCTAATAATGCGATTTTGGCAAAGAGACTATCTCCCGCAGGGAAGCTGCTACCATCAAATGTTTGCCCTCATTAGACTCCCCTCTGGAAGCGCTTTCACTGCAAGCTGCAGATTCCCTCCTAACAGCAAGATTTAGGATAGGGTACTGAATTGTAACTTAACTGCGGCTAATAAGGCGATTTTGGCAAAGAGAGTATCTCCCGCAGGGAAGCTGCTAACATCAAATGTTTGCCCTCATTAGACTCCCCTCTGGAAGCGCTTTCACTGCAAGCTGCAGATTCCCTCCTAACAGCAAGCTTTAGGATGGGGTACTGAATTGTAACTTACT